>NC_035437.2:28105352-28475961 GCF_002127325.2 Helianthus annuus | reverse complement strand
GCAACCTTCCATGGGCTTGCGGACGAGGATCCCCATCTACGTATTACTAATTTCTTAGAAATATGTGATACCTTTCGGATCAATGGAGCATCAAATGACGCCATCCGCCTCCGAATGTTTCCTTTTTCACTAAAAGACCGAGCAAAAGCTTGGCTTAACGCCCTCCCAGCTGGATCGGTAAACACCTGGATGAACTAGCCCAAAAATTTCTATATAAGTATTTCCCTCCCGCTAAAACGGCTAAATTACTGACTGAAATTAATACATATTCACAAGAGGATGGGGAATCCTTATATGAAACTTGGGAAAGGTTCAAGGAGCTATTGCGAAAGTGTCCACATCACGGCCTTGCGATATGGCAACAAGTATCCACTTTCTATAATGGGTTGTTGCCACAGACAAGGCAAACACTTGACTCTAGCTCCGGGGGACTTTTAGGTAATCGTCGCCCACATGAAATATATAATCAAATTGAGGAAATTGCTCAAACCAGTTTTCAGTGGCACACTCCCCGAGGCAGTAAATCTATTGCCCCGGGCGCCCATAAAGTTGATGAAAGCACTTCTTTACAAGCCCAAATCGAGGCCCTCTCTTCAAAAATTAAAAAGTTGGAAATGACAAAAACGGTCTCGGTTATGGCTTGTGAAGGGTGTGGTGGGCCACATGAAAATTGGTGTTGTATGAAAGAAACAGATGAAGAAACAGAATCGGTAAACTACATTGATAATAGACCTAGGCCGTCGGGTCCTCCAACGGGCACCTACAACCAATGATGGCGGAACCACCCTAACCTTGGTTGGAGGGAACCCGACAATGGTAGTAACCAACAAAATCAATGAACAAACTTTCAACAACAAAGAAATGAGTCACAAAATTTCCCTCAACAACAAGGTGGACGAGAAAGGCTTGAAGATACTATATCTCGCCTTATCTCTGACACCGAAAAGAAAAACTCGGATAGATTTCTACAATTAGAATCAAATTTTAGAAATCAACAAGCTAGTATACAAACATCGAAAAACAAAGAAGTCAACTAGCCCAAAATTTCTCCGAGAGACCGCAAGGCGCGTTACCAAGTAATACCGAAACAAACCCAAAGGCGCAAGTTCATCTCATCACCTTACGGAACCGTACCGTGGGTACCGCGGAAGGGCCATCGCCTACTAAGGAGACCACATCACCGCCCCATCAAGAGAAGGTTACTCCGCCACCATCAGAGCCCACCAAGGCTCCTCCGGTTCCGTACCCCGGTAGGTTAATCCGCCAAAAGACCAACGAGCAATTCCCAAAATTTGAAAGTCTACTAAAACAATTGCATGTCAACATTCCTTTTATTGACGTCCTAACTCAAATGCCTAAATACTCTAAGTTTATGAGGGACTTCCTCACCCATAAAAGGAAAATTAAAACACTGCAATTAGTTAACTTAGACGAAGAATGCTCCGCCCTCGTACTCAACAAACTCCCCCAAAAGAAAATTGATCCCGGAAGCTTCACAATTCCTTGCTCGATCGGGGACTCCCCCGTTCGTAATGCACTAGCTGACCTTAGGGCTAGCATTAACCTCATGCCCGCATCAATGTTCAAAAGATTCGGCCTAGGGAAAACGAGTCCTACAAAAATGAGTATACAACTTGCTGATCGATCCGTCAAGTTCCCACAAGGCGTCATTGAAAATGTCCTAGTCAAGGTAGACAATTTCGTTTACCCGGCCGACTTTGTCATACTGGATATGGAAGAAGATACCGAAGTCCCCCTCATACTAGGGAGACCCTTTCTCGCCACCGCACAAGCAGTAGTGGACATGAATGACGGGACGCTCACTTTAAAATATGGGGATAATGAAGTAAAATTTGGGGTTGGGAAGAGAATAGAGGACGACGACCCGGTCAATTACATGAAGGTATTGATTCGAGTTTGGATGATGCTCTCCGACGGTGCAACATGGGATGCAAAACATCCCACTCAAGAAACATATAACCTCACCTTGGGTCTAGCCAAGGACCCTTATAAACGTGGCGCACCACGAAGGCATTCCGCGGAACTATCTTTAGTTTAGTTTAATCTTTTAGTTTTAATTTGCAGAAATACAACACACTCATGGTGGTCAAGGATAAACAAGGGAAACGAGAAACATGGCCCATGCACGAAAACAGGGCCATCCGACAACAATTTCTCCATTACAGTAAGCTCAGCACGGGCCGTGCCCAGCCAACACAGCCCCGTGCTGAACATCCTGCAGACAAATGCCCAGTTCAGGTAACTGGACACGGGCCGTGTTCACTGAACACGCCCCCGTGTCCAGGCTTCTGTTTCTTTTCTTCAATTTTCGTTACTGGCACCTGAACACGGGGCCGTGCCCGGTCACCACGGGGCCGTGTCCAGACTGCCAGTAACATAAAATTTTGCTTTTAAACACCATTTTACACATCCAATCAACCTAAAAACTTATTTTTGGGACACATTGAGGACAATGTGTAATTTAAGTGTGGGGGGATGCTAAAATCTTGAATTTTGCCAGTCATAATAACAAGCCTTACACAAAACTCTATTGGAACCGCTAATCACCCCAAATTTTTTTCAAAAATTTTCATTTTTTTACTTGTCTAAGTTTAAGTTGGGAATTCTAATTTTAACAAGGTTATATTTTTACGAATTTACAACCGATAGCGTCGTGATAAAAAGAACCAACATAAGAAAATTATGAAACGGCATGACAAGCTTAGTTAAAATTTGATTATATATACTTGATCACATAAAAACCCATTCCCACAAAAGTGAGTTTTGAGCCTTTATAGAGCATACAAATACACATCTTTACAACTAAATGCTCATTTTTTGTTTCTTGTGTGAATAGCCGCTTGGTTCTTACGACTCTAGAACTTGACACGACAATACATTCCCGGTCCTTACCAACTTAAACCCAAGTAAGTAAATGATGGAGACATTAGGACTAACCCTTTTTCTTTCAACACCATTATTTTTATTTTTCTTTTCACCTACCCAAAAATTCCCCCTAGTTAACCCCTTTCAGCCTAAACCTTTTCATTTCTTAACCCAAAACCCTTTTTACCCACCAAAAACCCTTTTTATTTTTAAACCTTTATTTTAGTAACAAGCTCGGTTTTCGTGTGACTAAAAATATATATATATATATATATATTTTACAATGAAGTTGGAAATAAACAAACAAAGCTCCTAAAACAAAAGCTTGTTTGAATAAATACTTCATTAAAAATAAAAAGTCACAAAAACAAAATGTTTTACGAAAACCGACGCCTCTTACGCCTTTCGTCCTTTTCTACTAACCACTAACCTAACCCCACCTGTAGCCCAAGCCTAACCCTTCACCCAAAAAGTCCTCTTGATATTTACAAAGGTATAAAGTTAAAAAGGAGGAGGTTGATTGCTTGGCAAGCTTATGGTAGAAATAAGTTCCATGCCGCTCTCGAGTGATTCACTAAAAATATACCTTCAGCCGAGTGTGAGTGATTTCTCCCGTGAGGTATGTGAAACCGTATATAAATGGAATTTTAAAAAGGTATGTTATGCCTTAATAAATAATTTACCTTATGAAAAGTTTTTAATAAATCATGACGAATAGGATTGTAAATAAGTAAAAATAAAACCTAAACAATCTTGGAAATTCCCGACACTCTACGACAAGCCCAAAACCTTCTCTTCTACCCATTCCATTTGGGAGTGTAAGCCACGTATTAAAGAGTTTTGCTTGAGGACAAGCAAAGATTCAAGTGTGGGGGTATTTGATACGCGCAAAATGCAACATATAAATTATATCAATTGTGGCATAAAACTAACCCTTTTTAAGTACTAATGTTGGAAAAAGTGTGTTTTTGTCTTCCTTTTGTATTTTCAGGATGAAATGAGCTCAAATTAATAAAAGAAGCAAAAAGACAGCTAAATCTAACATAAATACAAGAAAAGGAACAAAAGTGGATTGTCTGACCCCAAGACAGCATCCTCCCAAGCAAAACAAGGAAGACAGAAGGCTGAACACGCCCCGTGCTTAGCGAGCACGGGGCCGTGCCCAAGAAGCAGCAGAAAAGACAAACCAGTAAAAGCTTCTATTGCTCACCACGGGGCCGTGCCTAGTGAACACAGGGACGTGCCCAAAGTACTGCAGGCGCATCAGTTGTAATTGCGAATTACAATTAATGAGGAGAGATAGTGTCAGACGGGCACGAGGCCGTGCCCAGGCTTCTGTTCAGCCTATAAATAGGAGTGCTTAAAGACATTTCAACTCATCCCTTGGCACACCACCTGTCTCACACTTCACCCACCACCCACCACCACCATAACACCATCATCCACCACCATTATCCATTGTCCATCATAGAGTGTGTGAGTCGTCTCGGGATCCAAGATTGATCGTAAGAGTTCTTGACAATCAAGGCCATGTTTGCCTAAGTCTCTTACATCACTTGGTGAAGATAAGTGTTTAGTATAATGCTTTTTATTTTTAATCTTTTGCACTTCTTAATTGGTTTTGTATTAATGAATTTAATAACTAGTTTCTTATGTTGAAGGTGATTCTTCCTTATCGTTTCTCCGTGGTGTCTTGGCATTATTTTACTGTCTATATAAAATAAAAGATTTTCACCATTCATTTCTCCACGGTCTATATGGAGGTATGTTGGCTACCTGGTCGGGGGTTAAAGGAACAGTTTGGTAAGAGTCTTTCCCTTGTTCAGCGTTTAGAGGTCCTGCAAGGGACCTGGGTCAAATTTAGTAGGATCTCCTTCAATACCCAAAGGTATTGGATGGCGGGGATCCAAACTCTTTGACCCCCTCATAAGTAAACTACTATTAATACTATAACCCGGCTATTTAGGACTGTATCCTTGCTGACTCAGACTACTTAGTCGAGGGTAACGTCACCTTCAAAAGAGGGGCCTACCATAATTTGCATTAATAACTTAATTCATTATCTTTCAATAATCCGACCCTTTAGGATTGTATCCTTGCTGACTCAAACTACTGGGTTGAGGGTAACGTCGCCTTCAAAAGAGGGGCCTACTACAATAACTAAGATAATCTCTTAAACAAGTGCAAAAGTGCAAAAATAATCAAAGGTTATACTATACACGAGTCGGATCCAAGTGATTCATCTTGTCTATCTGTTTTATTTTTATTTTTATTTTTCAGCATTTAGTTAGTTTTATTTTCTTAGTGTTAAAAATCTTTTCTAACATTTTGATTTGATTAGACGTTGAGGATAAACCGGTACTAAAAGCTCTTGTGTCCTTGGACGACCTCGGTATCTTACCAACACTATACTACGTCCACGATGGGTGCACTTGCCCATATGTGTGTTTAGTGTTAGTAAATATCGTGTTTTATAAATTTAAAACTTGGCTAAAGTGTAAAAAGGGCTTAAAATATATACCTAAAACATATACACACCAACGTACATCAACAACTTTGGCAGGGTTGATCACCCACGTCACCTTTCCTTTTCCCGTTACTGGATCAATGGTTGTTTTCAACACTCTACGTCTTGGACGTTGTGGAGTATGATTAGGGAAACCCTTGTTGCTTTCTTTAGTGATTATCTGCTCAAAATCTCTCCCGATGCCTCTTTCTTCTGGGTTCAGAATGTCCAGACGACCAAGCTCGCGCAAATCCCACCTGGGAAGTGTAAAGAGATCAAATCCGGTCTGAAAGTACTAGATTACGCCACCACGCCTTTTAACCACAAACATCCCTCTGAGGTTGTCGTACATCCAGCTGATGATTTTGTCAGTAGCTTCACTCTTTTCTAGAAATCTGGAAGCCTTTCTCTTTCTTTCTTGAACCATTCTGGATGCTGAGGAGAGACGGTTTTTCCATTTTCTTGCTCATAGAGTACTTCCTCTTCCAGACCCCATTCAATGAATCTAGCTGGCATATCATCTCGGTCCACTTCCTCTTCATCACTTTCATTCCCCTCAGTTACCTTCTCAACAGATTCCAGACGCTTTTTCTTAGCCTCAGCTTCCTTTTCTTTTCTAGTAGTTTCTTCTTCCATGAAAGCTTCAAAGTCGAAGATCTCATCAAAGGAGAACATGGGCTTTATTTTCAACTGCTCGCACACATTTTTCATCATTCTGTACATTTTCTCTAACCCCATCTGCTGAAATCTGATAAACTTGGATTGCTTAGCCATGTAGGAATTCATCTCTTTATTTTTCTTTCGTTGATCCTTAATCTTTTCTCTCAGAAAGTTTGTGTCGTTTACTTGGTTTTTCAGCAGACAGATTTCTTTGGCAACAGAGGGACCGGTATCTTTGATCAGTTATCGTAGAGTTCTTGAAAGGGACGAACCCTTTGTGGAGGGACCGGTGGCTTTGAGAACCTGGTCGGCTTCACAGGAGATACCTTGGACGAACCCTTGCTTGCTGAGGCTTCATCAGGATCAACAATCAACGCATCTACAAAATCGTTCAGTGATTGAACTTCTTCAGTAACAGTCTCTGGTCTTTCAGAGGCTGATATTTCTTTTCGCTTGAGTTTCTTTTCCCTCTTTTCCTTTTCTTGCAGGGCGTGAATTTCTCTCATATCTCTGATATGCTGGCGATGTTCTTCAGACTCGGCCGCCCTGATACTTGCACCCATGAATCTTTCAGTACTTTCAGATGCCTTTTTCTTCTTAGGTGGCTCTTCTTCAGCAGCCTGCTTTTCTTTCCTTTTTCCCTTCGAGCGTTCTTCCTTTGCAGCTGCCTCAGCTTGCTCTTGAGCAGCTCTTTGCTGTTTTTCTCGAATAGCCTCATTGTATATTCTATATGCTTCCTTTACTAAAGGCAATCTTTCAGCTCGATACATCCAGTCGTGTAACAACACCCATTCATTAGTCTTGATTTCTGTGTACTGACGACTTGTAGGAACGTGAAATTTGTAAAGATCTCCATCGTTTGGAGCATCCTTGTATTGGTCATTGATTAGCAGTTGAATGAGCCTTGGATACATCGCCCAAGTCGGTCCGCTGACATTTTCCAGCATATTGTTGTAGATTAAACCAGAGATGTTGAACCTTTGATTCACACATAAATTTAACATAGCTGCTGACCATTCCAAATTTAGTCCGTCGAACCCACCTTTGTTGGGATTGAACCCTACCAGAGGAACAGATAATGTAAAGCCAAAACCGGATCACATCAGTGGACTAACAATAAACAGCATCCTACACTTTGCTTTCCCCTTGAATGTGGCTCAAACATCTGATATGCTCCAAAGTACTGCCTCTATCAACATCTGCTGACCTACAACTGCTGATCAACACAAAGACTGATGAAGACTAAAAGCCTTGCTGCTCAATCTACTACCTTGGTTCAAGCACTGCTGATCATGACAAGTACTGCTGGGTTCACAACAGTGGAAGGATGCAACAGCAGTTTTATGTTTGTTCTATGTAATGTAATGTAATATCAGTAGTTAGCAAAGCAGTAGTTGTATAGATCAGTAGATAGAGTTTGTTAGTTTGTTAGATGTCACTTTCATGGTGACGTCAGCTGAGATGCTTCAGTGGTTTGGTTTGTCTATAAATGTAACAGTACTCTGTACTGTTACATTTGATCGTTTTGAGTGAGTTCTCCTCCTCAATTCAATCCTTTCATCTTGTACAACCAACCTTGGAGCATTAGGCTGAGGGGGAGCTTAGTTATGTAAGCATGCTTGTAATCTTTTGATTTGCTTTGTAACCTTTCGATTGATGAAAAGCAATTGTTTATCAAACTACTCTCTCCTTTGGATTGTGTTTAACAAAGTTTGTATTCATTTCCGCTGCACCTTACATCATTTCATATACTCTGAATGTTTAATATATACAAAAAAACACAATCATGAGAGCCTTCGATCCTAACAATTGGTATCAAAGCCTGGACAGTCAAATTCGATCTAACAATCAATTTGACATAACAGTTCAGCTCACAAATTCATTGATACTAAGGTTGGTCGTATTTCAGTTGTAAAACAGAGTAACGAGAAATCATGTTCAAAATGATGACTCAAAAGCTCTGTAAAACAACCAAGATGTCATAAAATTCACAAATCTCATACAACTGGTGATGTCATGCACAAATCACTCATAGTTTCCAGATCTGGAAACTTATCTGAAAACTATGGTGTGTTCATCTTCATTCAAAATTGATTTCAACTGTTGTTATGAAATCTGTGATGATTTTATATTTTACACTAAAGTATGCACCTCAGATCAGCAAAACCTATGGTCATCTAAACACTAGTGTTCTGCTGACATAGAAAGAGGGAAATAAAGCTTTAGTCAAAATTCTTATGTGCTCAAAGGCAGGTTGAGAATCCTCAAAAGGACCAAATCAACTTTGTCAAAACACATTAAGAAAATAAGATGTCAAAACAGTTCTAATCATATGTAATGTGAGATCTGGTAATAAAACATGCACAAATGTGGGCAGACCTCTCAAAACATTACTTCGAAGTGATTCTGGACTAAGCGTGTTCAAAATAAAATCTCCCAGTGAGTATTTCTGAACATGTGAATAAAAAGGGTAAAAAGGGAAAAAGAAAATGAACAAATCTCAAAGTGTGGCTATCTCAAAACTTTTGAAATCAAAAGAAAAGAGGACAAGCATAAAACACTCTTGAGGTTAAAGTTGGGTTAAACAATGGAATCATGCAACTGTGTGCATTTCATCAAATACAGGAATCGTTCAGGTAACTACAGCATCTCCAGTGATTGTCCTTAAAAGAAAAAATTACAATCAATCGTCAAGAAAATGTGTAACACCCAATTTTCCCATTCCGAAAAAGTAATAATAACATACTATTATTTAACAAAATTCGGGCATGACCCGTTCGTAATATGAACAATTCCCTGTAGACCAACTTGTAGGAACTTAATTTATGACACAGCGGAAATATGAGCCCAAAAATTCGTTCTTTAAAAGATATAATACTTACAAGAAGGTTCAAATACAAGGTTTCATACATTCTTTAAAAAAAGATTTACCACGTTCCATTATATTAATACTTTAAGACCTGTATAGATCAAACTATGTGACCGTTCTACCCCGTACAATCCTTGCTCTCAACTCGAACTAAGGCCGCTTCACTTCGTTAATGGTAGAGGAAGCCCGAGCGATACCTGTGGACACCACGTACAACTCAACCATTAGTCATTAACACACCATGCAACATTAACTATACAATAGAAATTCGTAAAGCATTCTTGAAGTAGACGTGTAATTGCCCAAGCGCTTTCTTAATTACTCATTATCCAGACCCGGTTTCATTCCTTCATGAACCCGACAATCTCATACCTGCATTACATTCCAACTCGAAGCACATCATTAGTAATCGTAAATACTCAAGCGCCTTAATAACATTCATACAAATGTCTATAGCATTGTACATTCATTCACACATACATTCACACTTACGCACTTAATATCATATATACATATATACATACGTACCTTCATGCACGCCTATATCCCTTCCTACGCACAAACAATTATTCACGGTTATAAGACGAGTTCCTGTTTACCACTTCTTACATATAGATTTATGCCGAAATGTCATGTTCATAACCTTACAAGGTATAGGCAATATACAAATCGACCTAAGTGCCTTCTAGATTCCTATTCATATATGCTTATAAAATTTCCTACACTAACATGAAACAATCCGTTCATTCACTAACCGATGACCTTTAACTTTATTTATATTCGAACCATTCTTAACATAAGTTATGGGGCCTTGGACAACCCTTTTTAGTCAAGTCCCATGCCCAGAATATCAAAAATTCAGCAAAATGCCAACAACACGGTCTCTCGCGGCCGCGCAAGCCTTGCCTTACTATTATGTGGGGCGCGACAGCTCCACCGTAAGCTACGGTGGCTACCGTAGCTTACGATGGCCATAAAATCTTTACAGTGACATTCTACTGTCTTACGGTGGCCATAAAGTCTTCAGTACCTACCGTAGCTTACGGTGGCTACCGTAAGCTACGGTAATGCCCAGTTCAGTTTTTATTTTAATTTCTAAAACTATTATATCTTAACCAATTCACGTCCGAAACACTTGAAACATGATTCTAATTATCCGTAATAATTTTCCCTTTCATAATTGACTAAGAACCTTACCCCGGGTCCTTAGTCTTTACGAATTACATATTGCTTCATTACCTATGCACATTTATTCGACCCGTTTAATCCCACCAATTTACCTTCATCTTAGGTAACTACCTTCGTCTAACAAAAAAAATACTTATCTTAATTCTCTCTTTTACTACCCAACCATACATGATTTCCCCACATTCATAAATATCAAAATTCTATATACATACTAATAAGTGAATCGAGATCACTTACCTTAGCCCGTAAGAAAGTCGTCACCATTTCCACTAGTTTTCCATGTTGTATTCCAAGCCTTGCTACACCTTGATGGAAACAAGTTCATTCCTTTAATCATTAGACTATACCTCGTGGTTATACATGCCATTCAAATAGATTGATAATAATCCACATACTTTTCTACTAGATTATTGACTATATGGTCAACCCGTTCGACCAATTTAAGAAAATACTTGCACGATCCATTTTCATTCATATAGACACTTTAATCACACCTTAACAATCCTAATCATTCATCCAAAACAACATATAGTGTTTAGGCAACGGGTATATGGACAATCATTCATGTTAAGTTCACCATACACATTCTTTTCACTGCTGCACTTTCTGTACAGCAGCTGTTCTCGACCCATTTTCGCCTCTATACGATCTGAATTAGCTCAATATGTTCACATGAAAAATGTAATATGCTCTGATAGCTTTCCAACCATATATCATATGCCTTAAACCGAGCTACGGTTGATTTTATACGAATTTTTCAAAACAGGTGCGCAACAATAATTACTTCCAATCAGCTTTGTAAATCTTTGGAATTATGAACTAAAACTCGACTTTAAATCATCAATTCATGTTCACAATTTATGCTAAGCATCATAAACATGTTAGAGACCATATGATACAATAATTCTCACAAATTCTTACATAGAACATGAACCACATTGAAACTACACATGCGTGAATGTATGTGTGCATTAGCTAATGATTCAAGCATTTCATCAAACGCTTGGTGTGCATACATCATTATAAACACATTGTACAAGCTCTTAATACATGAATTCAACCAATTCACATAATCATCTTCAACCATGACCAATTTCAACATGAATTCCAACCAACATACATTCATACTTCAATTTCACATAAATTTCACTATCATAAAATTATTAGATTCCACCATACAACTAGCACAAATGGGTTTCACTATAATTCTTCATTCTCATCAAATTCAAGCAAGATTCATATTCTACATGATGATACTAGTTCACATACATCTTAATTCCATACAATTTTTGCAAATTGTTCAACACCCACTTAATCAAGAAGCATCAAAACATAAATATTAACTTACCCTATGTTCTATGCACTTAGATTAGAGGATACTTGGATTCATGCATTCGATTCTTGACTTGCAACACCCTCAATTGAAGGAATTTCTTGTGCTAGGTTGAAGGAGAAGGGTTTGTCCTCCTCCTGCTCTTCTCGCGACCACACCCACACCCAAAATCACTGGGTTTAATTTTTCATATGTTTTATTTGTTCAATTTACACATTCAGCCCTTAAAGTTTCACTTGGTTATTAATAAGGAATAACTTTTGTTCTTTCTATACTTTTGCCATATAGTCTAACTCAGTTAATTAACTAAAACATTTAATCACAAGGTAAATTCATAATTCAAGATTTTGGGGCGTTACAAAATGACCACAAACAATGGTCAAAATAACTTGAGAATGATATGATGATGAACTTATTTGAAAAGCTGTCAGATCCTTTTGTTGATTTTCAAAACTTCCTTTAATTATTCTAAGGTGTTTTTCTTCTTAATAAAACCAGATATATATATTACTTTTTATAAAATATATTCTGTACTTTTACTCATTTTTGATAGTAAAAGTTCATCTCTGGTTAGGATGCAATTTCCTTATTTTTGTGTGAAATTACTATCCTTAAATCTGATCAAAAGGAAATGGCACACATATCAAGGTCATGTTAAGCTCAAGTTTGGTTGTCACAGATCAAAAATTGATTGCTAATTGATTTTGAACTACTGAGATACTCATGTTCTAGTTCAAGTAATTAGACACAAAATGAGTTGTTCTAGTAGAAAAGTTTTCATCATCTGGGATGCTAAACCACTGTCTGGAATAATGGACATTTGGCAAAACCTTGAACAAATTTCTGTAGATAAATGTTGGCAATTTAATCTAGATAATATACATCTAAAATGTATTTTGTTAAGAACAGCAATTCTGGTGTTCAACAGATGCTAGATAAGATATTGTGCTTTCACAAGACAAAATCAATTCCTACATCTGGACAAGCAGATGCTAAAATTATTTGTCAAAAGTCAAAACACTACTGCACAAACAGTTGTTACACAAGTGATCCTCATTATTGTTTTCAACCACTGCTGTTCCTTAAATGCTGGTGTGCCTCAACATCTGTTCTCTAAAGTATGTCCACTGCTAATAGTCAACCCTTGCTCATTCAAAAACACTGATGTTTAAAATCATTGTTCTATCCACTGATACACCCACTGCTTCATTTCATTACCGTTGTAGCTACTGATAATTGATCCATCAGTGGTTGTCAAAACAACTATCCTCCATTATTTACCATTTCATCAGGGGTTGGCACGTGGTCAGCCTTTAGCCGTCAGATCATTATAACCGCTGCCACATCAGCATTCCTTTTTCCCTAAAATAAAACCCTGATTAAACCCAAACAGGGGCTCACACTGTCGAATTGAATTCCAAATATTCTCTTCACAAAGCAGTTTCCCACTCTTCTTCGCAAAAACCTTCTTCGATCTTCTTCATCAAAAATGACGAAACCAAAATCGGAGTCAAAATCAAAACCATCTTCTTCCTCCACCCCATCAGACGCCACTCAAATGGCCGCTGAAACTACGGAGATTCGCTACCAATCTCCTCACAACTATGTGGGTATACTCACAAAACCCACAACTGACAACACCTTCGACTCCATCATAGACATCTTATCTGCGTCAAAGTACAAAACTTTGATAACAGCATATGCTCCTATTTATCTTCAAACCCAGAGAGAGTTCTGGAAGAATGCCACCCTTGAAAAACAAGGAGACATCATCACAGCCATCAACTCCTCGATACAGGGTAAGAAGGTTCAAATCTCACCACAATCCATTTCTGAAATCTTTAAACTTGATGATTTGAAAGGAAAAACCTCATTTTCTAAAGACAAGTTGAAAAAGGATTTCATAAACAGGGGCTATGCAGAGCAACCTAAAAGGGATACCTTACAAAAAGGCTATTTTCCTTCTGCACCCAGATTTTTGTTTCACACACTGTTAATGTGTGTTTCTAATAAAACAACGTCTTTTAATGAAATACCAACAAAAATTCAATGCCTGGGGTATGCAATTTTAAATAATAAAAACTTTAATTACTCCCAGGAAATATTTGATGATTTGGTAAAAAACGTTGATAATAAGTCATTTATGCTCTTTCCAAGATTTTTAAGCTACTATTTTGAACAAAAGTTTGTAGAGAAAGAAGCAGATTTGCCCAAACAAGGTGCCTCTTTTCAAATAAACTGCTTAACTGCTGAAACATTTTCAAGAATGTTAGCACCTTGTAAAACACAAGCAGAGGTGCCTGAGCAGACTTTAGCAGCAAACACTGCTCCTCAGGTATCTGCTACTGAGCCCACTGCTCAAGGTGATCAAGGCAGCCAAACAACTGTCTTGAAACCCACACCTAAAATCACCAATAAACCATAGAAAAAGAAAAATCAAAAACCCCCCAAACCCATCAAAAAGGCAACTCTGGAGGATGAGATACCAGAGCAACTACCGGTGATTGCACAAAAATCACAACAAACCACTGCTGCTACTTCCTCACAGCAGTTGGTAGAAATATCTCAACCTATACCCGAAACTCCTCCTGTCTCTTCACAAAAAGAACAGGTTGTACACACAGGGTCACCATATCATGAGGCTCTAGAAGCACTCGTTTCCATCCTCCACAGCCCAATACCCGAGGCAATTCCGCTTTCTAAACCTACCTTCACATCCCAGTTCCACCAAACACCAAACTGCTGTTGGATGCAATTGATTTGAACCTAGCACAAACCAGTCCTTCTCAATCACCTGTTCATGTGAAAATACCTCAACAAGAGACTAGGCTTGATGTATCAATCTTTGCTAACCCACCAACACAACCTGAGGAGGTTACACCCCTTGAGTTACACGTAACTCTTGGTGGTATTCCAAGTGAAGCAGCCACTACAAGTGTTGAACCTACAGGTTTGCACTTGGACAGTGGTTACATCAATAAGACTTCCTTGGAGGCAATTCCTTCTATAACACCTCTGTTATCTGCCAGTGAGTTTGTACTAACCACTGGTAACATCAAAAGATTATCAAGTGTTGAAGGAAGAAGACCCCAGTACCAAGAAAAAGGGGCATCAGTTGTTGATGTTTGGAGTACACTCCCTACTTCAACTTCTGATAAAACCACTGCTAGTGGGAAATCAGATGATCCCATTAAATTGGGTGATGGTTTAAAGTACCAAGAATTGACGAAACGTGTTTTAAAATTGGACACATCTGTTGCAGAAATTAAAGAAATGCTGCAACAGTTGTTAACAATTCAAAAGGTACCATCCACTGCTGTTCCATCTCAAACACCTGCTCCACCACCAGCAGATGTTACAAATGAGCTCTGGAACCTCTTTCAACCTTTTCTCCATCAACAATTTCAGTTGGCCGCGCACCAACATGCCAAACATGTTCAAGAGCTCAAAAAGGCAATGGAGTCTAGGTTCAGGGATACAAATGATGACATCAAGGCTCTTAAGGCCCATTTGTAGAAAACCACTGGCACTGCTCCTCCGACTGTACTTTATATTGATGACTTCCCTACAGATAATGCCAAAAAGGGGGAGAAAATGGAGGAGTGGGTAAAGAAGGGGATTGATAATGGGCTATACCTTGACACAGAAAAGGATGCAATGCTCAGAGATATTCCTTTGCCAGATGGTAGTAAAAAGGTTGATGTTACCAAAAATGCACTTGATGACACTGTCCAAGTGTAAAGAAGGATAGAGTGGCAAAGGATCTAGCAAGGTGGAATGAGGAGAAAAGAGCTTTCATGAAGTTGAATGCGCAGGGTTGTTCTGGTGAAAAGGATGATCAAAATCTGATTCCAAAAAGAAATCTTACTAGAAAAGTAAGGAAACCCAAATCCACACCATCCAGCCGTCAAAAGCACACTCCAAAATCACTGTCCAAAAGCCACCAACATCAAACCTCCACCCAAAAAGTTGTTACAACAACTGCTCCCACTCAAACACACACCACTTCAACACACACCACCACCACTGCCTTACCACCACCATCTATTCCTGCCCTAAAGCAGAAGACAGCAGATGACAAAACATCTGCTGTAATGACAACAATGGTTGAAACACCAGTTGTTTCAACAGCTGTTAGTCAACCATAAATCACTGATTCACCCAAAACATCATCTGCTCTCCCTAATATAAAAAGGAGAAGGGTTGTCATATCAGATGATGATTCTCCATCACCACCACCAAAAGCTTCAAAGAAACATGAACAAATGATGAAGCTTGAACAGCAGATTGAAAACCTCAGAACATTGTTCAAATCAGCAAATAATCCTACTCTTGTGATAAACCAAGAAGAAGGTAAACAACTGACTGAAAAAGAGGTCAAAGAAAAGGAAGCAGAGTACTTCAAGGACACCATCATGAAAATGGGTCTAAAAGAAGACAGCTCAACAAAGTTTCAAAACCTTGTTAAGAAGGTATTAAACAAACCTGCATCACCAAACACTGCGACAGACATATCAGAGATTGAAAGGCAAGAGCAAATTGAAAAAGAAACTGCAGAAGACATAGCTGCAGCAAACAAAGTCATTGAAGAAGCCTTCAAAAGAATGTCTGAAAGTCTGCAAGTGTTCACAAGGCCATCATCTCCAAACTCATCAAAGAATAAATCTCTCCCAAGAAACCCATTTGGTTTAAAAATACTAAAGTGGATGTCTGATCAAAAGACTCACGTATTGACTCTTGTCAGAACCAATGGTGAAGTGAAGTACATATCAAGGAAAGAAGCACTTGGCCTAAGTGTTGAAGATTTGCAGGATCTCCTTGAACTTACACTGTGTAGGGATGAAGATGACCAGAGTGCCAAGAAATTTGAAGCTGAATTTAAGAGACAAGCTAAGGAACTCTTGATGAGAAATAAAGGTCCTGAATAATGAAGGGTTTTGGCATTATCTGTTCTAGGGGGAGATTGTTGGGATTGAACCCTACCAGAGGAACAGATAATGTAAAGCCAAAACCGGATCACATCAGTGGACTAACAATAAACAGCAGCCTACACTTTGCTTTCCCCTTGAATGTGGCTCAAACATCTGATATGCTCCAAAGTACTGCCTCTATCAACATCTGCTGTGCTACAACTGCTGATCAACACAAAGACTGATGAAGACTAAAAGCCTTTCTGCTCAATCTACTGCCTTGGTTCAAGCACTGCTGATCATGACAAGTACTGCTGGGTTTACAGCAGTGGAAGGATGCAGCAGCAGTTTTATGTTTGTTCTATGTAATGTAATGTAATATCAGTAGTTAGCAAAGCAGTAGTTGTATAGATCAGTAGATAGAGTTTGTTAGTTTGTTAGATGTCACTTTCATGGTGACGTCAGCTGAGATGCTTCAGTGGTTTGGTTTGTCTATAAATGTAACAGTACTCTGTACTGTTACATTTGATCGTTTTGAGTGAGTTCTCCTCCTCAATTCAATCCTTTCATCTTGTACAACCAACCTTGGAGTATTAGGCTGAGGGGGAGCTTAGTTATGTAAGCATTCTTGTAATCTTTTGATTTGCTTTTTAACCTGTCGACTGATGAAAAGCAATTGTTTATCAAACTACTCTCTCCTTTGGATTGTGTTTAACAAAGTTTGTATTCATTTCCGCTGCACCTTACATCATTTCATATACTCTGAATGTTTAATATATACAAACAAACACAATCATGAGAGCCTCCGATCCTAACAACCTTTGCGATGAACTAAACTTATAGCAAATACGTGAACTATGAACCTCCAGTCCCTTGTGAGTCCACCTCTTTTAATCTCATTCTTGTGCCGAAAGTCTCCAACGTACCCCATTCCCCGACATCCATCCAAGATATCATCTTTCTTTAGCGAAATTGGGTCGTTTACGTTGTCTTGCAGCTTTAAAAATTTTCGAATTCTTTCTTCAGTCACCTCTATTCGTTTGTTGCGCACTGTTGAAGACATCCCTCTTATGTTATTTAGTTTCAGGCTTCGCGTTTTCCCAGAACTCTCGGATGTGAGTTTTGTATACTTTAACGGTAGTCTCGACCGCGTACCCGATTCTGCTAGATCTGACCCATCTAGCTGCATCCTCGAATTCCTGTGGGACCAGCTCAAGATTGATGCTTTGATTATGCTTTAACGTTTTGTCCCGTTCGATGTTCTTCACCATACTGCTTTTGACACGAAAAACGAGGCAAGTTAGAAAGAGCTTGAGAAAATAAATATTTACACGAGAAACTATACACAAATCAGTATTTACAAGATAACTGTGAAAAAGATATTAAAAGATTGGTTAAAAGAATTAAAGAAATTTGTAAAAAAAAATAATTTTGTGCATAAATTCGCTGCCGGGTCGCTGATTGTCTTCCCCGGTGCCAGTGGTCGAGATTCCGAGTTCTCATCGGCAACGATGAATGATCATCATTGCTGATTTCGCTGACTAATCAGACTGAAATCCTCGCTGATGTCGCTGACTGGCTTGGTCTTTGTATTCGTTGAGTTCGCTAGTGGCCCGGTAGACTAAGTCGGCAACAACTCGGATCAAATGCTTGTTTATCGGTTAAATTTGCTAGCGAACATAGCGATGACAAAGCTTTGTTTCCGGAAACGATCTACCAGCGAAGACAACAGACTAAATCGCTACATGAGCGAAATAGACTGTTTTGCTGGGAGTTCGAACTCGCGTTCAAGACTTTGAGATTCTAAATTAAGTTCGCTATCTTCGCTGTGTGTATGTTGTCTTTGCTGGCACCATAAATTTCTTGTTAAACCCTTTCAAAAACCCTTTAACAGATTTCATGAATTTCAGAATTATCAACACATGTGCAAACACTACGATGTCAAGACTTAACCGGTTACATACTCGCAACAAACATCAATAATAACATTTACAGATTCGAGTTTAAGGAAAGAATGGGAATGGATTAAAGCATGAACATTAAGGATAGTTAACCAAAATTGTGGAACAAAGAATGCAAGGGTCTGAACATCAATCGAAGATTACCTGATGAGCTTTTGATATCAATGAATCTTGTGAAGATATAAGGTGACTTTCATTCTGATCTTGTAAGAGTTTTTAATGTGGTGTGATTTGGTTTTTAGAGAGAAGATGAAGAAGTTTTTAAGAAAAATCGAACTAATGACGGTTGAAGAAGATATTTATATGAGAATTTTGATATCCAGCGAAATTATAATTTCGCTGGAATCTTAATTCCGCCGCCAATAGAGGGATTTCAAACAATTTTAAATTCGCTCGTTGATTTCAAACTTTCTCGTAAAATGTGCCCAGTTTTGTTTTACAAAATATTTATTTCGTAATATTCACAAACTTAATAAGATTTGGGCCATTTTGACTCCGAACTTCAAATTTTCAGCTCTGGGAGGTTCCATTTGATGCAGATTTTCTTAAAATACTCGACGCTTGCCGAACTTACCTGCAGAAGATCATATCGCCAACACTTGCCAATTTCTTTATTTATTATTATTATTATCTTCTAACCAGGGCACAAGAAAAACTGTCAGTATGTTTGTCCGCTTAAATCCATGCATCCTTCTTTCAACGTGCTTTCGGAGAGCGCTTTTATCATGTTTTCGGTAATATTGACAAGTCTTCGATGGCCCCCACACAAGCTGTTGAGAATAGAGTCATTACGCCCCCCGTGAGTCCCACATCAGGACATACCCCCGCGATCAAGGTATGCACAAAGATTCCTCATAACTGGTCAGTATATTGGTTTCATTCTCTTCAATAATAGAGCGGAGATCAGGTCTGTACTTTCGTACAACAGAGATCCCAAGAACTATCGAGGGCTAAGACAGATAGTTCGGTGAACAGGTCAGTACTACCGTACAGCAGAGTGACCAAACTAATCTATCCAAGGTTTTTGGCCAAAAATGGCGCTTATTATGAGAAGGGTTTTGGCCTTTTTTTAAGGCACTTATTATTAAAAGAATATCATAGCGTCTAGGTCAGCATGTATCTGGATGCAGCAGAAGAACAACTATGATATCCTCCAAATGAAATACCAACATAAAGACCCGAAATCTCAGACTTTGGCAATCTGTCAACGTAAGATTCAAGACCATTAAGCCATATGCCGCAACGTGTTACCCACTGAGATGCGTAATGCCTGAGAAAAGCCAGAATTCTTCTGTAGACATTATGTTTTGCTCCCTAACAGCAGTTTACTCGTCGGTGTTGCTGAATCTATCGACACGTCGTTGCTTGGTACCCCGATTTCTTTTTGTTTTCTGTTTTTGCAAGAAATGACAAAGTGTTAGCAATTTTCTATCACTTCCTCTAGCAGGAGTCAGACATAAGCATCTGTTTTTGGATTTTCTGAATATATCCCCCCTAAATTCTTTATTTTCGTGAGTCCATTTGCCCGAAAATAAAATTTTAAACAGAAAATCTTTTTGGTAGGCGACGTTTTTCGATACTTGTTTTATTCTCAACAAATGATTTTTTTATATAATATTTACGGACAAATTGGATCACAAGATTCATTTCTATTCAAGGAAATTAACCATTTCCAACCAGGTTACCAGCTGATTGAATCGGGTTTTATCAAAGGCTTTCGTGAAAATGTCGGCCCGCTGCTGTGTTGTATCCACTGGCACCACTTGAATATACCCTTTCTCGTAGGCGTCTCGAATTGCGTGAATTCGAATTTCAATGTGCTTTGTTCTTGAGTGGTGTATGGGATTCTTCACAATTCCCAGACATGCTTCATTGTCGATGAATATAGGAGTCTTCATGATGTTGATTCCATAATCCAACAACTGATTTTGTATCCAGAGAACTTGTGAACAGCAACTGTAGGCCGTGGTTTATTCTGCCTGAGCGGTTGAGGTGGACACCGTTGTCTGCTTCTTGCTTTGCCATGAGATCAAACGATTTCCCAAGAATTGACATCCTCCTGATACAGACCTGCGATCTACTTTACAACCTGCATGATCACTGTCAGAATAGGCAATAAGATCAAAATTACTATCTTTAGGATACCAAAGACCTAGTTTCGGAGTTCCTTTGAGATAGCGGAAGATGCGCTTTACAGCAGTTTCATGAGATTCTTTGGGATTTGTCTGAAATCGAGCACAAAGACAGACTGCGCACATAATGTCCGGCCTGCTAGCCGTTAAATACATCAGAGAACCGATCATCGAGCGATAAAAGGATTTGTTTACTGGTTTTCCTTGAGGATCTAGAGTAAGCTCTGTCTGAGAGGCGAATGGGTGCTTGCAACTTTGCAGTCGTTCATGTTGTACTTCGTGAGAATGTCCCAAATGTACTTGGCCTGATGAATGAGAATCCCATCCTCCTTTTGCTTCACTTCTAGCCCTAAGAAGAAATTCAGCTCTCCCATCATGCTCATTTCGAATTTTGCCTTCATGACGTTCTCGAATTCTCTGCACAATGCCTCGTTAGTTTACCCGAAGATGATATCGTCGACGTAGATTTGAACCAGCATTACATCCTCCCCGATCTTCTTGGTGAAGAGAGTCATGTCGATCTTTCCTCTGGTATACCCACACTCTAACAGGTAAGTTGACAAAGTCTCGTACCAAGCACGTGGAGCTTGGTGAAGACCATAGAGCGCTTTGTCCTACTTGAAATAGCGACCTGGAAAATGAGGATCTTTGAACCCTGGAGGCTGACATATGTAGACTTCTTCCTTTACTTTCCTATAAAGATAAGCACTTTTTACATCCATTTGGAAAACTTTGAAACTTCTATATGAAGCATATGTCAGGAATATTCTGATTGCTTCCAGCCGTGCAACCGGAGCAAATACTTCCTCGTAGTCAATCCCTTCTTCCTGACGAAAACCTTGTACTACCAATCTGGCCTTGTTCTTGATCACCACTCCACGATCATCCATCTTGTTACGGAAAACCCATTTAGTACCAATTGGAAACTTTCCTTCAGGTAAATCTACTAATTCCCAAACTTTAAGCTTCCTGAATTGAGACAGCTCTTCCTGCATAGCCTGGACTCAACTAGAGTCTTGAATAGCATCTTTGATGTCTCGTGGAACGGATTGCGAAAGAAAAGCTGCAAAGAGACCTTTGTTGATGCTTAACGACTGCCCGCGTGTACGCACTCCTTCTTCGACTGCGCCTATGACGTTTTCAAGAGGATGATTTCGACTTGTCTTGTATCCGGCATTTGTCAGAGACTCAATTTGTTGCGGAAGGTTGGTGAAGTGTTCGTCTACGTAAATCACTGGTGGATCATCTTCTTGAGTTGGTTCATCCACATTCGCCTGTGAAGAAGAAGCACTGTTTTCTTGGGTGTTCTCAGGCGAAGTGTCACCAGTTGCCTCATTCACAGCCATAATAGGATCAGCGGTTGATGGAGATAGACGGGTGGTAAACGGAGTTAAACCAATGTCTGATGAGTCAAACAGTGGTTCAACTTGAGTGTCTTCAACAGGTTCTGTTTCTGAAACCACTTCCGGAATTTCAAAGGTGTTAAAAATCACACCCACATCATAGAACCAATCAGGAGTACTTCCGGTGTTGGTGTAGTTTCCTTCTTGAAAGTCAACATAGTATGATTCAATCACCATCTTCGTTCTTTTGTTGTAAACCCGGTAGGCCTTCTGTGTGGATGAATACCCCATGAAGTAACAGATATCACCCACTGCTTCAAATTTGATGAGATTTTCCTGAGTGTTCAGAAGGGTGCACGAATAACCAAATGGTCTAAAGAAGTCAATGAGCGGCTTTCTTTTGAAGAGAAGTTCATATGCAGTCTTTCCATGTGGTTTTACAATGAGTACCCTGTTTAGAACGTAGCATGTCGTATTTACTGCTTCTGCCCAGAAGATGATTGGAAGCTTTGAATCCACCAGCATGGTTCGTGCAGCTTCGATCAACGTTCTATTCTTGCGTTCAGCGACTCCATTTTGTTGGTGAGTTCTGGCTGCACTGTATTGGAGATGAATTCCCTTTTCTGCACAGAAGGATATGAAGGTTTGATTTTTGAACTCGGACCCATTGTCACTTCTGATCGACTTCACTTTTAGTTTGGTCACGTTTTCAATCAGCGGGATGAACGATTTGAGAACTTCAGCTGTCTTGCTTTTTACTTCAAGAAAGTAGACCCATGAGAATCGAGAGAAATCATCTGTGATCACCAAACAGTAAGAACTTTTAGCAAGACTTTTAACACTAATTAGACCAAAAAGATCCATATGCATCAGTAGAAGAGGCGCAGTGATCGTATTCACTGCTTTGGAATTGTGCGATTTCTTGTGTTGCTTTCCCTGGGCGCATGCTATACATTTTTCAGAAAATGGGAATTCTTTAATCGGAAGGCCTCTTACTAAGTTTAACTTAGAGAGTTTGTTCATATTTTTGAAATTAACATGCCCCAATCGCCTGTGCCAAAGCAGTGATTCCGACTCTAAAGCCTTAGAGAGCAAGCATGTCAGATTGTCGTTTGTCTTGGGATTTTTCATATTGAGCACGTATGTGTTGTTTTGTCTTGGAGCAGTGAGCATAATCATTTCAGCAGGAACAACATATCCGGGCTTGAGGAACAAGCATTCCATGTCATTGAAAAGCACCGATATTCCTTTATCACAGATTTGTGAGACACTCATGAGGTTGTAGCACAGCTCCGGAACATAGTTGACATTTTCCAACGTGAGGGCTTCAGACACCACATCTCCTACTCCAATGATCTTTCCTCCTTTCTCGTCTCCAGTGAAAGACACGAAATCACCATCGATGAAGCGAAAGTTTTTCAGAAGTTCCTTCAATCCAGTCATGTGTCTTGAACATCCGCTGTCCACATGCCAGATGTACTCCATGAGCATACGAAGCTATTTCTGGAGTTTATTCAAGTCCTTGTCAGCCTTCTCTTTTGATGAATCTACTTTCATGGCGGCTGCTGGGACCTTTTCCTTACCCTTCTTTTGATCAGATGCCTCTTTCGAAACATGCTCCTCTGCTTCTCCACACTTCTTTTCATTCTCAGGCTCCACTGAAGTGAGAATGCTTTTCAAACCTTTGTCCGCTACGTTGTCTCCTTTTAGGATTCCAACTGTTTGTTTTTCAAACTGTTTGAGTGAGGACTCGCTTGAGATTTTTGCCATAAGAGCTTTGTTAACTTGCTCCTTAGTTTCAGCAATTTCTTCACTCCAATCATAGTCTTCGACGACTAAAGCTTTTGGCGTGTTGGGAGATGCGTTGCTCTTGTTTTCTTCAACTGTGATTTGCTTTACAGCAGGAGTGGTTTCACTGTTTCCTTCCTTCAACAGAGGACAATCACGCTTGAAATGGCCCCGATTCTTGCAGTTATAGCACCTAAGTTTAGATTTGTCAAAACCAGCTTTTCCAAGACCCAAACGCTTTCCTGTTTTGTCTTGAAATTTCTTTAACCTCAAAGTGATCATGGCCATCTGCCATTTTAGATCCATTTCTTCCATGTCATCTGGATCAACCTGATACATGTCTTCGGCAGTGAGCATTTCCTTCTTCAGTTCTCCAGACATCAAAGCTTCATAGCTGCTTAGAAACATGTTGAACAGTGCCACGTTTTCAGTAGACACCTTCAACGCTTGTGTATCACCAACTGAGATGGTCTTTTCACTGGGTTGTGGAGCTTTCGATGCGCTTGCGGAAGCGTTTGCATAGATTAAATCAGAAGCTTGTGGAGTGATGCCACCTGAAGCAAGAAATGCTACGTTTTTCAATCCGGCAGAGGTTTGAGTTGACTTTGGTGGGTAACCAGCAGTGTTCATCTCTCTTTTGTTGACATCCATTTCAAAGGCTCTTAGGGTGTTAATCAAGTCGGACAGAGTGACAGGATTTGGATTGTTGAGGAAATCCTTCTTGATCATCATGCATTGTAGGCTCCATTCCTTGGGTAGTGAATCTAGCAGCTTCTTTATTGCAGCACGGTTTGTGACAGGATTTCCAGCCTTTTTCATTTTGGTCATCATATTCAGAAAGCGACTGATGTGATCGGAAAGACTTTCTCCACGAACTCCACAAAACATGTCATATTGTTTCTGCACCATATCTCTCTTGCTTTCGATCAACTCTTCATTTCCCTCATAGTACTCAATCAATGCATTGCAGAGTGCATTTGCAGTTCGGTGTTCTTCAAACATGTTGCAGTCATTAGTTGATAGTGCCATGGTTAAGGCAGCATGAGCATGATGATCATGTTGGATTAGAGACTTGTCTTCATCAGTAAAGGTAGTTGCATCATTGGTGTCAACTACCGCATCTCCTCGAATAACCGTTGGAATGTGGGGTCCAGCGGTGACAGAGAGCCACAGATTGTTGTCCGTGTACTTGAAGAACGATTGAATGCGAGTCTTCCAAGTGCTAAAGTCTTCAGCCCCTTTCAACTTTGGTGGCCGAGTAGTTGTTCCAGTCTCAAGTTCCGCTTGAGCAATTGGAAACCTTGAAACTTTTGAAAAACCTTCAAAACTATGAAAAATCTTAACAAGAACACAACAACCAAGAGCACTAAGGCTCTGATACCAAATTGTAGATCCCAAACTCAATCCGGATCACAGTGGTTGGTTGTTTTAACCCAAAACACCTATTGATTAGGTGTTTGAGCTATGAAAAGTCAAGAATGATAAAAGATGAAGGTGAAGCTAATGGATTAATGAATACAACAAGTGTTGCACTGAATCCAAACAATGAAATAAATCAGTAGAGAACCTTGGATATCAGATTTGAGCACAAGAACAATGATAGAATGTAAACAACACCAATATTCATTCAAGAGCCAAAAGCTTGCCAATGGTTACAATGAAAGGACTATATATAGTGTTCCTGACTAGCCAGCAAATTTATAAATTTGCTAGAATCTGATCTACACTAGGCCAGGAAGCCTAATTCTAAAGAATTACAAAATAA
The DNA here is from genome assembly GCF_002127325.2 of Helianthus annuus. Taxonomy (NCBI): domain Eukaryota; kingdom Viridiplantae; phylum Streptophyta; class Magnoliopsida; order Asterales; family Asteraceae; genus Helianthus; species Helianthus annuus. The sequence goes on along the minus strand of NC_035437.2, from coordinate 28,450,620 downwards.
GCCCTTGTACAATCAAAATAGCTACAGACCATAACTAAAACTAATCCAGCACAAGTATCAACGATCTCAAAAGTTCCAACAGATTAGACGCCGAAAAATAAACACTCAAAAAATGGCTACAATTTAAGGAATGTGTTTTGTGACGGCATTAGATTCCTGATTTATGGAGAAAGGTCTGGTGGCAAGAAAAGCTGCTTCCAGGAGGTTGTCAAGTGTTTTCGCTCGACGATTCCATTCTTGGGTGGTTGGTTTGGCCCTTGTTCCTGTAACTCGAATCCTAGCCCGGTATATCCCATTTTACTTTTACACCATTGTGAACCTCATGCCTTTTTTACTCTCTGATCGAGGTTCTCGGCATTGAAAAATCTTCGTAAACTAAATCACACGTGTATATGTTGACATTTAAGAGATATACAGTCAAGAAAATCAAGAGCAATGGTGATAACTTTATCTCGTATCTCCGTAACTCATTAGTTTATATTTATAACATAATCCATTACCCGATGTCCTTACATTTCCGATATCCCCGTCAAGGTAAGCACCTCCTAAGTTTTTCAAGATTCCTCATAGCAACCAACTTAGGAAGAGAACCAAGAATGCTAATCATCTCTACTATAACCGATAAAAAATAAAGGTTCAATCTTCAACTAATCGACTAACGAATGATTCTTAACTTCGCTAATATGGAAAGTAAGATCACTAACTTCGCTAAAATTATGGTTAATGGCACTAAGTTCACTAATCCGGCGGTTACAAAAAATTAAGTTTGCTAACGTGATTGTTTACAGATCTAAACTCGAATCTGAACTTCATCACCCAATCAAACACCATAGAAAAACTCAATTTATTAATCGAGAATCAACAAACGAGCTTCAATTTCACAAGATAACATCTAATTTTATGTCTTAGTTATGTTTGGCGGAAACAAATATGAAATCAAAAGTAATAGTGATTCAGAAGGCGGTTAGTCCTTTGTGAATCAAACACCATGATCTGATACCAACCGAAAGTTCCTTAGACCCCCTAAAGGTCAGTAATAAATATCAAACATCACTTTTGATTGAGATGGAAGAATAAACATAGAATATAGAAGAAGTGGAAACTCGCTTCATTAAAATTAACACAAATTACAATACCCCAACAGCACATCCTAGCCCGGTATATCCCATTTAGTTTTACACCATTGTGAACCTCACGCGTTTTTTACTCTCTGATCGAGGTTCCCGGAATTGAAAAAATCTTCATCAACTAAATCACACGTGTATATTTTGACATTTAAGAGATATACAGTCAAGAAAATCAAGAGCAATGGTGATATATATGCGGATTAGACACCAAAAAATAAACACTCAAAAAATGGCTACAATTTAAGGAATGTGTTTAGTGACGACATCAAATTCCTAATTGATGGAGAAATGTCTGGTGGTAAGAAAAGATGCTTCTAGGAGGTTGTCAAGTGTTTTCGCTTGACGATTCCATTTTTGGGTGGTTGGTTTGGCCCTTGTTCCTGTAACGTGAATCCTAGCCTGGTATATCCCATTTTAGTTTTACACCATCGTGAACCTCACGCCTTTTTTACTCTCTGATCGAGGTTCTTGGCATTGAAAAATCTTCGTAAACTAAATCACACATGTATATGTTGACATTTAAGAGATATACAGTCAAGAAAATCAAGAGCAATGGTGATGTATATGCGGATTAGACACCAAAAAATAAACACACTCAAAAAATGGCTACAATTTAAGGAATGTGTTTAGTGACGACATCAGATTCCTAATTGGTGGAGACAGGTCTGGTGGCAAGAAAAGCTGCTTCCAGGTGGTTGTCAAGTGTTTTCGCTCGACGATTCCATTCTTAGGAGGTTGGTTTGGCCCTTGTTCCTGTATCTCGAATCCTAGCCCGGTATATCCCATTTTAGTTTTACACCATTGGGAACCTCACGCCTTTTTTACTCTCTGATCGAGGTTCTCGACATTGAAAAATCTTCATCAACTGAATCACACGTGTATATGTTGACATTTAAGAGATATACAGTCAAGAAAATCAAGAGCAATGGTGATATATATGCGGATTATACACCAAAAAATAAACACTCAAAAAATGGCTACAATTTAAGGAATGTGTTTTGTGACGGCATCAGATTCCTAATTGATGGAGAAAGGTTTGATGGCAATAAAAGCCGCTTCCAGGAGGTTGTCAAGTGTTTTTGCTTGACGATTCCATTTTTGGGTGGTTGGTTTGGCCCTTGTTTCTGTAACTCGAATCCTAGCCCGGTATATCCCATTTTAGTTTTACACCATTGCGAACCTCACGCCTTTTTTACTCTCTGATCGAGGTTCTCGGCATTGAAAAATCTTCATAAACTAAATCACACATGTATATGTTGACATTTAAGAGATATACAGCCAAGAAAATCAAGAGCAACGGTGATATATACGCAGATTAGACACCAAAAAATAGACACTCAAAAAATGGCTACAATTTAGGGAATGTGTTTTGTGACGGCATCAGATTCCTAATTGATGGAGAAAGGTCTGGTGGCAAGAAAAGCTGCTTCCTGGAGGTTGTCAAGTGTTTTCGCTCGACGATTCCATTCTTGGGTGGTTGGTTTGGCCCTTGTTCCTGTAACTCGATTCATAGCCCGGTATATCCCATTTTAGTTTTACACCATTATGAACCTTACCCCTTTTTTTACTCTCTGATCGAGGTTCTCAGCATTGAAAAATCTTTGTAAACTTAATCGCACGTGTATATGTTGACATTTAAGAGATATACAGTCAAGAAAATGAAGAGAAATGGTGATATATATGCGGATTAGACACCAAAAAATAAACACTCAAAAAATGGCTACAATTTAAGGAATGTGTTTTGTGACGACATTCGGATTCCTAATTGATGGAGAAAGGTCTGGTGGCAAGAAAAGCTGGTTCCAGGAGGTTGTCAAGTGTTTTCGCTCGACGATTCCATTCTTGGGTGGTTGGTTTGGCCCTTGTTCCTGTAACTCGAATCCTAGCCCGGTATATCCCATTTTAGTTTTACACCCTTGCGAACCTCATCCCTTTTTACTCTCTGATCGAGGTTCTCGGAATTGAAAAATCTTCGTAAACTAAATCACACGTGTATATGATGACATTTAAGAGATATTCCATCAAGAAAATCAAGAGCAATGGTGATATATATGCGGATTAGACGCCAAAAAATAAACACTAAAAAATGGATACAATTTAAGGAATGTGTTTAATGACGACATCAGATTCCTAATTGATGGAGAAAGGTCTGGTGGCAAGAAAAGCTGCTTCCAGGAGATTGTCAAGTGTTTTCGCTCGACGATTGCCATTGTTCCAGTAACTCGAATCCTAGCCCTTTATATTCCATTTTAGTTTTACATCATTGTGAACTTTACGCCTTTTTTACTCTCTGATCGAGGTTCTTGGCATTGAAAAATCTTCGTAAACTAAATCACACGTGTACATGTTGACATTTAAGAGATATACAGTCAAGAAAATCAAGAGAAATGGTGATATATATGCAGATTAGACACCAAAAAATAAACACTCAAAAAATGGCTACAATTTAAGGAATGTGTTTAGTGACGGCATCAGATTCCTAATTGATGGAGAAAGGTCTGGTGGCAAGAAAAGCTGCTTCCAGGAGGTTGTCAAGTGTTTTCACTCAACGATTCCATTCTTGGGTGGTTGGTTTGGCCCTTGTTCCTGCAACTCGAATCCTAGCCCGGTATATCCCATTTTAGTTCTACACCATTGTGAACCTTACGCCTTTTTTTTACTCTCTGATCGATTTTCTCGGCATTGAAAATTCTTCGTAAACTAAATCACACTTGTATATGTTGACATTTAAGAGATATACAGTCAGGAAAATGAAGAGCAATGGTGATATATATGCAGATTAGACGCCGAAAAATAAACACTCAAAAAATGGCTACAATTTAAGGAATTTGTTTTGTGACGGCATCAGATTCCTAATTGATGGAGAAAGGTCTGGTGGCAAGAAAAGCTGCTTCCAGGAGGTTGTCAGGTGTTTTCGCTCGACGATTCCATTCTTGGGTGGTTGGTTTGGCCCTTGTTCCTGTAACTCGAATCCAAGCTCAGGATATCTCATTTTAGTTTTACATCATTGTAAACCTCACGCCTTTTTTACTCTCTGATCGAGGTTCCCGGCATTGAAAAATCTTCATAAACTAAATCACACTTGTATATGTCGACATTTAAGAGATATAGAGTCAAGAAAATCAAGAGCAATTGTGATATATATGCGGATTAGACACCAAAAAATAAACACTAAAAAAATGGCTACAATTTAAGGAATGTGTTTAGTGACGACATCAGATTCCAAACTGATGGAGAAAGGTCTGGTGGCAAGAAAAGCTGCTTCCAGGAGGTTGTTAAGTGTTTTCACTCAACGATTCCATTCTTGGGTGGTTGGTTTGGCCCTTGTTCCAGTAACTCGAATCCTAGCCCGGTATATCCCATTTTAGTTTTACACCATTGTGAACCTTATGTGTTTTTTACTCTCTAATCGAGGTTCTTGGCATTTAAAAATCTTCGCAAACTAAATCACACGTGTACATGTTGACATTTAAGAGATATACAGTCAAGAAAATCAAGAGCAATGGTGATATATATGCGGATTAGACGCCGAAAAATAAACACTCAAAAAATGGCTACAATTTAAGGAATGTGTTTTGTGACGACATTAGATTCCTAATTGATGGAGAAAGGTCTGGTGGCAAGAAAAGCTGCTTCCAGGAGGTTGTCAAGTGTTTTCGCTCGACGATTCCATTTTTGGGTGGTTGGTTTGGCCGTTGTTCCTGTAACTCGAATCCTAGACCGGTATATCCCAATTTAGTTTTACACCATTTTGAACCTTACCCCTTTTTTCACTCTCTGATCGAGGTTCTCGGCATTGAAAAATCTTTGTAAACTTAATTACCCATGTATATGTTGACATTTAAGAGATATACAGTCAAGAAAATGAAAAGCAATGGTGATATATATGCGGATTAGACACCAAAAAATAAACACTCAAAAAATGGCTACAATTTAAGGAATGTGTTTTGTGACGGCATCAGATTCCTAATAGATGGAGAAAGGTCTGGTGGCAAAAAAAGCTGCTTCCAGGAGGTTCTCAGGTGTTTTCGCTCGACGATTCCATTCTTGGGTGGTTGGTTTGGCCTTTATTCCTATAACTCGAATCCTAGCCAAGTATATCCCATTTTAGTTTTACACCATTGTGAACCTCATTCCTTTTTTACTCTCTGATCGAGGTTCTCGGAATTGAAAAATCTTCGTAAACTAAATCACACGTGTATATGTTGACATTTAAGAGATATTCCAACAAGAAAATCAAGAGCAATGGTGATATATATGCGGATTAGACACCAAAAAATAAGCACTAAAATGGCTACAATTTAAGAAATGTGTTTAGTGATGACACCAGATTCCTAATTGATGGAGAAAGGTCTGGTGGCAAGAAAAGCTGCTTCCAGGAGATTGTCAAGTGTTTTCACTCGACAATTCCATTCTTGGGTGGTTGGTTTTGCCATTGTTCCAGTAACTCGAATCCTAGCCCGGTATATCCAATTTTAGTTTTACATCATTGTGAACCTTTCGCCTTTTTTACTCTCTGATCGAGGTTCTTGGCATTGAAAAATCTTCGTAAACTAAATCACACGTGTACATGTTGACATTTAAGAGATATACAGTCTAGAAAATCAAGAGCAATTGTGATATATATGCGGATTAGATGCCGGAAAATAAACACTCAAAAAATGGCTACAATTTAAGGATTGTGTTTTGTGACGACATCAAATTCCTAATTGATGGAGAAAAGTCTAGTGGCAAGAAAAGCTGCGTCCAGGAGGTTGTCAGCTGTTTTCGCTCGACGATTCCATTCTTGGGTGGTTGGTTTGGCCCTTGTTCCTGTAACTCGAATCCTAGCCCGTTATATCCAATTTTAGTTTTACACCATTGTGAGCCTCACGCCTTTTTTACTCTCTGATAGAGGTTCTTGGCATTGAAAAATCTTTGTAAACTAAATCACACGTGTATATATTGACATTTAAGAGATATACAGTCAAGAAAATCAAGAGCAATGGTGATGTATATGCAGATTAGACACCAAAAAAATAAACACACTCAAAAAATAGCTACAATTTAAGGAATGCGTTTAGTGACGACATCAGATTTCTAATTGATGGAGACAGGTCTGGTGGCAAGAAAAGCTGCTTCCAGGAGGTCTCAAGTGTTTTCGCTCGACGATTCCATTCTTAGGTGGTTGGTTTGCCCCTTGTTCCTGTAACTCGAATCCTAGCCCGGTATATCCTATTTTAGTTTTACACCATTGTGAACCTCACGCCTTTTTTACTCTCTGATTGAGGTTCTTGGCATTGAAAAATCTTCGTAAACTAAATCACACGTGTATATATTGACATTTAAGAGATATACAGTCAAGAAAATCAAGAGCAATGGTGATGTATATGCGGATTAGACACCAAAAAATAAACACACTAAAAAAATGGCTACAATTTAAGGAATGTGTTTAGTGACGACATCAGATTTCTAATTGATGGAGACAGGTCTGGTGGCAAGAAAAGCTGCTTCCAGAAGGTTGTCAAGTGTTTTCGCTCGACGATTCCATTCTTAGGTGGTTGGTTTGGCCCTTGTTCCTGTATCTCGAACCCTAGCCCGGTGTATCCCATTTTAGTTTTACACCATTGTGAACCTCATGCCTTTTTTAGTCACTGATCGAGGTTCTCGGCATTGAAAAATCTTCATCAACTAAATCACACGTGTATATGTTGACATATAAGAGATATACAGTCAATAAAATCAAGAGCAATGGTGATATATATGCGGATTAGACACCAAAAAATAAACACTCAAAAAATGGCTACAATTTAAGGAATGTGTTTTGTGACGGCATCAAATTCCTAATTGATGGAGAAAGGTCTGGTGGCAAGAAAAGCTTCTTCCAGGAGGTTGTCAAGTGTTTTCGCTTGACGATTCCATTTTTGGGTGGTTGGTTTGGCCCTTGTTCCTGTAACTCGAATCTTAGCCCGGTATATCCCATTTTAGTTTTACACCATTGCGAACCTCACGCCTTTTTTACTCTCTGATCGAGGTTCTCGGCATTGAAAAATCTTCGTAAACTAAATCACACATGTATATGTTGACATTTTAGAGATATACAGTCAAGAAAATCAAGAGCAATGGTGATATATACGCAGATTAGACACCAAAAAATAGACACTCAAAAAATGGCTACAATTTAAGGAATGTGTTTTGTGACGGCATCAGATTCCTAATTGATGGAGAAAGGTCTGGTGGCAAGAAAAGCTGCTTCCAGGAGGTTGTCAAGTGTTTTCGCTCGACGATTCCATTCTTGGGTGGTTGGTTTCGTCCTTGTTCCTGTAACTCGAATCCTAGCCAATATATCCCATTTTTAGTTTTACACCATTGTGAACCTTACCGCTTTTTTACTCTCTGATCGAGATTCTCGGCATTGAAAAATCTTTGTAAACTTAATCACACGTGTATATGTTGACATTTAAGAGATATACAGTCAAGAAAATGAAGAGCAATGGTGATATATATGCGGATTAGACGCCGAAAAATAAGCACTCAAAAAATGGCTACAATTTTAGGAATGTGTTTTGTGACGGCATCAGATTCCTAATTGATGGAGAAAGGTCTGGTGGCAAGAAAAGCTGCTTCCAGGAGGTTGTCAGGTGGTTTCGCTCGACGATTCCATTCTTGGGTGGTTTGTTTGGCCCTTGTTCCTGTAACTCGAATCCAAGCCTAGTATATCCCATTTTAATTTTACATCATTGGGAACCTGACACCTTTTTTACTCTCTGATCGAGGTTCTCAGAATTGAAAAATCTTCGTAAACTAAATCACACGTGTATATGTTGATATTTAGGAGATATATACCGTCAAGAAAATCAAGAGCAATGGTGATATATATGCGGATTAGACACCAAAAAATAAACACTAAAAAAATGGCTACAATTTAAGGAATGTGTTTAGTGACGACATCAGATTCCTAATTGATGGAGAAAGGTCTGGTGGCAAGAAAAGCTGCTTCCAGGAGGTTGTCAAGTGTTTTCGCTCGACGATTCCATTCTTGGGTGGTTGGTTTGGCCCTTGTTCCAGTAAATCGAATCCTAGCCCGGTATATCCCATTTTAGTTTTACACCATTGTGAACCTTACGCCTTTTTTACTCTCTGATCGAGGTTCTTGGCATTGAAAAATCTTCGTAAACTAAATCACACGTGTACATGTTGACATTTAAGAGATATACAGTCAAGAAAATCAAGAGCAATGGTGATATATATGCGGATTAGACACCGAAAAATAAACACTCAAAAAATGGCTACAATTTAAGGAATGTGTTTTGTGACGACATTAGATTCCTAATTGATGGAGAAAGGTCTGGTGGCAAGAAAAGCTGCTTCCAGGAGGTTGTCAAGTGTTTTCGCTCGACGATTCCATTCTTGGGTGGTTGGTTTGGCCCTTGTTCCTGTAACTCGAATCCTAGCCCGGTATATCCTATTTTACTTTTACACCATTGTGAACCTCATGCCTTTTTTACTCTCTGATCGAGGTTCTCGGCATTAAAAAATCTTCGTAAACTAAATCACACGTGTATATGTTGACATTTAAGAGATATACAGTCAAGAAAATCAAGAGCATTGGTGATAACTTTATCTCGTATCTCCGTAACTCATTAGTTTATCTTTATAACACAATCCATTACCCGATGTCCTTACATTTCTGATATCTCCGTCAAGGTAAGCACCTCCTAAGTTTTTCGAGATTCCTCATAGCAACCAACTTAGGAAGAGAACCAAGAATGCTAATCATCTCTACTATAACGGACAAAAAGTAAAGGTTCAATCTTCAACTAATCGACTAACGAATGATTCTTAACTTCGCTAATATGGAAAGTAAGATCACTAACTTCGCTAAAATTATGGTTAATGGCACTAAGTTCACTAATCCGACGGTTACAAAAAATTAAGTTTGCTAACGTGATGGTTTACAGATCTAAACTCGAATCTGAACTTCATCACTCAATCAAACACCATAGAACAACTCATTTTTTTAATCGAGAATCAACAAACGAGCTTCAATTTCACAAGATAACATCTAATTTTATGTCTTAGTTATGTTTGGCGGAAACAAATATGAAATCAAAAGTAATAGTGATTCAGAAGGCGGTTAGTCCTTTGTGAATCAAGCACCATGATCTGATACCAACCGAAAGTTCCTTAGACCCCCTAAAGGTCAGTAATAAATATCAAACATTACTCTTGATTGAGATGGAAGAATAAACATAGAATATAGAAGAAGTAGAAACTCGCTTCATTAAAATTAACACAAATTGCAATACCCCAACAGAACACATTCTATTTCTCTCTGTAGACAGCTTGGATACAAACACACATATATAAAGGACATGACTAACTTTGCTAATTACCATAAAGACGCTAGGATATTAAGTGCGCTAGTCATAATGTTCGCCATTCATTTAAGTGCACTAAGCACTTAAATAACCCATCCTTTTTCTTAGCCATTCTCTGTCTTTGACACAGAATTGCATAGCGACTACAAGGCTTGGTACTACACCAACAATGTTTCCAGGGAACGCTCAACAACAGACGAGTGTATCTCATGGATAATATTGCAAGATTCTAGATACCCCAACCTCAACCACTGTTTTTTTTTTACTTAGGTATATTATTGTTAATTACTATTTAAGTTTTTCATAAATGAAATAATATTTTATTACTTTCCATTTATTTTAATTGTTTATTCTATAGAAAGGTTAGGAATGAGAACAATGGACATTTCCATAGTTGAAAAATGATTAAGGGATGTATGACTAAGTGTTACCGTCTAACCTCCCTGGCCATGTAGTCGTGAGAGAGCGTGGCACACCGTACCAACGAGCGTTACTCTAGGTGAAATTGATTGGGAGGGGGGTGTTGGTGCTCTAATGGGCGTGAGGGAGGGGAAAGTTGGTAGGGGTTACCCCAACGGTCTCTTAACCGTTTCAAAATAAAAAAAAGTAATTAACTTTTTTTATATATGATTAAACCCACCACACCACATATATAGGGTTGTAAATGAACCTAACGAATATGAAAAACGTCTTAGTTCGTATTTGTTTATTTAGGAATAAGGAGTGAGATGATTTCAGAGAAAGTGAACGTAGAAGATACAATATTTTTATTATATTCTCTTGCTTTCTTCCGTTTCTTTCTTAGTTTATTCTTTTGTCTTTGTGAAAGTTTAACTTTTGAAATGTTTTTTTTTTCACTTCCTTTTAAATTTTGTTGGTATAATAGAGTATTCACAATGGATCCTCCATCTTATTGTGAGTGTAACTTCTATATTTATTAGAGTGGTTGTAAATGGTTGTAAGTAAAGGAGGGAGAAAAATGAGAAAAAGTTACCGTTCATCAGTTCTAAATTTGGAGGAGATACTATTCACCTTTATAACTTTTTAATATTTTTTTAAAGTGATTGTGAATGGAGAAGAGAGAAAAGATAATGATAAAAGTATAAAAAACATTATTTAATTACAAATGAGAGAAAAAGGTACTGTTGTTTAGTGTAATTATAAAGATGAAGAAGAAGATTTGCTATCGGATGATTTCTCTTTTGATTTGTAAGAACAATGTCTCAACATTCCAGTGTAAACAACTTTTCTTGTTCACAAAGACTTTTTGAAGTTCTTTAATTGAAAACAAGTTATTCCGATATGCCCTACTTTTCACATTTAAAACATGGTTTGTTGTCAATAAAAACTTGTTCATTAATGCAACTCATTTTTTCTCGAAAGCATGTGAGAAATTATGATTATATGTACAAGATGATGATGATGCGTTATTATAACTAATAAAATTACTTCGCGCATTGCGGTAGTTGATACAATTCGGTTCATTACACGTTGTGGCGTAATGCATGCATTATATGCTTCTTTTTAAAGTCATTTTACATGGTAATAACATACTTGATAGAAAGGCTTTGCTTATAATTATCCACTCCTAATCATGTGCTATTCGAAATTTCCAAAAATATTTATTGGGTGTTGCTATTTACACCATACTCTACCACATCCTACTCTACCTAGCATTAATTATACCACACTTTATTATACCACATTCTACCTAATTTCAGGTGGTGTCCTTTATCTTTAAAATTAATAAGTTATGTACTTAGGGACTGTTTGGTAGCCTTTTAATGACCATTCAGATGCTACCTCTTAATGGTTTAAAACCTCTGAATGAATAAGAGGTAACCTCAAGTCTGAATGGTTAAGAGGTAACATCTGAATGGTAAATCATCACATGTCACATTTTTCTACCTTCTCATTGGTAAAATTCTTAATGATTCCATTAAGAGGTAGCCTCTTAATGACCATTCAGAGGCTACCAAACAGCCCCTTAATGTTTCTAAATCGTGCACGGTTTGTCCTTTGCCCCTCACCTAGTTTATTTTTTCTGTTAAATCTAATCACATGACATGCACATGGGGGCATATTTTTCTTTTTACAATTATAGGGATTATTGTGTAAATTTTTAAAATCCAAAGACTATTTTGTAAATAATGAGAAAAGACATATATATAAAAGACAAATTTGTCTTCTCTCTCTCTTTAACTTACTCTCTATCTCCTTCCCATTCTGTAACCTACATCTATCTCACTATAGACCACCACCACTTCCCAGTTGTCGCCACCATCACCACTTCCTGGTTGTCGCCACCACCACTACCTGGTATCTCTCTATCTACCCAAATCCCCTTCTCTCTAACCCTGTCCATCACCACCACCAACAGCCACCAACTACCAACACTGTTCTTCACCGCTCATGCACCACCACCATGTTCTTTACAGTCATATCCTGAATAACTTAACGACGCCAACCACCAACACTGTTCTCCACCCACTACTAAACAGAACAAAATCCTGAACGACACCAAACGCCGCCGCCAACCACTTCGATTAGGTGACTGGATTTGAAATTAGATTGCTGGATTTGAAATTTATTTTTATTGAAATTAGATGGCTGGATTTGAAACTCAAAATTTAGGGATTATATGGCAAAAGGGTATGATACTGTGTTGAGGGTGGATATTTAGGGTGCATCTACATTGAGAAAGATTATTGGGGATTCTGCAGCTTGTTTGATTTTGTTGAAGGTGAATGATTAAAGTCATTAAACAGGTTCGTTGTACATATTCTAGACGGTTATGGTGGTGGTACATATTCAAGGAGATTTGGTGGAGGGCTACGGTGAAGGATGTGGGGGGAGGTTTAATCGAAGGGTTGTAGGTTAGGGGTTGAATCACTGGGCTAATGGTGGGGAGGTCCGGTTGTGGGTGGTGGTCGCAAGGGGGGTTAGTGGTGGATGTTTTTTGGTGGTGCTTGTTTTATGGTTGTGGTGGCAGGCGGGGGAGTGTTTAGCTAGTGGTGGAGCTCATGGTTGTTGAGAGTTGTGGAGGGTGGTGGTTGATTGGGACAGTTAAGAGTCGTGGAGGGTGGTTGTTGTTAGTGGTTGATTGGAACGGTTGTTTACGGTGGCAAAGAGAGGTAGAGAGAGAGAGAAAGGGGTAGAGAGATGGAGAAATAAATACGTATACATATACACATATACATATTATATAAATATATATTATATTATTTTTAAATTTTTTTGTCTTATTTGGTAAAATATTTTTAAATAAATATGTAAAAAGACTAAACTACCCTTGTATGAGCTAATTTAACTGAAAAAAATAAACTAGGTTAGGGCTAAAGGACAATCCGTGCATGATTTTGAAACACTAAGTACAAAACTCAACAATTTTAAAAATAAAAGACAGCGCCTGAAATTGGGTATAAAGATAAAAGACAAAATTTGCAATTCACTTCAACATTAATTATAACATCTCTAATCGATATCAGTTATATTACATAAACAATAACTAGTACTAATCACCCCCGCGTTGGCCGTAACCAAGTCTGACCAACCCAGCGCGGGCCCGGTTAAGACAACGTAAGTCTGGGCAGACTTGGATAGAGCCGCCGATTAGGCGGTTTGACATTAGGTCACTCAAAAAGAAAGTCACCGTTCAAAAAAAATCACCCCCGCGTTATGGTGGGGGCGAGCACTAATGTCACACTACTGCCAGTGACCACCGACACTGAAGTTGCGGTGTTAATTCGAAGAAATTAAACCGAAACGTAAAACATAGAATAAAATAACTAAGTTGATCTAGGACTCGCACGTTACGATGAACCGACGTCTATTTTTTCCCGTTTGACAGGTTCATCGTAATCTATATATAATATATATCATTACCACTATACAAACCATAATGCATACATTACAACAACCATTGCATCAATATGTTACAAATTATATTATACAACATTTTGGCTAAATTAATTAGATTATTATAAATAATAATAATTTACAAATAAAACAACACAACTTTGAATTGATCAAACCGTCTGTATATGGTACGATAATGAAACCATTATTTGATTAGGGTACAACCACTTAAGCACAATTTACAATCATACATGCATACAAAAGAGATTGAATTTGGTAAGGTAATGGAACCATTAGTTGATTAAGGTACAATCACTTAAACACAACTTACAACCAATATTTGATTAAGGTACAACCACTTAAACATAACTTATAACTAAATATGCATACAATTATTTCAAATTGATTGTATATAAATTACCTCAACTCTTCTATTTATTTTTAACTATCACTAAATTATTAGCTTTTTGTGATTTTTTTTCTATTGAACGTAAGTTTAATTTTTTTTATTTACTAATATTATGGTTTTTTATATTTATTTTTCATATTTGTTTATGGTCATGGTTTGCAGTGACGCTAAAAATAATATAAACATCAATATGCATAGATGACAACATTTGTGATTCTTAGAGTTTTATGTCTCATATACATATATATATATATATATATATATATAAATTAAAATAAAAATTTGTATGTTTTTTTGGCTTTTTTTAATTAGTTTTCGAGTTTTCACAATAAATAGTGGTTTTCATTTGAACCTTCCCCTATATATATATATATATATATATATATATATATATATAGAGAGAGAGAGAGAGAGAGAGAGAGAAAGTGTAAAATACAATAACCAGGGGCGGATCTACATCCATTTAGGGGGTTCCCGGGAACCCGTTCGATTCCTAATTTATAGTGTCGAGGTATATACAAAATTCTAAAGGAACCCCTTAATATTTTTTAGGGGAACCTTGAAATCAAATCTACAGACTAGTCAATTGGTAAGTATGCACGCTTTTATAGTTGAGGTCACGTGTTCGAGTCGGGTTTAACATTTTTTTCCCGAGTTTTTTAGCTTACCATCCACTTTTAGCATCATTTATTTATTATTTATTTGTTTTCTTTTTCTTTTTAAAACATTCCCAATTTTATGATTTGCAGTATCATTTCTATTAAGATGTATACAATGATTATCAAATTAATGAATGTTGCAGTTAATATTATCATAAATCAAATTAATGAATGTTGCAGTTAGATATTATAATAGAAGATTATACAATTTCTTCAAGTTCTCAACAATTAAACTTTAAATGAATGATAGTAACAACTAATACAGATAAAAGAATCAGAATCACTTCTTCTGGGTGATCACCATCTTTCTCTATTACGAATCTTGACCCATTGATAAAAAAAGGATTCATTTGGTATTTTGGTTCCTAATATTTACCGGTTTGGTTAAAAAACAAATGCACACAACCATCCCATCTTTAATAGACTCTTTCTTTTTCACTCATCTACAATAAACTCATCATCTTGATTATGTCCATCAACTTGAGCATCCCCATCAACCATACCACCAACATGCTGCATATTCTGCATAATTTATGAAAGGTGATGACTACTACCACCATTTGAGTTATCCTCAATACCACTTGGCTGCCCACTCCACTACAAAACCATCCCGAGCAACTAGCTTGTGAGATTTTGTTGCTCGTTAGTCGTCACTAGTTTTACCGGTTGCAACGACTAACGTTGAAAGACAAATACCTTACCCGACCCGAACCGTTGAACCGACCCATATTTTTTATCTTTGGACATATGATATTGGAAGATTTAAAAAAGCGAAACCCTTGAAAAAAATTTATGGATCCGCCACTGACAATAACCCTTAACGTACGATCAGTACGTGACAAAAAAATAACATGCGTAATTTGTTGATACAACGTGCGTGATTATTGTTCGTTTCAATTAGCATGGGATTGATCAATTTCATCCGATTCGTTTCAATTTTCTTTTCGTTTCAGTTCAAATTGGCCATTGTTGGGTCAATTTCATCGAATTGTGTTAAATTCATCTTTGATTTTGCAAATTGTCATAAAAATGACGACTTGAACAATGATCGTAAAACAGAGGATGCAGGACCACGACGAAGCTTTGATTCAGACTGAACAGAGGATGCAGGTAGGCCTGTAAACGAACCGAATGTTCATGAACTTGTTCGGCGGGAAGTTCGTTTATGTTCGTTCATTTAATAAACGAACGAACACGAATTTGTTCGTTTAATTAAATAAACGAACATGAATACACCTTGTGTTCGTTCATTTATGTTCGTGAACGTTCGTTTATTTACGTTAGTTAAATTTTAATAAATATATAAATAGTTATATTTTTATAAATATTAAATTTTCTAACTACTTAGATAAATATAACTAATTAGTATATCTATGAACCCTTATTTAGATGTGTTTTCGGATGAAATGAAATATATTAGACTTGTTTCTTCAATCACGTTGATTTATGTTTATTCAAATATGTTCAGTTAATTTTTTTTGTTCTTTTGTGTTCGTTTATGTTCGTGAATTGTTCGTTTAGGCTTTAAACGAACGAACATAAACGAACACGAACATGCCCGATTTCTTAATGAACGAACACGAACAAAAAATGTGTTCGATTATATGTTCGTGTTCGTGTTCGGTTAAAGTTAAATGAACTAACATGAACATGCCTATGTTCATGTTCGTTCGGTTCGTTTACAGGCCTAGATGCAGGAACATGACCAAGCTTTGATTCGATTGGAGTCAAAGGGCAGTAACAATGGTTTCAGATCGTAGAACAGGGGATGCGATTTTTGAACTGGGAGTTAGGGCATGCGTGATTATAGGTATATAACGTGCGTGATTAGGTTTTTTGAGTTTTATAACGTGCGTGATTCTCAAATGAACGTGCGTAATTATATATCGTATCGGTAGTACGTTAAGAGCTATTGTACGTTAACCTTCCCCTCTCTCTCTCACTATATATATATATATATATATATATATAATGAAGAAAACACCTAAAAGTGTGAAATCCGCTGATAGAAGCGCTCGCCTACTAATTGCCATACAATGGAGCTCCGCTTCTTTCAGTCGATAATAAGATGCTTCAAGTAGTAGATAATCATATAAATCCTACAAAAAAGTAGTTGTTTAAGGAAATGTGTCTAGGCGAACTTATTCGTGTGTTTCAATCTAATATTTATACTTAGGGCACGGTCCTGTGATATTCAAGAACGGCCTAAACCTTGCTTCCCTGTGCAACATATCAAAGTGTAAAACTATAAGAAAGGCATAATTTAGAAAAAAAGTACCGCAACTATTACCTTAAGTTCAATAGAAGTCTAAAAACCTTCATTTACTCTCTTGCCAATAGAACCGTCATTCGAGAGACAATTGGCAAAAGCCAAAAAAAGAACCATCATCCTAAATCTGGAAATCACAACCCATGAAAGTTGTAGTGTTCAAGTTTTTTGTCAACCTTGTGATGGTGCCTATGGTTAGGGTTTCGTCGGAACATAATCAAGAGTCAGAGATGAAACTGAAATTAAGGTTTCTGAATGGAATGGCTGAGAAAATGAAATAGGAAGATGAAATCGCCATACACGAAATCGACAATGTAGAAAACGGCAGAGCAGAGATCAATTAGGGTTTTTTAGTTGAAATTCAAGTGAAGAAGGAAAGAATCTCAGTAATTTTGGCAGCTTGGATTGATTGAAGAGAGAGGAAGACTTTTGGAAAAGGCGTGTGAAGGAATACGAGTAAAAAGCAAAATGCCGCTCAATTCACAATTCTCTAAATAAGTAGCAATGCCACATCATCAAGTGAGATGACAAAGTTATTTTGTTTTAGTATAGGAGATAGATATGACTTTTTATTATTCTTTTATTTAGCGAGTTTTTAAGACCCGCGCATTGCGACAGAACTGTTAAACCGTATAAAAATCGAATGTAAAAATGTTAAACCACGCACGTGCATTGTAGAGTGTTCCGTAAAACATTATCGAATAATTTATTTAATTAAGAGTTAATTGCTCGGATGGTCCCCGTGGTTTCATGTTTTTTCACGTTTAGTCCTCACCTTTTGAAAATAGCAGGTATGCTCCCTATGGTTTGTCATTTTGTTACCCCGATAGTCCCCTCACATTTACTCGGGGCTATCTGAGTAATAAAATGACAAACCATAGGGAGCATACCTGCTATTTCCAAACTTACTGACATCTACTCAGGGGATTATCCGAGTAACAAAATAACAAACCATAGGGAGCATACCTGCTATTTTCAAAAGGTGTGGACTAAACTGAAAAAACGTAAAACCACAGGAACCATCCGGGCAATTAACTCTTTAATTAATTTGAAACATAACATCAACCCACCTAAAAAGAGGAATAAAATAAACTAAAAAGCGGTACCAATACTTACCATAACCTAAAAATAGAGTAAACTGTCAAAATGGTCCCTAAGGTTTGGTCACTTTTCTTAATCCAAAACTCAAATCTTTTGAATCTGGATCCCTGTTGTTTCAATTTTGTTTCCATTTTCATCCAAAATCAAAATCTGGTCAGATTTTTAAGTTAACATCTAGTTTTTTTGTCTTTTTCCTCACTTTTAATGAAGGAAAAAATGGTCAGACTTTTTTTAATTTGATATAATAAAACGTTAAAAGACCATTTTGCCCTTCATTAAAAGGGAGGAAAAAGACAAAAAAAAAAAAAAAAACTGGATATTAACTGAAAAATCTGACCAGCTTTTGATTTTGGATGAAAATGGCAACAAAATTGAAACCACAAGGACCCAGATTCAAAAGGTTTGAGGTTTGAACAAAAATGACAAAATGACCAAACCTTAAGGATCATTTTAACAGTTTACTCCTAAAAATATAAATGTTATAACATTAATAAACATATTATATAGTTTTCACTTGTATTGTATCTCTAGATTACGGTATGCAATAATAAAAATTATATTAAGATAATAATCAAGTTTAATAATATTAATAAAAATATTTATGTTTGGTAAAATGCCCAAATGAAAGCTAAATGCTAATAACTCGCGAAAATCAGTGG
The DNA here is from genome assembly GCF_002127325.2 of Helianthus annuus. NCBI lineage: Eukaryota > Viridiplantae > Streptophyta > Magnoliopsida > Asterales > Asteraceae > Helianthus > Helianthus annuus. The sequence goes on along the minus strand of NC_035437.2, from coordinate 28,432,178 downwards.
TCAAGAATCCTTTGAATGGTTGTATGCAAGTATTGATAAAATAGCCTAGTATGAAGGCCTATAAATAATACCAACTAAGTGTATAATGAAGTGCCTAAACAAGTTTTGTTGAATTGTTAATGCATTCATAAGTGTCGAACGACAGTCTGACTTCTAAAAGTCAATTGGCCTATAATAGGATCAATTGGTAATTTTGATGTAAAGTCTGTAAGGTGGAATAGTCAAGAAAAACGATAACTAATCTAACCATCTTGCGAATAATAAATGATAGTTTGACGTTTTATAAGCTAGGTAGAAGCTTGGGAGAAAGTGGGTCAGACGGATCAAGTACGCAGGAAAAAACATAATCAGATGCAAGGTAAGTAAAGTTTACACCCATCTAGTAGAAAAATTATTTATGTATTGGTTAAGAATATGGTGAACTAGTATTTGAAAGAGTCTTATAAATAAGACGTTCCGACACGGATCGAAATGGGCCGGAACAAGTGAAAATGGTAAGAAACCATATTTGATGGTAAAAGGGTAAAACGGTAAATTGGTTATGTGATGACGGATAAACAATGAGTTTTGTAAAGTTACCTTAGGGTGTAAACTATAATGGTAAAAAGGGTAAAATAGTAATCCGGTCACAAGTTGACGGATAAATAATGAGTTTTGAAAAAAAACACCCTATGGCGTAAGCCATAATGGCTCAAATGAATTAAGAAACGACTTTTAAGTAATGTGATCATAGGGTGCAAGTCGAAACGAGATCAATGAGTGAGATGGAAAATATTTATCATCTCACAATAATGGTCATTTAGGCCAAATGGGTCAAATGGTGATGTTATCATCATTTGACAATAATGACTCATGGTCGCTTGTCGAGTTTTTGTGCTCACGGGAAGAATAGCTTATGAATTTCATCGCTTTTAATTAGCAATTTATATTTGAAGGTATTAAACGGGTCAATGCTATGACCCGAGCCAGGTATGTGTAATGGCCAAACTTTCAATGAGGTCTTAAGGTCCGACGAGAGTTAATCGAGTCATGGGTGGGCTTTGGATTACCTAAAGTGAGGTATATCAAGCGAATTGAAATTTAGATATTATGTTCTTATGGACATAATGAATTTAAAATGAAATACGGGCTAAAAGAGTATCCTTAGTCAAAACAAGCTTTCAAAATGTCCTTAGTGATTAAAAAGACTAAAGTTGACCAAAACGCCCTCAAATGATAAACCGCGAAAACGACCCTTAGTGGTAGTTTAAATATGAGTTTTATAATCCAGTCAATCCTTACGATAACATAAAATGGAAAGCTTAAACCATTTTGGCTTAAAACTACATAATGGGTCATTTTCGAAAAATGTCTAACTTGGGGGTAGAATGAGAATATAATGATTTTTACAATTCACGATCCATCACATTTGAAGTTGTGATGACATATAAATGAAAATCATAAGTGGGGACGCGAACTATAAATAAACGGACTCGGTTAATGAGTCATGATTGAAAGGTTTGGAATTCTTAAAAAAGAATTCGGATTAAATCAAAGTTCGGCCGTTGACAGGTCGAACGGGTCAATTAGCATAACCGCGAACCAGCTAGCGGTCGCATTAAAAGGCAAGAATAATACCCCGGGTTATGGGTTACAGTTGTAAAAATAATGCTCTTGCGAAGAGATATAACTTCTGTGAGATCGTTTGCTTAAATAAGCAAACGGGTCAATTATTTTTAAATATGTAAATTGAACCATTAGTGTAAAATATATGAATTATGGATCCGGCTAATGGATTACAGCTTAGATATGTTAAAAAATGAACTCCAGGCGATTAAAATGAGTTTGGATAGGTTTGGATGTAAAATGGGTGAAAATAGACGTTCAAAGCTGACACGACCAAGTGGACACCTGACACGGCCGGGTGAAGGTTCTGCGAAAAAAATATATATTTAGCTCACACGGTTAGGTGACAGGGCTAATATATATATATATATATATATATATATATATATATATATATATATATATATATATATATATATATATATATATATATATGGGATGGTTCAAATGAAAACCACTTTTATTGTGAAAACTCGAAAACTAACTAAAAAAAGCCTAAAACGCACACCAATTTTTTTTTATAAAAATCGCAGGTTTTTTTTATATAAAAAAACTTTTTTTCAAAAAATTTTTTTTTTTTGTAGTACACATGTGTAGGATCGATTCGTGACACAAACGAGTCAATCAGAAGAGCTCTTATCCGTTTCAAAGGCGGAAACTAAGAAACGGAGTAGAAAAACAGCTTGTTACACTTTAAATTGCCTTGTATATTGATTAGAACCAGTTCACAGTCAGACGACACTTCGGCATCACTTCGGTACCGGAAAAACAGAAATCTACATATGATTTCGCATGGGGAGTATTTATAGGGGCGAGATTCCGCTTGAAAGATACATGAGTCAGTTCAAGCAAAATCACAAATGTCCTGATTCCGCTTGAAAGTGACTTGAGTTAGTTTCAAGCGGAATTACAAGCTTAAGCGAAATCAGATCAATTACACACTAAAGTCTCCTATTTTCTCAAACAACGCACCCTGATCTAACAATTATAATACTAGACTCGATACAAGAGGAAGTCGACAGACGTATACACCAACAGACTCCCCCTCGGATGTTGACGAGTCTTCAACGTCTTCAGTCTCTATCAGTCTTCGGGCTTCCAGAATCTCCATCTAGTTCTTGTCTTTACTTTAACTCTTTCTTCAGCTAATCTCTCCCTCGAATGATGCTCTATCAATCCCTGGCATCTTCAGGATCAATTTCCTAGCTCTTGCATCTTCAGACTCTCTTTCTTTAACAGACTCCCCCTCAACTTGTGCTGGGATCGTAGTCTGTCTATTTCCAGATTCAACTAACGCAACCAGGCTCTCCTGCAAAACCTCTACCCAAACCATAAGTTTCATAAAAATAAAATATAGCAAATTTAGAAACCCTGCTAACTACTTATAGACATAATTTGAACCAAAAGATTTATCATGTAAGACAATAATGGACCACTTATATGTATATCATTTTCATTTCAAGCATTTTTAAACAAACTTTCCCAAACCTATTCGTCATGTTCAGCACTCGGAATTTTGAAAATCATCTTTTCAATATCAGTTGTCTAAAAACTTTTTGAATTTTCAAAAATTTATGCTAAAACATACCTAAAATCTTTTTGGATTTTTGACATAACAGAAATGAAATGCAGTAAAGAAATATTTACATACAATATTTTTGTGAGTTTGTGTAAGAGGATCATATCAGTTTATGAGACAAATCACCAACACCATTAAGCTTTATACATTTTAAGCTCTTAAACAATTCACTTAGATTGTCAGTATACTGATCCACTTAAATTTTCACACAAAGTACAACTATTTCGAGATATGATATTAATGTTTTAAGCACTTAAACTTATCAGCGTGTCCCACATCTTGAATATACTCCCGTATTCAGATCCCAATATTCAGTCTTACAGGTGAGTATACCTAGATGATATCTGTAAGGGGTTAGATGCGAAACCGTGAGAGCTCAGGTCAGAACTTCCGTTCAGCAGAGAGATGAGGGTTCGACTTTTGGTGGGTCCCCTTTAGAGGATCTTTTCTTCAACAGCAATGATTATCAATTTTATTGTTTCATCATTTTGCTGAGGGCGGAGCTATATTTCAAGTATTTGCAGAAAGTATTATGCGGGGACTAGGTCAGAATTTCCATTCAGCAGAAGTCCCGGAATAATACCCCAGATATCACTGAGTATAAAGACCTAGTATTTCAGAAAGAGGGGTCCTTCAAACAAGATTTCGGGGGTTACCCATATATCCAAGAAAATGTTCCCCACAAAATAAGCAAGTTTGATATTTAGGTTTATACCTCGACACAATCTACTAAATGTGCAAAAATCTACTGGCACATCATCAGTGAGACCGTTTATCACATTTTTGACTTTATAATTCTTTAGCATGTTGTGATAGTCCACTGATGTACTATCATTTCCTCTTTTATACAACAAAACTCATTTTTCATTTTATCATGTTTTTGTATTTTTCATATTTTCATTCCCTCTAAAATGCAAATTCATTTAAAGAAGTTTGAAAATAAACTGTACAAGTAAAATGACAACTGATTTTCAACCTTCAATTCGCCATCCACTTGGCATCAACAATCAGAACTCCCCCTCACAACAAACTATTTTCCCATTAAGATTTCAAAACACTTAAGTTTGTTTTAATCAAATGGTTTTTCCGGAAAATAAGTTTTGTTGATTTTATCACATGTAGGATTGGGGTCATCACATTACTTTGTTTTTAAACACATGCATGAGGATTACATCAAGTTCAAATTAATGACCTTGACTAATCAGTATGTCAGAACAAACCTCTGTACCACTTGTAAAAAAGGCACAATCAAAACTGATATAAAGAATGATGCCGATTCCTGCTCCACTCTTACCAACCTGGGAGCTCCGGCAAGTCAGGTATTTACTCAAACATTATGTCCACCCAAGCCTGACCAGCCTTGGGTGATTTTGGTACACATCTATCCCACCAACATTTTGATTTGTAAAACTCTTTTGCACCCTTTACCTTTCTATCAACCATCTTTCCAAAAATATGTTTGACTTTCCCGTTAAAAGCCTTCTGAACATCAAATTCTCCTTTACCAGTGAAGAATTGATTTGAGATCTCAACCTTACCAACTTTCGACTCCAGATGATTTTCCTTTGACAATGGAGGAAAATTCTCATCGTTTACCTCTGGAACGGAATCCACAATCTTTTTCTCAATCAAAGACACCTCTGATTTTATGGAATCAGATTCATTGTCAGAATTACTCTCAGATTTAACCACCCATTTTTGCTTGTTCATATCACCTTTTCTTTTGTAAAACCGTTTTGAACTATCACCTTTTTTAGAACTAGAATTTTCAAACATTTTATCATTTTTCAAAGATAGTTCTGTCTTATCAACAAATTTTCTTCTCGAATCAAAGTTAGAAGAAACTCCCTGTTCTTTGTAGTTGGACTTGGGACAATTCCAAGCAATATGCCCAACTTCTTGGCATTTGAAGCAAGTTCTTCTATCAACTCTTTTAGCAAACTTTCTCACATTCTTCTTCACTTCAGCAAGAAACTCCTGGTTTGACTGTTTCTAGAAAGGTTTCTTCTGTTCATCCTCTGAACTTCCTCCTGCAACAAATTTTGTATTTGGTTTATAAGTTTTCTAATTTTTATAATTTTCTGATGAAATGAAACCAAGACCTTTCTTTTTGAAGTTACCATTATGGTTTGGTTTCTTTTGAAAACCATAACCACAACCGTAACCCATTTTCCTGTTTACTCTTTGTTGAACTCTTGAAGAAGTGTATTTGTTAGGTTTTCCGTCAAGATTTAAATCTTTTATTTCAGAAATGTTAAATTCTGTTAATTTGAAAACCTGTTTAATCATTTCTGTTTTACCACTTCTTATTGGAAATTTATTATCAGAATATAATTTGCCTGAATCATTCAAAATATAAGCCAATTTGATTGATTCATCATTCAAATTAGATTTTGATAGTAAAAATTCCTTATTGTAAACCCTTTTAACCGGTGAACTCGGACTCTTCTCAGACAAACTCGAACTATCTGACTAAGACTCCGACTTTGACTCTTCATCCATATCCAACACCTGATCGACCACTTTCTTAACTAACTCAGACTCATGATCAGTGTCAGACGCTGTGAATGTGACATCAATATTGTCTGGTAATTCATCAGTGATTTCAGAGTTTAACTTGATGTTTAGAGCCTTGTCTACTCGTTCCTGATTTGGTTTTCTTGGAGAATAACTCTCAAAGATCGGTGGCGGACATCTGTTATACTTGACACTTGGTTTCTTACCAGTATCAGTATCTTCAGTCTTTTCCTTCAGTCTTCAACCATCTTTTCAACTATCTTCTCAACTTCGACAGTCTTTTCAACTTCAACCAGTTTCTCGACTTCAACAATTTTTTCAATTTCGACAATTTTCTCTACTTCGACAACTTTTTCAACTTCAACTATTTTCTCTACCACTTTCTCCACTTCAACAATTTTTCCTATTGCATTCTCAGTCACTGCTTCAACTTTTGTTTCTCCAGCTTCTGTCTTTGCTTTTTCATCAGCGAGTAACTTTGCTGCTTCCAGCTCTCTCTTCAATCTATCAATCTTCTTTTGATTCAGCATCTCAACTTTATCTGCATAGAAAAAATTAAAGCTGTCAGGATCAATGCTTTTTCTACATTTGTTAAGATATTCTTCCTCATCATCAGCATCGACATCACTTCCTAAATCTGGAAAAATCTGGATTCTTTTCTGATTAGCCTCGTCTTCACCCAGAATTTTAGCAACAAGAGCTGTTCCAGGTATGTATTTGTCCCAACTAAAACCCTCGGCAACTTTTTCATCATCTTGATGAATAATCAAGGCTTTCTTCTTTCCATCGTCAATAGCACGAGATGATGATGGTTGTTGCTCAATTTGATGAAAAATTGATTTCTGATAGTAATTGTTCTTATCTTGACCATTGGTTGTTTCTTGGTTTTTACACTCTCGTTTAAAGTGTCCTTTACCTTTGCAACGAAAACAGGTAACTTTAGACTTGTCAAAACCTAACGGAGCAGTAGCCAATCCTCGAAACTCATCTCTTCCGGTGATTTGCTGAAATTTTTCAGCTCTTCTAACAGCACTGGCCATGCACCATTTTACATCCATCAACTCAAGTTCCTCTGCTTCAATTTGGTCATAATCTTCTTTTGTAAGCATCGGATTTCCAATTCTTCCTGCAACCAAGCTTTCATATGACTCTAACATGGCGACAAGAGATGCCATGTGTTGCTTAGCCACTTCAGGAGACAGATTTTGACCATTCTGAATGTTCAAAGTCACATTGCATTGAAGATTTGTAGAATTCTGCTGTTGAGGACTTGATGTTGTGCTATTTGGAGCAAAACTTGAAAATGATGAAGAATATCCACCACTTTGAGTGGTAGTGCTAACATTCGGACTAGACGAACCATCAGCACTAAAAGCAGTACTAATCTTTGCACTTTGGCTGGGAGTAGCCTCAAACTTGTTCCCTCGGTAATACAGACTGACATCCTGTTTAGCATTTGGATTTGTCATGATAGCTATCTTCTAGATATCCAGCTCATGTTCCTCAATTCTCTGAACAAATTGTGCCAAATTCATATCTTGAGACTTTCTCATGTGTTTCAGGAGCATCAAATAAGTTCCCCACTTTTGCTGTGGTAGCGCTTCAGCAAGTTTATCAACCCATTCTTCATCATCCTTCTTAATGTCCAATCTTCCCATTTCTAACACCAGATGACAATATCTATCAATGGTCTGCTTTGTTGTTTCATGATCAAAAGCTGTAAACATATCAAATGATTTCTTCAATAACACCTTTTTGTTTTTGATCATATCTGCACTTCCTTTGAATTTCTAAATCAAAGCTTCCCAAATTGTCCTAGCTGTACCATTATGTTGGAGCAACACAAAAATATCTTCTTTAATCGCTTGTTGAAGAATACTGATCATCATTTTCTCACTTGTAAATTTCAATTTGTCACTCTCTGAATAATCACAAAAAGCTTTTTCAATCCCACGTTCATTCTTTGGTTTCTCATAATCTTTTAACAATGAACACCATGCATCAAATTTGTAAGCTTATACCCAGTTCTCAAACCTATTTTTCCATCCTTGAAAATCTTGAATGTACATCAGCTTCGGTGGTTTCTGATGAGTTCCCGTCTCATTCTCACTATGCAATATTTCAGCAGCAGTAACAGGTGCAACGGGTGTAGCGAACGCATTGTAGAATTCTTCAGCCATGTTACGGAAAAAAAATTTCACAAAAATCAAGTTTCAAGCAAAACCCTTTTCAAGCGGAATGTCTGCTCAAGCGAAATCAAAAACTTTCACACCCAAACTCTGTTCAAGCGGAATAGCTTATTGAAGCGGAATCACCTGCTTTCTGTGTCAAGCGAAATACCCAACACAGTTTCAAGCTGAATATTCAGCTTAGCAATTTGGAGAGGAATCAGCCAAGTTTTGAAGCGGAATATCTGATCTCGAGCGGAATCACAGATTTCGCTTGAAAATCTCAAGCGAAATAAGCCAAACTCAAGCGGAATAACAGATGTTCGTATAAGCGGAATCTCAACTTAGGTCACTTTTAGTCACTTTTGGGCCGAATTTTGCTGTGAAACTTTCAACGATTTGTTAAAATGCAGTTTTACACAATATATGAGAAAATTAGCTGATTTTAACCGTAAAAACTCGTTCAGTTTCAAAAAGAAGGTGTATAAGTCAGAAAAATGGTTGTTTTTGGCAAGAACTCTTCTTCCTGAGCTCTGATACCACTTGTAGGATCGATCCGTGACCCAAACGAGTCAATCGGAAGAGCTCTTATCCGTTTCAAAGGTGGAAACTAAGAAACGGAGTAGAAAAACAGCTTGTTACACTTTAAATTCCCTTGTATATAGATTAGAACCAGTTTATAGTCAAACGGCACTTCGGCAGCACTTCGGTACCGGAAAAACAGAAATCTACATATGATTTCGCTTGGGGAGTATTTATAGGGGCGAGATTCCGCCTGAAAGATACATGAGTCTGTTCAAGCGAAATCACAAATGTCCTGATTCCGCTTGAAAGTGACTTGAGTTAGTTTCAAGCGGAATTACAAGCTCAAGCGAAATCAGATCAATTACACACTAAAGTCTCCTATTTTCTCGAACAACGCGTCCTGATCTAACAATTCTAATACTAGACTCGATACAAGACGAAGTCGACAGACGTATACACCAACAACATGTGTATCATGTGTAATAATACACATGTGTAGTACACACACATGTACACTACAAATTTTTTTTTTGAATTTTTTTATATATAAAAAGTGGCGAAAATTGGTATGCAAAAAAAAAAAAAATTGGTATGTTTTTTTTTTTGGCTTTTTTAATTAGTTTTCGAGTTTTCACAATAACTAGTGGTTTTCATTCGAACCTTCCCATATATATTAATGTTTTCGTTCAAATATTTCGATTACTAAGCGTTTGACCGCTTAAAGTAAATTATCTGGCATGGAGAGCGATTGTTGGCATAGTGGCGAACTTGACGAGGAGGGGGGTGAATCTGTCCTCCTTAGTCTGCGACAGATACGGAACAGACGACGAAACCGCTGATTATATTTTTGTCTCTTGTTTTTTCTCCAAAGTCTTGTCTATGCAGTTCTTTAAATGGGTAAAAGTCAAAGGTCCAACCAATATGGAGAAAATGGAAGATCTGATGGATTTTTTGCAGCAAACTCCCGGTTCAAAAACTTGGAAGAGGATTGTGTATACGGCGGCTCATGCGGTGGTATGGAGACTTTGGTTCGCAAGAAACGAAAAGGTTTTCAAAGGCAATCAACTTTCTGTCCTCAGGCTTCTCGACCTCGTTAAGGAAGACGCGTTCCTTTGGTTGAAACATAGATCAAAGGCGAAAGCGACTGATTAGGAAATTTTTTGTAATTTCGATTGCCAGCTGCTTGCTGGGCGCTTTATTTTTATAAAGTTTGCCGCCGTTCAAAACAAAAAAAGTTAGAAAATTCAACAGTAATTTAGGGAGGGAGGCAAAAGCTGATGAATTATATAGGGCAAATATATTATAATAGTTTATTATTATGGTATTTACTTTTAATAACATATTTTTAATTTTTTTCTTTTTTTAAACAATATATTTTCTTTACCATTTTTTAATAATTCTCTTTTCTTTTTTAGATCATCTATTAATTTATCAATTAATTTGATACTTTTTTAATAATTTACGTTTATAACTTTTTTTCTGAAAACTTAAGTACATAGTTGTGCTTAATGTTTTCCCTCGACATTCCGTTATAAGTTTTGTTAAAAACAAAGTTCTGAAAATAAAGTATTTATTTGTTAACATAAAACAGTACGATGATAAGCTAAACCTTTCTAATGATTTGGCTTTTTAAACAACATGCTTTATTTTCAAATCGCATTTGTTTTACATTAGCATTTTTGAGGCTTCGCCGCAACGCGCAGCGTAAAAAAAACTAATTTATTTAATATGTAGCTTATTCCTTTAATTTATTTATTTATTTATTTGTAACTAAGAGTATTATAGTCATTTTGCATGAATTTAACTAAAAAATTAACGTCCCTCATCTATGTAGCTTACTCGTTTCTTTAAATTTTTTGACTGTTTTGCAACCACCCTTGATTGGTTGTAGTTTTTCGAGTGATTTGCTACTAGTATTTATAAATAATTTATAATGAATTATTTTGTGTGATTTTTACATTAGAAATGTGAACCAAACTAAGCGGTTGCAAAAGCTGCTACCGTTTTGCGATTGCATCTTAGTTTGTCGCTAACATTGGGATCATTATGATTTCGATCCCAAATTAGTTGCTAATTTTTTAACCTCTTTTCTATTGTACCTTCCCGATTGTCTAGTAGCTATTGGTTTCCACAGTGTTTAAGAAATACCTGTTGGTAAAGGTAAACAAATTTATCATTTGTTGAACTAAAATCTATTATATATAATAAATGTGTTAAATTTTGCTGATGTGTCAAGCTAGGAGGCCTCTAAATTTTGCCTTTTGACGGGAAAAATTCGGGTCCTTTTTTCCTTCATACGGGCAGACAAGGGATCCATTTTATGACCCGAGTATTTAAATGTTCTAAAACCCTAAATCTAGATCTGCATCTCATTCACCGCCGCTTCTCTTCTCTTTGTGACCAACACTCTTCAGTCATTTCTTCGTATCTCTCCCTTGAAATTAATCTACATCAGTTAGGATCACATCTCCACTTCTTCTAGCAAATGGATATCCATATTCGCATAACGCTTCTTTTCTAAAACCCTAAATTTTTCCTTCTGGTTTACTCATCTCCAATCCTGGATACAAACCCTAATATCTACTAAGCCGTTTCATCAGACCATATTGCTTCTTCAACAATTGATATTCATTTCAATTCTTAATCTATTGTTTTCTTCGTTAAATCGATGGGTAAGTCCACCAAAATGAAATGCGAAGCCCTAGGTATCAGCCACTGTGTTCCTCATTCTTCTTCCTTATGATTCAACTCAAACCCTAGCTATTAGCCACCGTGATCCTCATTCTTCTTCGTTGTTCTATGATTCAAAGTCTACAATTGATCGGTATGTATTAATCATTTTGGTATTTGTTGTTTTGATTGTTAATTTGTTCCATCTTTGATCGTTTTTCCCATCTCTGTTAATGATGTTTAGATTTTCTTTCTGATTTATGATTTAATTGGTTGATTAATTTATCTTGATTTTCTTTGTAATTTAGGGTTAAAGTCATTAATTTCTTTTTTCAGAGGATTTTGTGTGTTGAATTTTGGGTTTGGTGTGTTCATTTGTGATCTGCGAAGCCGTTGATCGTGATTGAAGACTTGAAAAGTTTTACTTTTGTGGTTGGTTCTTGCGCACACATAAACTGTTTATGTGAATGTTATAGGGTTAATTCCATGATTTATGATGTTGGTATAGTTACGAACTCACTGAATTTGAATTCATCTGGATTATGTTTATCATATTTTATGTTGCTTTTGTTTGATCTTATAATTTCAAAGTGTAAATTTTCACTTAGATGAACAAATATACATGTGCTTTGAGGTACAGGACTGAAGTTTCAGGTACTGCTATATCTTTTGAGTTCTTTGGAGGTTGTTTCACTTTCAGGGAAGGACAAGAAGCTTTTTGTTGAGGTAGACAAATAATTTTAATTCTTGAAACCAATAAATAGTTGTTTTTATTTATTTATTGATTGATAAATATTGAATTTTGCAGTAATACATGGCTCTTAATGATGATGGGTGCAGTGGCAACTGCTGCTGATTTCATCAGGTATCTTACTTAAATATAAATCAGTTAAATAAAAAATGTGTGACATTCTTAGCCGCTGATACAAGTAGTGGATGTAGATAAGTTTGTTTTCCTGACCTTACTGATGATAATAATGTGATGTTCGATTGAAATGTGGCTTATAATAATAGCTCTGTCATATTCAGTTTCTTCATTTTGATAACGGGTTTGATGAAGTCGATTACAGGTATGCATGAAGACATTTTTCTCGAGATTAACTTCCTCAGATTTGCAGTTTTTATGTACATCATGCTTGATGCTTGCATACTTTTCTTATTTATGACACCGCACTCATTAGAAAATGTTATGCATGTAGGACCAATATTCATATCTCAGTTTGGTATAAGTTACATGGACTCACCACTTTATGAAACCTTAGTTCTGTAGATAATTTATATCCATTTATCTTTCCATTATATGATTGATAATAGAGTGAAAAAAGGTCAAATCTATTTCTAATAAAGGACTCAAAAGATGCATCATCCGCCCCAGATGCGTTTGAGTTGTTCAATGATCTAAAAGGAAAAGGTGCATATCATACTAAAGCATTAAAACATTTTCTATTTCATATCTTTTTTTATCTTACAATTATTCTTTTCCCATTTTATTGTTATTTCAGTGGGATGTATTTGAGAACAAGTCCACCGTCATAGTCTATTGTGGAGAGCAATTGTTGCAATTTGGCTATCTTCAGTTCTTATTGGTGATATCAGTTTTGTACCCTTTGTAAGTAATAGCATAAGTTATATTAAACTATTATACTTTGAAATTGTAATCTTCTTTTTCTTACAAATATTAGCATAATTTTAGAAAAATATATACATAACTCATAAAGGTTGGTCATGCATCTACTCAGCAGCTCACTAAATATGTATTGTAGTGCGAATGGCTGATATATGCAACATGGAGGTTGGTAGCTTATTTTTCATCATTACTTCATTGTGTTGAAGCAAGTGAAAATGTTTTTCAGCTAATTTAATTTGGATGTCTTGCATAGCCGTCAATTTTTAACAAAAGGCATGGAAATTATTATATTATTTCATTCAATTTTCCCTTCTTTTAGGACTGGATCATCATAAATAAATATATATATTTTGCTGTCATCTTGATGATGCATTTCAGGGAACCAATTTTGATGCAAAGAGCCCCTCTCTATAACTGGTACATTCTTGTGCAAGGAGCTCATTATTTCATTTTATTTCTTTGTTCAGGACCATCTAAGTTGAGTATTTATCTAAAGTAGGTGGGTCACGGAGGTTGGGTAACTGGTCAGAGTGGGTTGGCGTAAAACATGTAAAGTTAGAGGGTGAGTCAAGACAGTGGAGTTTACTGCCATCACTTTGTTGTTCAGTTTTCTAATTACATAATTTTTTTTATTAAATATGATCATACAATAAAGCGTTGAATCGTATAAGCACCAACGATCCAAAAGGTGTGAAGCATCTTTTACCCTATGCTTTTCATAGTTCTACTTAAGTGTGTTTCAATGCCAGGGATTGATTTAGGGTTGAATGGGAGAATTGCTCAGGACAGTGGAATGCCACATCTCCATTAAAGTCGCGTCCCATCGTCAAGAAAGTGCCATAGAGCAAGAGCAACATGGGTGGGGAGAGGAGTTTTAGTTGTTATGATGAGAGAGATAGAGAGAGCATGGGTAAAAAAAAGAAGTTGAAGGGGTGGAGGATGGGTGGCATGCGGGGTCTTGGAAACGCACACGACCCACTGGGACCTACTGTTGATATCCTTAATGATTAACTAAGCTCAATAATATGGATCGATGAAAAGGTTAGTATGTTCCGTCGAATTCTATACACTTTTTATGTAATATTTTTTTAAAAAAATATAGAAAAATAATGCATAGACTACAAACTATATTAGCACTATAATAGTCTATATATTTCTTTGTATAGGAATTTTAGTATTTTTTTTCCTTAAATGTAATATGTATATTTCTTTGTACCGAAATCATCACCAATGGAATCTTAACCTTTGAAATTGAAACTGTAGATGGAATCAAGGGGCAGATTGCGGGTTCTTGCGAAAATGGGAGAGGAAGTGGTGGTGGTAGTGAGCGGTGATGGCTGGTGGGTATATCCTTCTAAGAGCAAACTGCATGTGAGTTATATTGTAGTTAACTTTATTGTAGTTCCAAAGCAGAATTCCCAACTCACCTTATACTTTTAGTTATATGTTTCACTTTAATTTGTTAATAGACATGATGGGTATATCCTTCTAAGAGCAAACTGCATGTGAGTTGAATTTATTTTACTAGATGTATCTTTCATATGCAGAGTATGTAATTATAAACTATTTTTAGTTAGAGTATGTAATTATAAACTATTTTTAGTTTAGAACCATGGAGCAAGATTCTCTTTGGAACTGCAAATAGCCTATGTTATTTAAAGCTTTGTTTTTTTCTCTAATCATAAACATGATACATGACCTATGCTCTTTATAAGCACACTTTAGTCATGCTATACTTTTTAACAATAGAATTTTGGTGATTTAGGTCAAGGATTATGAAGGCATCCAGATTTGCAGCCAGAGAAGTAACTTATAAATGTTTATGAATGTATAAAAAACACTAATGTTGCTATTCTCATAGATGTAATTGTTATATGTAAGATAACATGTGTACCATTCAGTTGTAATTAGTGATATACGATTTTGTTCGGCTTTTTAGTAGAAATTTAGTGTGAAATCGAGGAAACGAAGAATACGAGCTTATGTTGGCTCTTTACCTCTTAAGTCAGCATCATCAGTCACATACTCATTTTAGTTACAAGATCAAAGAAGTTGGTCATTCGTTTATCCTTTTCCATTATTAAGTCTATGAATCAAACGAAGAAAATAGTGACTTAAATAAGTGGTATGATCCTAAAGAAGTTGATTGAGGAAGACCTCCCTTTCCTTTTCCATTATTAAGTCTATGAAAAGGTTCACTAGGAAAGCCAAAAATTATGGACGTTCAACAATAATGTTTGCGAGCTACAGATCTGAACTCCGAATATAGTATATAATATATTATAATTGTAGGTGAATGATATTCTTCGGGTCCGCTTTTTCGAGCATACGTCAACATACGTCATTACGTTGGACAAACACCTAGAGGTAGCTGATTGTGTTACTGTTATTTTTTGCTTATCATTACCAAAACTAAAAAACAAAATTTCTCATTGTTTTTCTTGGTTGTACAAGAATCCAAGGTATCTTTATTTTGCTTAGAAAAATATCGTGTATTAAGAACTTTAGAATAATTTTTCTATGTACACGAATCAGTTGAGAAATTCATGATTGGGAGCTACATTTTTCAGTTTAATGTAATTTAATATCTACATAAGTAACGGAACGTTTCTTTTATTTCAAGGTTCATGTTTAAATGTATTTTTTTATCAAAAAATAAAAAAAACATATCGTTTCTCAACACACATATTCATAAAAAGATTTAAGGGTGTGTTGATGACTATTGAACCCGTATATTATTGTTGCTTTTGATTGTAATTTAATTTTTCCTACCCGAGTATCTACCCGGGGAATAACCTAGTTAACAAGAATATACATCATAAGCTTATTTAACTAAATTATTTTTTATCAACAATTATTTATTTACTCCTAAATGTAAACTTAACTATATTCCTTGAATGATAAAGAATAATACAAGACCTATAAATAATACAATCAGAGAGGATATATACGGTAACTAACTAAATGAGAATCACTCAAATCCTAACAAACAATATTATACAAATATATGAAATACACATGCCGATAATATGAGATATTATCGGTTAACAGTCCCCCGCAGTTGAAGCCGTAGTTGTGCGGAGGCATAAACTGGAGCGAAACCGTTGAAACAGGTGCTTTGGTAATCCCTTGGTGAAGATGTCCGCATACTGATAGTCGGCCGGAACATGGAGAACTTTGATCGTGCCAAGGCGAACTTTCTCTCGAACAAAATGGATATCCAGTTCTATGTGTTTAGTTCGTTGGTGTTGTACCGGATTCTCGGCTAGATATACTGCTGAAATGTTATCGCAATAAACAATGGAAGCATGTCTAACCGGTACGTGTAGCTCGAGAAGGAGATTACGGATCCAACTAAGTTCGGATAGAGCGTTGGCAACTCCCCTGTACTCTGCCTCGGCACTAGACCGAGAGATGGTAGGTTGACGTTTAGAGGACCAAGAGACGAGGTTGCCTCCCATGAACACGCAATATCCCGAGGTCGATCTTCGAGTGTCTCGACACCCGCCCCAATCAGCATCAGAAAAGGCAGTGAGAGTGGTTGACGAGCAGGGTGAAATAAGAAGACCATGTGACAAAGTGCCTTTGATATAACGTAATATCCGTTTCAGCAGTTGAAAGTGCGGGTCACGTGGGGCGTGCATGAATAGACGTATTTGCTGAACCGCATACGAGATGTCTGGGCGAGTGATGGTAAGGTACTGCAAAGCGCCAGCCAAACTTCCGTATAAGGAACTGTCCGAGAACGGGGCACCAGCCGTGGCACTTAACTTAGAGCTAGCCTCAACAGGTGTACTAGCGGATTTACAATTCAACATTTTAGCTTGTGAAAGTATGTCCGTTGCATATTTGGATTGAGATAAGAACAAACCATTCTTTTGTTGCTGAACCGCTATGCCAAGAAAGTGGTGTAACGAGCCGAGATCGGTCATGTTAAATTCAGTAGAAAGGGACTTGATGATGCTGTTTAATAATGAAGTACTCGAGGCCGTAAGGATTATGTCATCAACATACAAGAGCAAATATGCCATTTGATCACCTTTCTTGTACACAAATAAGGATGTGTCACATGTACTACTTTTGAAACCGCACCGCGACAAGTATCCTACAAAACGTTGATACCAAGCACGTGGTGCTTGTTTAAGACCGTAGAGAGAACGGTTAAGCTTGCAAACATGTTTCGGGTGTGCCGAAGAGGTAAATCCCGGAGGCTGGAACATATAAACCGTCTCTTTGAGGTGACCGTGCAAAAATGCATTTTTGACATCAAGTTGATTAATGGACCACCCTTTTGAAATTGCGAGACTTAATACGGTGCGAATTGTTGTCGGTTTTACCACCGGACTAAAAGTCTCGTCACAATCTACGCCCACGGTTTGGCTTTTACCGTTAACAACAAGTCTTGCTTTGTGTCGTTCTAATGTGCCATCGGCATGAAACTTATGCTTGAAGAGCCACATACACCGAATGATCGGTGCGTCAGTCGAACGCGGTACTAATTCCCACGTATTATTTGCCAATAGAGCTTCATATTCGTTTGTCATGGCATGTTTCCAGTTTGGGTCCGAGAGGGCGATGAGATGAGACTTTGGTAATGGGGAAATAGAAGGAGAGGTGACGGTGTTAAGAGACATGGGATGGCGAGGTTTAAAGATTCCGGATTGTGATCGGGTTTGCATGGGGTGGGTCGATATAGGAGGTGGGGGATGAGGGGAGGGTGGAAGTTCGATGTGGGGTTCCACAGTGGGTGGGCTTGGTTGGTTCGGATTAGGTGGGGACCCGGGAGATGGGTCTGATGAATAAGTGGGGTGTGGGCCGAGAATGGAGGGGGAGTTATTTGGGCCGAGGGTGTGGGGTGGTGATGGGCTGGTAGCGTGAAGTGGGCCATGATTGTGGGAATTAATAGGTGAGTGTGGGTCGAGATGGGAGGAGTGATTTGGGCCGTGAGGAGGGGTAGGAGGTGAGGAAGGTGTTGGGCCATTCGGGTTGGCAGAGTTGGCAGTTGGGTGAGGAGTAGGTTAAGTAAAGATTATAGGGGAGGGATCTAGGAAAGAGTGTGTGGGTGGGGGTGTAGATGGGTTGGCGAAAGGAAATTTGGTTTCGTCGAAGGTTACGTGTCGGGAGAAGATGGTTTTACCGGTGGAGATTTCGAGACACTGGTACCCGCGATAGTTAGCCGGGTAACCGAGGAAGACACAAGGAGTGGAGCGAAACGCAAGTTTGTGAGGACGAGTGGCGGAAAGATTGGGAAAGCATAAACAGCCAAAGACTCGAAGATGGTCATAAGAGGGTTGACGAAGGTATAGGCGAGCGGTTAGTGTTTGGTTATGGTGAAGTTTGGTAGGGAGAATGTTATGGAGGTATGAAGCCGTGTGCAAAGCTTCAACCCAAAACGTGGACGGGAGACGAGCATGAGTGAGGAGAGCAAACATTATTTCGTTAATACGACGGATCATACGTTCGGATTTACCGTTTTGTTGAGAGGTGTGGGGGCAAGAGAAACGGATTTGGATACCGTTTTGGGTTGTAAAGTTTTTGAAATTGGTGTTGTCAAATTCACCTCCCATGTCGCATTGAAAGGATTGAATTGGGAGGTGGAATTGAGTCTTGACAAATTGGTGAAAATGGGTGAATTTAGTGAATGTTTCGGACTTAAATTTTAATGGGTAGACCCATGTAAATTGTGTTTAATCATCCGTTACAACCATATAGTACTTGTAACCTGCATGACTCAAAATTGGAGAAGTCCATAAATCACAATGCAATATTGAAAATGGTAACAAAGTACGATTAGTAGAATCCGAAAAAGGCAGACGTTTATGTTTCGACAATTGACACGACTCGCAAACAGGTGGAGTCTTTATTTTAGTACTCGAAATAAAATGCTTAGAACTAAGAAACTCCATGACGGGTTGACCCGGGTGTCCAAGCCGATCATGCCAAAAAGGAGAGTCTTTAGTCGAAGCAAAACAAGCGGTTGCGGAAGCAGGTGGAGTGAGCGGATAGAGGTCACTGGTACTGTTGTGACGACTCAGGATCGTGCCATCCTTGAAATCCTTCACAGTAAAGCCAAAAGGGTCAAACTCAATAGAAGTCCAATTATCAACATTGAACTTACGAACCGAAATAAGATTTTTAATAAAATTGGGATTATAAAGGACCGATTTAAGATGTAAAGGTTTAGAAGGTGAATTTATAGATGTGGAACCCGAACCCAAAACTGGAATGTTATTACCATCTCCAACAAATATTGACGATATTAGTGAATACGAGGAAAAAGTATTAAGTTTTCCGTGATCAAAGGTCACGTGAGAGGACGCACCTGTATCAAAATGCCATTGATCATTTCCAGAGTCCATGGATAGAGAATTAACAGCTGCAGCTAACTGAGTGGGCTCGAGTGGGTCTGTCTCGGTAAGGTGGGCCTGGGCCTGCTGCTGTCTTGATGAACCTGGCCTGTTGGAGGATTGCGAAGTGGGCCTGTTGTCATATGGATGAGCCCAAGCCTGTGTGTGATAAGGGCACGACGGCGGGGCCCAGTAGGGTGGGTAACCGGGTGGTGGAGGCCAGACAGGAGCATATGGCGGCTGTGGGTATGACCAGTTTGAGGCTTGGTTGTGTCCCCGCTGATTGTTGCGACCCGACCTGTTAGAATCCCGACGTGACTGCGAATCCCGATTATATGAGCGACGAGGCTGTGAGGGAGCATCCCGTGGTTGGGAAGGCGGCTGGTTTCGGGTGTTTTCTGGCGGAGGATTAACGGCAGCAGCCACCACAGGAGTCGGTGAAAGTGAGTCACGGGCGGCGATGCGTTGAGCCTCCGAGTGAAGCTGATTACAAGCATTTTCCCACGTGGGAAGACTTTGGTTAAGTATCGATGCCGTGGTGTCATACTCTCGTGGAAGTCCTTTAATCAGATGAAGAATTTGTTGTGTGTTGTTGAGCGGGCAATCAACAGCGGCTAGTTGATCCGAGAGATCCCGGACACGTTGACAGTAAGCTTGCAAACTAGGCATGGATGCCAAGGTGAGGTTGGAAAGTTCCAACTGTAATGCGGCGGTGCGGGATGCTTTGTTGTTGAGAAACAGGTTCTGCACCCGAACCCATGCTTCATGAGCGGTGGATTCACTCTCCAAAACACGAACCAAGAATTCATTACTTAGGGTGCCGTATATCCATTGTAATACGACAGCATCAATTTTCTTCCATGACGGATATTCCGGTGAGTCTTTAGCAGGTGGCGTGGTGCCGTCAATGTGGTCGAGAACCTCATAACCGGTGGCGTGGAGGGTGAAGAGTTTCACCCACGTAGGGTATGAAACTTCGACATCATCAAGGACACGGACTTTGTGCTGGATGTTGGTAACAGTATAGACTGGGTGAAGGATGATACCATGTAAACTTAACTATATTCCTTGAATGATAAAGAATAATACAAGACCTATAAATAATACAATCAGAGAGGATATATACGGTAACTAACTAAATGAGAATCACTCAAATCCTAACAAACAATATTATACAAATATATGAAATACACATGCCGATAATATGAGATATTATCGGTTAACACTAAATACCACATAAACAATCTACACTTGCTCGTATTTGAACTTACACCCTATTTGTCAGACAAATCACCAATGTCACTGTACCTCAAGGCCATGGGCAAGACCCTAACTTAATAAGGTCGAATCCGATGTTCCTCCGGTCGAATCATTCTACCCTTTTTGTAATACCAAACACACTCACCACTCTAAATTCTACTCCTAAAATCTATCTAATGTCCACTATGTGAAAATCGAGTCAAACCCGAATTTCGAAGTGGTTGGAGATGAAATAAAGTGAATTATTCGACTGAATTGTGGAAAATTCTTGACAAAAACACACTGTCCTACATGTGACTTAATCAAACATGTCTCGGTCACAATTGAAAAGTCTATGGATCTTGACTTCTTGGTCTCTAGTGACGGGGTAGCCCAAGATCAAATAAAAATGATTTAAATACATGCTCGAAAGGTTAAACGGTTCGAAGGTTAAAAAGCTGGGTGATGGGAAAAAGCAATACGAGAACAGTAAGTAGTCACATCTCTGGATTGCTTCACCAACCCACCAGCCGCAAAAGCAACTCGGACACACAGAGCACACTCTTTTACCCGCAGGTCAAAGCCTTCAACCCCCTAAAAGAGGAAAACCCCCACTGCAAGCCAGGTCATTAGTCAAATACATTCCCCTTCTAGAAATGCCTTCTCCTATAAATTTGACACTTCATTAACTGAGAAGGGGACATTCCGGGCCAGCCTTGATTTCTCGAAATCTCTGGTCATACATCATCAGTACTTGCTTCTCGCAAGATACTTTCTCTTATTATCAACACACACATTTTGTTTGCTCCTTCATCCGAATCTGAACACATTTCAGAGGAGGATCCTTAGCAAACAACAAAAATAAACTAGTGAACCTCCTTCCACGTCTTGCAAACGTGGGGGGACCCCACGACCTGCGTTAGGCAAAGTTGAACCCTTCAACCCTTTTTCCTAACCGACCCAGCCAATATCTTTGGTCTATTATTTGTTGCATCAACAAGTTGGCGCCCACCGTGGGGCTACGCCGCTATTTTTCTTCAGAAGACCTAGTAGTGTAGCTCCATTCTCCTGAAATTACCATGTCAGAAAGTGGATCCCCGGGAGAAGTAAATCAGGTTCCAAACACCTCTACCCCGGGTACTAGACAAGCTCATGTGGCTATACCAACTTCTTTCTCGACTCCGGGGAGCACTCCTGAATTCCTCACTTTCAACAATCCAACTCCGTCTAGATCAGGAGTCCCTTCTCCCAATGTTGGTGTCTTGGACACCCCGACACGTGTTGAGCTTACTCCCGAGGGGGTTGCCAACAACTTCCTTGAGTTGAGGTCTCTCCTCAACCAATATGTTAGTAGGGAAAGGGACAAGGGAGTGAGGATCCGTCTAGACTATGATGAACCTGAGCCGACATTATCTCCTGGACCTCTTATCCCTCCTGTTACATCTAGGGATGAGGCTGGTCCCAGTAATCCTCCAAATCCTAACCCATATCTGTCCACAAGGCCGAATCCCACAGTATACCTTCTCTTCTCGTCCCAACCGGCCACAAGTGGTGCTCCACTAGGCCATGAGCTGACCCTTGACCAGCTCCTACAGTCCCTGGTGACGACCCTTCCACCCTTGACCAAAACTTCATGGGAACAGGCTTCCATTGCCAAAAATTGATCTCAAGGTTGATGATGTAGGGTAAAATACACATATTTGTCCCGTGTAAATTGTATAATTTTTGTATAGTTTTTATTTATTATTTTTAGTATTAGTTGTGTATTATATTATTTTGTGTTTTGGCAGGTCCTGGTGCAAATGGAGCGAAAACGAGTAATATGGAAATAACCAGACAATTGGGCAGAGTGGATTGCCATAGACCGAAATGAAATTGCAGCTATTTTCTGTGAGTGGGCCGAGACCACTCTCTAATCTCTATATCATTAAAGTTAAAGGGCATGTAAAAACAATTATCAAATGTGCCGCAAAAGTCAAGGCTGCCTTATATGAAATTTGGGACAATGGGCTTCAAGTGCACGTGAATATGGATGTAGTCATTTGAAATAGTTATTAAACATTGTTTCCTATCAAAATAAAAGAAAAACCTAAAGGATCCATGGAGCCAAGGAAGTGGGCCGGCCAGGTATAGCAGCCCACAAGTGGAGGATTTTTTTTGTCTCGTGGCCAGTTATATTCGTGAACAACAATTAAGATTGGTGGCAACAGGAACTATATATATTATTCTGAACGGCACATCATTCGACATCAGACGGAGGAGACGCACGAAACAACTGGACGAATTTAGAAGCATCTTTTGCAAGGAAGTCAAGGATACGGAATCTACGGGATCGAGCGAGAAGCTTAGAGAGCAAGGAATACACGGGTTCTTCTGCTCGATTTCTTTAGTTTTCTATTTTTCTTGTTCGTTGTCGATGAATTCTTATTTTGAACCTTGGTTATTTATTTTTAAAACCATGTTTCTTGGCTAGACTTCTTTAACTACCTAGGTTATGACTATGGCATAATAAAGTTTGGATTTTTATTTGATTTTTGTCGTGGTTGTGGATCTTTCTTGTATTGTAAACGCTATGGTAGTTTAACTTGGTGCATATGCGTGCTTGTGATTATTTGATTATTGTCTATTGCTTCATTCGATTCTTGGTGACGGTCTTTATCACATAATAGAGTCGGATTAGGGTTCTTGATTTAGGTGAGTGTCTATATCACGTAATAGGTCATTAATCCTTTAGGGTGAAAACGCGTAAGTAACCTTAGAAACAATATTCGGTAATTAATTAAAATCAAGTGTGCTGCTAGACTCGTCGCGGAAAGGCTCGAGGATATTAATAGGTCTCGGTGTAGTTATAAGGAATTAACATCCCATTGTCTATTAAGCCAAGATTAAACCCATAGTTGCTTTAGACGTTCGCGCGGCAAAGTAGAGCGTCTTACATAGGCACTTTCAAGAAACTAGAGGACGGAAAAGAAATCTAGAAAACCGGGGAGCGTAACAGCCTAGGTAGTGCCATAAGAATCGCCTTGAGAGTGTTTGAGGGGCTTAGTGGTGTCTTAATAGGTTTAGTATCCAAAGATCCCGGTTCCACACCACAAAATTATCAAATAGGAATCCATCCTGAGTTTAGCCTGCGTCTAACCTAGGTAGTCTTCATCACCACTGGTCAAAACCTTCGTCCACATTCGTGCTTAGTCTTTTCTTTGATTTTTCTAGTTTAATATTTTAATATATTTTTAGGATATTTAGAAAACCCCCCAATCAAATAAACAATTAGTAAGTCCGTGTCAGTCTAGGTCTAGATAGAGTCATTAGCGTAATTTATTAGAGTCTCTTGGGTTCGATACTCGGACTTCCTTAGGCTATACTGCATCGATCGGTACACTTGCCGGTCGTGTGGTTTAGGGTTTAGAGAGTCTTAGTTTTATAAATTTAAAACTTAGAGAGTCTAGAATTAGGGTAATTTTAGTTGTTTTTAATTAACCCATTTTCAGCACAACAGTTGACTCCCTCACCGGTTACCCTTTCAAGTGCTTTCTTAATGCTTACAAAGGGTATCATCAAATACTCATGAAAGAAGAAGATGAAGAAAAGACAGCGTTCCACACTGATAAAGGAATCTTTTGTTACCAAAAGATGCCTTTTGGCCTCAAAAACGCTGGTGCAACCTACCAACGTCTAGTGGACAAGGCCTTTGCAAGCCAAATCGGCAAAAACATGGAAGCATATGTCGATGACTTGGTGATCGAAAGCAAGACAAAGTATCAAATGCTCGATGACATTCAAGAAACTTTCAAGAACCTCAGAAAAGTTAACATGAAGCTCAACCCTGAAAAATGTTCATTTGGGTTTGAGGAAGGCAAGTTCTTGGGTCATATTGTTAGGAAACAAAGCATCAAGGCTAACCCAAACATGGTGAAAGTTGTTCTTGAAACCAAACCACCAAAAACCAAGAAGGAGGTTGAAAGCCTGAATGGGAAGCTTACAGCCTTGAAGCGTTTTACCTCAAAGTTAGCAGAAAGGTCTCTCCCCTTTTTCAAAACACTCAAAGGTTGCACCGATAAGAAGGACTTCAAATGGACTGAAGAGGCCGATGAAGCCTTTAACCAAATGAAGCAACCCCTAGCTTCCCTACCTGACATGGCAGCCTTAAAAACGGGAGAATTAATCTCAGTATACCTCTCAGTTGTTGAAGAAGCAATAAGCGCGGTCCTCACCATTGAGCGAGAAAAAGCACAGGTACCCGTTTATTTCTTCAGCAAAACTCTAAAATTGGCTGAAACCAAATATCCTCCTTTGGAAAAAATAGCCCTAGCCCTAGTTCAAACAGCTAGAAGGCTTCGAAGGTATTTCCAAGCACATCCCATACAAGTGGTCACCGACCAACCTTTCAGGAGTGTGCTTGAAAAACCAGAAAACTCGGGGCGATTAGCCAAATGGGTAGTGGAACTAGGTGAACACAACATCACCTATGTCCCAAGAAAAGCCATCAAAGCCTAAGTCTTGGCTGATTTCATTGTAGAAGTCCCCATGCAAACCACCACTGAAGTAAATACAGCCGCCACTGAACCCTCAAGCCTTGAAGCCTGGAAGCTTTTTACCGATGGGGCTTCAAGCGTTGAAAGGTCAGGGGCTGGGCTTATTCTGATCAACCCAGAAGGGTTAGAATTCACATACGCTCTTCGCTTTTATTTTCAGACAACCAACAACGAAGCCGAATACGAAGCACTGATAGCCGGCTTAAGACTAGCTAAAGAGATGAAGGTTCAGAAGCTTGAAGTGTTCACAGATTCGTTGCTGGTATCAAGCCAGGTGAATGAAAAATACACAGCAAAGGAGACCAACATGAAAAGGTACAAAGAAAAATCCGAAGAATTGATGAATACCTTCCAAACATGTAGTATCAAGCAAATCCCCAGGTCCCAAAACAAAAAGGCAGATGCCTTAAGCAAGCTTGCATCTCTCACTTTTGCCCACCTTACAAAGAAGGTATTGGTAGAAGTGTTAAAGGCTCCATCAATTGATGAATTAGAAGTTCAAGATGTAATCACCGATGAAGATCCAAACTGGATGACTCCCATCAAAAAGTTCCTAAAAATGGTGAACTACCCAATGATCAAGTAGAAGCTGAAAGGGTTAAAATCAAGGCAAGGCAGTACGTACTACAAGGAGAAACCCTTTACAAAAAGGGTTACCTTGCCCCTTGCTAAGATGTGTTGGTCCTGAGCAAAGTCAGTATTTGATCAAAGAGATTCACGAAGGCATATGCGGAGCTCATTTTGGAGCTAGCTCGGTGGTTGCAAAACTCATGAACCTTGGGTATTTCTGGCCCTCAATGCATCGTGATACCGCTGAGCAATTAAGAAAATGTGATGCTTGCCAGATCCATGCACCGATCCCAAAAAGTCCTAAGCATGACCTTGTCCCAATAACCTCGGCATGGCCATTCCATAAATGGGGAATAGACATTGTTGGTCCATTTCCCCCAAGCAAAGGAGGAGTAAAATTCTTGCTGGTGGCAATAGATTATTTCACCAAGTGGCCCGAGGTTAAACCACTTGCAAAGATCATGGGCAAACAGGTCATCGACTTTGTTTGGGAGAACATTATTTCCCGTTATGGATTGCCGGGAGTACTTATCACTGATAATGGGAAGCAATTTGCTGAGAAGCCTTTCAGCATTTGGTGTAAAGAGTACAGGATCAATCAGGTCTTCAGCTCAGTGGCTTACCCGCAATCAAATGGTCAGGTCGAAAGGACAAATCGAAGCATAGTGGAAGGTATCAAAACAAGATTGGGAAGGTACGAAAGCAACTGGCTCGATGAATTGCCTAGTGTTCTACGGGCCATAAGAACAACCGAAAAAACATGCTATAAGAGAACACCCTATAGCTTGGTATTTGGATCCGAGGCCGTGATCCCAGCCGAGGTATGAGTTGTAACACAACGAATTGTCAACATGGATCCCGAAGCAAACCAGAAAGAGACCATGTTGAACTTACAACTCCTAGAGGAAGCACGAGACCAAGCCGCAATTCAAGAAGCCAAATACAAGCAACGAATGGAAGCCTACTACAACAAGAGAGTCAAGAATGAACGTTTCAAGCCAGGAGACCTGGTCCTTAGAAACAATGAAGCTAGCAAGAAAGAGAATCAAGGAAAGCCTGGCCCAAAATGGGAAGGCCCATACACCATCCTTGAAGCACATAAGGGTGGATCCTACAAGCTAGCAGACCCAGAAGGTAAAAGGCTTCCAAGGCACTAGAATGAAAAACCTTGAAAAAGTTTCATGTTTAAACAGGAAAGATTGGTTTGTATTTCACAATGTTGCATTTCAAGAGTTGAACTATGAAAATCTTTTGTAAAAATGTCTCTTGAATGGATGAAGCTGTTTTATCAAAATTTGTCTTTCTATCCTAAAATCAGGTTGAGAACCTAGCAAGAAACTCCATGGCAAGGGCCATGTAATGGGTTGAGCTCCCAGGCCACATCGCTCAATAGGTTCAAGGGTTGAATGGACCTATATAAGGGGTGAGTTCCTAAATCAATACAACTCCATGAGACTTAGTATCAAAAACAAAGTGGTCTCATAGACAGGTTTGAACAGCCTACGCCAAATGTTCCTTAAGCCTTAGAAAAACAGCAAGCAAACAGGCTTACGAAATCAAATAAAATGATAAAAAGGATAGGCGCTATGTCTTCTTGTTAAAAATACCAAGGCTAAGTGTCTGCAACACTGAACCCTTTAAAGTATATAAAACATAAAGACAACGCAAACTCAATAAAGACAAAGGTACAAGAAAAAAGATATAACTCAAAGAGCAATGCAACAACTTGAACAAAAAGTTACAAAAATCAAACCAAGCTAAGTTATAAAATTAAGAAGCCTTTAAGGCTTCAAGCCACATATGTGACAACTCGAAACCTTAAAGGTTTCAACCTATCTACAGATAGCCAAAAAGCTTAAAAGCTTAAAAGCTTAAAACCAACCAAGCTGCCTTAACAAAATAGGCACAAGTATAAAAACACAACACAGAAAATAGCTAAGTATAATATCATAACCAAGATATTATACCTTGGTCTCAAATTAGTGACAACTTCACAAAAGTTTGCCTGCTACATTTAATGATACCTTTCTCAAACAATATGAACCGCTTTTAAGCTCTCTATAAACAAGTTTTCTATTTTGTATTAATGTTCAAATTTAAAAGTGTTAAATTATAAGTTTCTTTAACACCATGCCTTCTATTGCTTCTCCCCCTGATTATTTTGGTCCTTCTCTTTCTCCTGCTCCTTTTTCTGCTCCTTCTCCGGAACCTTTTCCTTTTTCTGAACCTTCTGATGTCTCTCCTGATATTCCTATTCTTGTTGGCGGGATTGTTGCTATTGTTGGTGCTATTGTTATTCTAGTTGGTAAATTGTATTCAACAATTCAGTAAAAAAAATCTGGATGAAACCATGCCCATATATAATTGAACATCCAACGGATTCTAGATACTAATGTTTTCACTTTTGCAGTTTTCATGGTAAAATGTAAATGCTGGGCATTATCCACAAAAAAGGATGAGGATAAATTATTAGAGGATGACGATTCGGAACAGATTATTCCCCTTGATCAGATTATTCCCCCTGCCATTGTCCAATTCCTCGATGACATGGAAAGGGAAAAGCCCATTCGGTTCACTTCTCAACAAGTAAGAATAGCAACAGGTAGCTTCTGCAGCATATTGGGTTCTGGTGGGTTCGGGATAGTTTATAAGGGAATTATGAGCATCAACAAGTATGTAGCAGTGAAAGTACTAAACGGCACCTCTAACAAACGAATTGAAGAACAATTCATGGCAGAAGTGAGCACTATTGGAAGAATTCATCACCATAATCTTGTTAGGCTTTATAGGTTTTGCTTTGAACCAAGTTTAATAGCTCTTGTATACGAGTTCATGGTTAACGGCTCATTGGATAAGCATTTGTTTAAAGCAAACCAAGGGGAAATGATAGGGTTTGACAAGCTTCACGAGATTGCGTTGGGAACTGCAAGAGGCATCAGATACTTGCACGAAGAATGTGCTCATAAAATAATTCACCATGATATTAAGCCAGGAAACATATTACTGGATTCAAATTTTTGTGCAAAAGTAGCTGATTTCGGTTTGGCCAAACTTTGCAATAGGGAGAAGACCCATATAACCATGACGGGGGGACGAGGTACCCCGGGCTACGCTGCTCCTGAGCTCTGGATGCCTCTTCTAGTTACACACAAATGTGATGTTTATAGTTTCGGGATGCTACTATTTGAGATCATTGGGAGGAGGAGGAACATGGACACTACTCTTGGTGATAGTCAACAGTGGTTCCCCATATGGGCATGGGAAATATATGAAAAGAATCAACTGAAAGAGTTAATGATAGATTGTGAGATTGAAGAAAAGGATCTTGAAGTGGTGGAGAGGATGTTAAAGGTGGCTCTTTGTTGTTGTCAATATAGGCCGGAGAATAGGCCAATGATGAGCGTCATTGTTAAAATGTTGGAAGGTTTGTTAGAGGTGCCCGAGCCTTTAAATCCCTTTACACATTTGTTCTCAGGGAGTAACCAACCTAATGTTTCTGCGACTCGAATGTCTTGGAATGTCAGTGGTTCAACTTGGTCTTCCTCTGTATAAAGTTGAAACAACAACAACAAAGTACATCCATTTTTGTTTCGAAAATAGATTGGTTCTCGTGGCTAAGCTGTTGTATTAAGGACAAGAGCTGTTGTTAAGGACAATAGTGCATACTTGCTATATAGTCAAACTACTATCTTCATTCGAAAAGATAATATTTTCTTTCTGAAAATAATGTTTTAATGAAATTTTAGCTCTTGCATCTTTGCTTGGTAGTATAACTTAAGCTTCTATTCTATTTACAACTTGTTTTATGGATTTATTATATTTTTGTTTAAGTTGACCTAGTAATTTTCTTCTTTTAAAGTTTCTTTTGCAGTTACTCTACAATATTTTATGCCCTATAGGTTGCAATATTGTCAAAGATACGAGTTATTTGAAATGAATATTTATGGTATTAACCATAAGTGACTCTAATCAGCCCCAAATATTTATTTAGCTCATGTTGAGCCACCGCTATAAGGACCTAATGCTCCCTACTTCAGTGGACACTTTTCCATGAAATTTTCTTTGAGAGCTACTGGTGTGCTTATCATATGTGCGACTCTTTGGGCGTGGTAAACACGGGTAAGACACTTGAATGTGTTAGCGGAAGCAGAAATCATCATCATCGTATTCGTGTTTGTGACTCTGTACGTGTGTGTTTGTACATAAGAGAGTGCAAAACGAATTCTTGTAAATGGATATTGTATTGAATATCTTGGTAATCCCAAATGTTAGAGAATATATTATATATATAGAGTGGAGGTGACGGTTTGTCAACCGACATACCTTTTACCAACCGCTCAGTAATATCTAATTTCTAATGCTAACCTAAATACTAAAATTAAGATTCTAATAATAACATAATATATAGTTTAGTTTATATATATCTAACACCTGCCCCTAAACTAAACTAGGTTAATCCTGATACATTGAAACCTCCTTCGTTTAATAAAACCATTAGCCGCATTCCAGTTTCCTATAATCATGCACAGGTCTTCATTCTTTCATATTTTGCCGATCCATGCCCAAATCTTTGGTGATAACCAGATTGAATAGATCCATACTGTGACATATCAAGAACAGTGAAATCTTGAAGATCTTTATCCTTGGTCTTGTGATCTTCTAATTGAATAGTACAAACATTCAGCATTTCCCTTATAAAGGCAATCACTGCATCTTTTAATTGCATATAATGGTTATGAATTGTATGCCCTGGTTCTTGATAGCAATGATGTATTGGTTGTTCCCTTGTTTTCTGTTCCATTATAGGTCTTCTTAATTTCCAGACATTTAACGTGATCCGAATTGCTAAATTCCCATTTCATTGCTAATAGTCCTTCTGTCGTGTAAAATCCTGTTGGTACACTTTATGTGGATGCGACTCGATTCGGTTCAACTCGGTTCGGTTCGACTCGATTCGGTTCGACTCGGTTCGGTTCGACTCCGTTAGGTTCGGCTCAAGCCCAACGTCACGACATTCCTCCGTCGTGCGCCCCAGAGTTCGACACGCGAAGTACGGAGAGCCGCGAACCAATTCCCGCCGACACTTCACCATGACATCATCATGATGATGTCATGATGATGTCACATGTATGTCTAATCTATGCAATATGAATAGTAAGAATTCATGTACGTATAACATGAATGGTAAGAATTCATCAACGAAGACTAAACAGATTTGGGCTTGCATTCAGTGTGAAGAAGACTGATCCAGTGAGTATTGACGAAGACTGCTAGTGGACGAACTCTCCTGTCAATGAAGACTTTAATGACGAAAAACCGCATGATCAACATCAGACGAAAAACATGTTTCGTCGCAAATGGAGGTCGACGAAAAACCAACTTGTAGGACCGGTTTTGATACCGTTCGATTGCGTAACGAACATTCGACGTGCGGAATCCGTGAACGTGCGTGACCGAACACACAATAACGTACTAGAACCGTGATTTTATTGAAGAATATGACGTGTACGATACAAAAATCACGTGGAGAGAGTTTTCTCTCCCTAGACTTTCTCTCTCTAAACTTGAATCTCCAAAATCACAAATGAGCCAAAAGTCTTCTAACTTATGTCATAACTCTCCTATTTATAGGTCAAGGCTTTAATGAAACTTTTCATTAATTACAAGATTGCCACCTTGCCTTTTGATTAGATATAACACTATAAAGACTTGATTTCTTCGGTTTCTCGCTACGGCTCGGATTGACGAAGGCGATAGACATTAATGCACTAACAATCTCCCCCTTGGATATTGCCGTAGTCAATCTCGTAGCATCTTGTCTTTCTCTCTTTCGAATAGAATCCCCGTGGATCTGTCTATAGCTTCAGTTGCTCTCCCTCTTGGTAGTCTCTTTCTTCAGGCTCCCCCTTTCGTCAAGCTTCCGTGCTTTTAGGATCGACGCCTGGCTTTCCGTAGCAACAGAATCAGAAACCTACACATCTCAACCTCTCGTAAGACAAAATAATTTTGACTCTAAAAGAATTCACTCAAAATTCTCAAACATATAACACACAATATTGTGATTCAAATTAATGAATCATCTAAACATTTGAGGATTATCTTTCACATTTAATATTTAACAAAATTTGAAACATTTCAAATTCTGATTCAACATTTCAATCCAATTAACCAATCCAACTGTTCATCTTGTTTAGCCTTTGAGATTTTGAATATCAGCTTTTCACCATCAGTTGTCGAAAATCTTTTTGGATTTTTCATACTATGAAACATAAATGCAATAGCAGAAATGAAATATGTACAAGCATATTTTTGTGAGTTTGTGCAAGAGGATCATATCAGTTTTTGAGACATATCACCAACACCATTAAGCTTATAAACATTTCAAGTTTTAAACAATTTACCTAGATTGTCAGTATATTGGTCCACTTTAAATTTTCACACAAATTTCAATTGATTCGAGATACGATATTAATGTTTTAGAAACTTGAACTTAAATGTGTATCACTCCACTTGAATATAGAGGATCTTTTGTGACAACAGCAATGACTATCAATTTTATTGTTTTATCAACTTGCTGAGGGCTGCGCTTATATTTCAAAGCATTTTGCAGAAAGTATTATTCGGGGACTAGGTCAGTATTTCCATACAGCAGAAGTCCTGGAATAATACCCCAGATATCACTGAGTATAAAGATCTAGTATCTCAGAAAGAGGGATCTTTCAAACAAGATTTCGGGGGTTACCCATATATCCAAGAATAGTTACCCACGAATTAAGCAAGTTTGAATTTAGGTTTATATCTCATTTCAATTTACTAAGTGTGCAAAAATCTACCGACACATCCGTAGTAAGATTGTTTATCACTTTTAAACATTACATATCTTTAGCGTGTTGTGATAGACCACTGATGTACTATCATTTCCTCTTTTATGCAACAAAAACTCAATTTTAAATTTTCAATGTTTTTGACATTTTCAAATTTTCAATTTTTTAAAATTTTTCTCCCCCTAAAATCAAAATATGTTTCAATTTTAATTTTCTGGGAAAATTTGAAAACAAACTATACAAGAACGTGACAACATGATATCGAATTGCTTCAATTCGCCATCCACCTGGCGTAAACAATCAGAACTCCCCCTGAAAACAAACTATTTTTCCATTATGATTTCAAAACACTTAAGTTTGTTTTAATCAAAATGGTTTTTCCGGAAAATTAGTTTTGTGTCATTTCACAAACTCGGGGTTTCATCACTTTGTTCTTCAAATTACCACTTGTAGGAAAGATGAATCAAGTACAACTTAATGTCCTTAATTTATCTTTTGAAAGACGAAATATCACCGAAGTGAATTTCTCAAGAAAGATGCCGATTCCTACTCCCCAATTACCAACCTGGGAGTTCCGGCAAGTCAGATTTTTCTATTTGAAAAGATTCACCCAAGCCTGACGGTCCTTGGGTGATTTCGAATTCTTGTTCAACAATGGTGGAAAGTTTGTATCATCCATTGTTAAACCAGAATTCTCGACTTTTACCTCAACACATGGCTCCTCTGGTTTTGATGAACCAGAATCATTGCCTGCACATGGCTTGTCTGACTTCAATGGGTCAGATTCATCGCCGACATGTGGCTCCTTTGTTTTCACAGAAACAAATTCATTGCCACCAACTTTTACCTTCTTCTTTTCCTCTTTCGTCCTCAGATTTGTATCTGATGAATTCGTCTTGTTTGACTTTGCAATTGAGGGAGTTGATTCATCAGAACTTTTATTCGATCTGTCTGGTGAACCCGAGGACAAAATCTTCTCCAAATACTCTCTGGCTTTCTTCTTCTTCTTTCTCAGTCTGTCTTTTTGCCCTTGAGAAAGCTTCACTTTCGTTTCTTGAACTTCAGGTTCGTGAACCATTTATTCTTTGGGCTTGACTTTGACTGGAATCTTTGCCAATTTCTGAGAATTAGCCCTCAATCTTTCATTTGATCTCCTTGGGCAATCTCTGGCAATGTGACCTTTGATTTGACAATTATAGCATCTTCTCGTTTCAAAACTCTTACTCTGGCAGTTAACAGCAATGTGTCCTAGATAACCACATTTGTAGCACACTCTGTTATCGTACCGTTCACTACGATCATAACAAACACTCAAATCATAACACTGATTTGATTTGTAGTACTCATGACTTCTCCTATAAGCTTGATTTGACGCTTGAGCACTGTGGTCCGACCTTCACCACTTATTGCCAACAATTTTTGAGTTTTCATTTTTCAATTTTTGTGGTTTTTGATTTCGATTGGATGATCGATCTGATGAGCTTTTTTTTTCTTTTTGTACATTTTTCAAATTTTTACCTTTTTGTTTTTGTTCCACTTTCTTCTTCAAAGGTTCTTGCTTAGAGCATTCTCCCTTTTCAGTCGATTGTAGAACAATTTTCTGAAATTTTTCTTTTAATTTCAAAAACAATTTTTGTTTTTCAATTTTTTCATTTTCATCATCAGATTTCTCATCACAATCTTCAACTACGACTTTGTCATAGTTTGTTTGTGACATCGTCACTTATTGGAACTAAATTGATCGGTTTTGGACAGGGGATATTCAACAACTCAGATGATGTCACAAAACCTTTCAATTTCTTTTCAAGCTCGTTGATTTTCTTTCGAGCTTGCTCACCTTCTTTTTCAAGTTTCTGAAGATGAGAATTTATCATTTTTTGCTTTTCGATGTTGTTTTTGCTAAACACATCTCTCCCATCTTCAAGAATTTTTATTTGACTTTGAAATTCTTTTTCCATTTTTACTTTTTCATTTTCTAAATTTTGTTTTTGATTTTTCAAAACATTTTCTGATTTTTTTAATATTTTCGTTTTCTAATGACAAACTCTCTAAATCCCTCAACAGTTTGGCATTTTCAGATTTCAGATTTTCACAATTTAAGCACTTCTCGGTCATCTTTTCAGCTCCAGCCTTCTTCTCAAACTTAATAGCTGAAATTTTGTCAACTTGTTTCTCTACCATTTGAACAATTTCCTTAGATTTGACTGTTACTTCCTCAGTTGCTGCTTTACTCTTCTCTCTTGAATCAGACTTCAATTTTCTAATTTTTTGAAATTCAAGTTCTTGAGATTGAATCTTTTCGATGAATCCACTAAGGTTGAGAAATTCATAGTTTGAATTGTTCTTCAACATCATCAAGTAAGTACTCCACTCATCATATGGCAATGCGTTTGCCAATTTGTCTTTCAATTCCTCATTGGTCTTGGTTATCTTCAATCTCCCCATCTTCACAACTAAAAGACATATCAATCAATTCTTTTGTAGACTCTCCCTTGATACCTGTAAAATTATCAAACTTGTTCAGTGTAATATAAATTTCAGAATCCATGCTTCGGTAATGAAAGATTCACGAAAACAGATTTTCGAATGATACGAGAATTCACACACTCTAAAATCCGTTCAATCTCTTTTCAAAACAAATGAATCAGATGAATATCTGATAAACCAGTGACAACAAATCGGGTGAAGATTCGCTCGTGCGTGTATCCGATGCTTGACAAATACATGAAACACAGACAAATAGAACTGATTAGGATCAAGTGGGTCAAACAAAATCAACTTTCAATGAACAGGACCCACTACTTGATTAATAATACTTCACGTGTAATAAAAAATCAAATATTATCTTGTTGGGCCATTTCTTTAATCAAACGAAATAAAATCCAGCCCAATTTCAAATCAAACTCTTAGTGGCCCACTAATCAAAAACCAGTTTAAAACTCTTGGTTCGTGGGCGGTGGAAGGTATAGGCACACGTGACTATGACACTATACTATACTCTATACCCAAATGGACACATGTACGTCCCACACTGGATCACGTTGGAGACAACTCATCGGCAGGATTCAAACCGCATTACCATGTACACGTGTACAGCTTCTGGCAGCTGTGTTGGAACCGCCCTGTGGACCCCACGCAATATTCTTGATGCTTCAATTTGAAAACAATACAATATTTTTTAACTCTATTCCATGATTGGGCCGTTCAAATGATTTTTTCAATTGGACCCCTAAAACAAATGATATCATGCAAATGGACAATTGGTTTTTATTGGACCGATTGAATGTATTAGTCAAAGCACATAGAGTCTATCAATTTTTTTCAATCAAAACACATGGTTTTCGATGTAATAGACTATCAACACCTTTCTTTTACAATTTGATGTTAATAAAATATCAAGACAATTCTATAGGGCCGCAAATGATATTCAATTGAAATGAATTGATTGGAGTTCAAATGTGGTACTCGATGATTGGGCCAATTTTATAACTTCACATGCACTATACCGACTTATCACCTTGCCGACTTTGATTCACATTAATTCACGATAATTGTGATTGGGCCTATGTAAACAGTGGGCTGACACAATTGACTTTCAAACCATTTTAAACAATTATCAGTATTTCATTCAACAATGGGTAGCCGACAACAAATATTCAATGTGATTAGGCCAATTTAAACCACAACACCTATGATTGGGCCGCAACAATCCGACAATCTACTAAGTTCACATGCAATCGACAACTTTTATATTCCAACTCACATGCAATCCCGACAATATCAATTAAGAACCGACATTTCATTTATCAACACAAAGCTCATCGGTCCACCAATTACCGACAACATTTAAATGTTCAACAAATTGACTGGGTCGTTCACTTTAAACTATTCAAACCTTGTTGATGTCAAATAAGCGAAACCTTACTGAACTGAATAAGCGAACCTTACTGGACCGAATAAGCGAAACTCTCCTGCTATCCTATGTACACATGAGCGAAACTATACGATGTACATACAAGCGGACCTATAATATGCTCAAATAAGCAGACCTAAACATGTTCAAGACCTAACTGATAACGTGAAATCTGAACAAAAATCTTCGATTTCTCCTAAACGGCTAGGAGTTTGGATCTGAAACTTGGTAGGGATATAGATCAGGTGTTTTCGCACAACATATCAAAAATTCAGCCGATTCGGATTGTAAAATCCCGTTCAATTTGACGAATTTCAGTAAAAACATGATAAAAGTAAAAAAATGAAGAAATAGATGAAATTCGGATCTGAAATCGCTGAAATCTGGTACGAATCAATGTGTTTGATCAAAGCAATCGAGCTCCTAGCTCTGATACCACTTGTAGGACCGGTTTTGATACCGTTCGATTGCGTAACGAACGTTCGACATGCGGAATCCGTGAACGTGCGTGACCGAACACACAATAACGTACTAGAACCGTGATTTTATTGAAGAATATGACGTGTACGATACAAAAATCACGTGGAGAGAGTTTTCTCTCTCTAGACTTTCTCTCTCTAAACTTGAATCTCCAAAATCACAAATGAGCCAAAAGTCTTCTAACTTATGTCATAACTCTCATATTTATAGGTCAAGGCTTTAATGAAACTTTTCATTAATTACAAGATTGCCACATTGCCTTTTGATTAGATATAACACTATAAAGACTTGATTTCTTCGGTTTCTCGCTACGGCTCGGATTGACGAAGGCGATAGACATTAATGCACTAACACAACTAGTCTTTCGTCGCCTCCTGTCTTTCGTCGGACCTGCTGTGCCTATATACACAGAACAGAGGAGAGCTTGAATGAGCTTAGAGAGAGAGTAGTAAGAGAAAGTTCCGGTGTACTTTGTATTTTGTCGAATCTTGTACCGAAACTTTGTCTAAATCAATATACATCGTGTTAAACGTTGAATCCTTTTGTTGTGTCTACTCTCTCGCTCGGTTTGTGTCGTAACGGAGATTCCGCACTCGTTTCGGCACCCGAAACAAGAAATCATCTTTGTCCGATGATCCGTATCGGGAGTTGTGTCTAAATCATCGTTGTTGATAGTGGAGCGTCCATGCACAAAATCAGCGACATAAGGCTCCGATAGATCTAGGAGAATATTGTTGCCATTGATGGAGAGGGAAAAAGAAAAGAAGACAAAAATGTCAGATGAAAGAATGATGATGAATGAAGTTGATAACTTCGACAAGAAAATTCATGAGCATCAAATTGTTTGTCTAAGTTGTAGATTAGGTCCATAGGATAGATTCAATCGAAATGTAAGCGCCTGCAGCACGTTTGAAGATTATGGAAAAATCATGACCTTTTCTTCCACAAGAAGTTCAAAGTCTGCCAGATGAACGTGCAGTGTACATTTCCCCACGGTGTGATTGAAGAAAATGTGTTTGTTGATCAAACCAACCGGGTGTGCGGATACCTTGGAGTGGATTGAACAACCGCACACTACTTCTAAAGGAGAAAGGCGAAGACCTTTGCTGGTGAAAAAGCATGTGGATGACATCATGTATGGGCCGTCCAAAGATGATGTGTACAAGCTTTCTCACACGCTCTATTTGCCACTTACCAACCGGACCCGGAGGTTTCTGATCTTGTTATTGTGAAGAGATTTCTTAGTTAACTGAAGTAGCTGCAAAATCGACTTTGAAGTCCACAACGGGTGGATATCTAGCTTGGGAGAGCACTCAGATTCCTGCCAATGCACGAAGAAGTAGCAGGATTACGGTTTTGAATTTCTAATCTCCCCTATCCTTGTCGATATTTAAGCTGCTTTATGATTTACTAAAATCTCGTACAGCACTCCTTTGCCAGACACGTTGATCTCGAATATCACCTCACACGTGATTGTTTCAATATGAAACTTGTCAATGTGTTTTGGTCCACACCGATTACCGACATGCCAACTGATTTTTCCAAAATTCGATAAATCATTTTTTATTAAATTAGTTTTGGTAAACGGCATCGAGGTAAAACATGAGTTAATCCAACATCGGAAAATCATTTTTGTAAATATTTGTTTGTGTTTTTCTTAATTTCTCGTACTTTTTGCATTTTAGGGGGAGTAAAAACGAAAAATACAAAAACATTGAAAAATTTTAAAAATACAAAAACATCGAAAAATTTCAAAAACACAAAAACAATAGAAAAACAAAAGTGAGTTTCCTAGCGAGAAAAAGAGAATATGATAGTAAATCAGTGGTCTGTCGAAACCTCTTTGAACTGAATTTAAAATAAAAAATGATAAGCAGCTCTATATAAGATGTATCGATAGGCTCACAATCATTTTAAAGTGTGAAGGGTGATATAAACTTTAATCGACTGAAGACTGTGTGGGAACCGCTCATTGGCATATGGTCTTAGTACCGAAATTTCGTTTGAGAGATTGCTGAGATTCGGAGATATTCGGTCTTTATGCTTTCTTATCATCTGGGTATCATGGTTGTATCTTTTACCGAAAAATAACGGAGACGAAGTCTAGATCTTCCATGATACTATACATACGTGTACATATTGCATTCGACCTTAATAAGTGATCAACAATCACATGTCCAAACAAAATAAGTGATAAAATATCACATTTATCCGGGAGTCAAGTTCGTCTCTTTGCTGTACGTTAATACTGACCTGTTCACGGACTTGCTCCTGTGCCCTCATGCATCGAATAACAAGTTCCTCTTCAATAAGTGATTCTATCACATAGGGCTTGTATTCATCCAAAATAAGTGAGTATCTCACATTTTCATATACGTCAAAACAGATGATAAGCGACATACTCACCGGTAAGATGAACTCTCGTGCATACCTTGATACGGGAATGTGTCTTGAGTGGATGAACACCGGTCGGTAAGTATTAATCATACCTTAACGTATCCCCTAAACATGATTACATCTGATAAGTTGAGCTTATGTGGAGAACAATACTGATAATCGTTATAGGATGCTTATTTAAATTCTAAATTAATTGTACAACAAGAGCGTTTTGGCGTGACCATACACTGATATGATTCTCTTACCCTTAAAACTCGCAAAAAGAACGTCTGTAGATATTTATTTACATTTCTCTGTTTCTGCATCTCTATATATATTTATTTATTGCTTTCCGTCTTTACATTTGAAAAATGAAAAATTCCAAAAAGATTTTAGGTGTTTTTAATATAAACTTTATAAAAGCCAAAAAGATTTTGCTTCTAGTTTATTTTTGATTGACCGATGTTGGAACTCGAGTCTATCCTACCCAAAATCCTGATGGTATGCCGGAAAACAATTGTGTCTTCATAAACGGTCGAAGTTAATGGGTTTTGAAAGTTAAAAGCTAAAGGTTATCATGTTGAAAACTTTCAAACTGTTGTTAGTCGGTGTTTGATTGAGAGTTGATCTCATATGAGTCGTTTGTTTAAGTTATCTATATTCCAAGCGATTGTTCTCATTTCGTGTTAGCTCTGTTGCATGTGCAGATGTTGCATTCGGGCCAGCTAAAAGTGAAGAGAACGTGTCAGATGACAAGCCGTAAAATGAAGACACAACATTGATGCAATCAGAAGATCATGATGATCAAGTTGTAGCTGATCACTCATCAACACCAAAAGTATTGAAGATCAATAGATTCACGAGCATCATTCAAGGGGGAGTTTGTTGATACACTCCCTGATTGTGACACGTGAAGACCTTTTAAAGATCCGACAATGTGAAGAACGAACCATCACGAGTACCGTCCAAGGCGGAGTTTGTTGGTACACTTTATGTGGACGCAACTCGATTCGGTTCAACTCGGTTCGGTTCGACTCGGTTAGGTTCGGCTCAAGCCCGACGTCACGACATTCCTCCGTCGTGCGCCCCAGAGTTCGACACGCGAAGCACGGAGAGCCGCGAACCAATTCCCGCCGACACATCACCATGACATCATCATGATGATGTCACATGTATGTCTAATTTATGCAATATGAATTGTAAGAATTCATGTACGTATAACATGCATGGTTGTTGGGCCACTACTTGCCTTGATCGGGCCTTTGTAACTCAACGAAGACTAAATAGATTTGGGCTTACATTCAGTATGACAAAGACTGATCCAATGAGTATTGACGAAGACTGCTAGTGGACGAACTCTCCTGTCAACGAAGACTTTAATGATGAAAAACCGCATGATCAACATCAGAAGAAAAACATGTTTCATCGCAAATGGAGGTCGACGAAAAACCAACTAGTTTTTCGTCGCCTCCTATCTTTCGTCAGACCTGCTGTGCCTATATACACATAACAGAGGAGAGCTTGAATGAGCTTAGAGAGAGAGTAATGAGAGAAAGTTCCGGTGTACTTTGTATTTTGTCGAATCTTGTATCGAAACTTTGTCTAAATCAATATACATCATGTTAAACGTTGAATCCTTTTTTTATGTCTACTCTCTCACTCGGTTTGTGTCGTAACAGGGATTCCGCACTCGTTTCGGCACCCGAAACAAGAAATCATCGTTGTCCGATGATCCGTATCGGGAGTTGTGTCTAAATCATCGTTGTTGATAGTGGAGCGTCCATGCACAAAATCAGCGACACAAGGCTCCGATAGATCTAGGAGAATATTGTTGCCGGTTAGCGATTTCGGTTGCGTTGGTCTTCTGATTCCTGTAGGTGGTATGGAATCGTTTGCGTCCGATTGTTTTCTTGTCCTTCATAATCATCTTCATAATCATCGTTGTAATTCCTAGTTTTTCTTTTGTGATGTCTTCATAATCATTGTTTTCTTGTTCTTCATAATCATCTTCATAATATCTTGTTCTCGATCGTTGCCTTATCCTGGGATCGTCTTCTTCTTTATCCTGTTTCTCGAATTATATTTCTTGTAACATTGAATTATCTTCTTTCCGTGTTATTACTTCGCCTGCATCTCTGTTATCTTCATGACGTCCCGATTCGTATTCCAGTAATGCAATTTTGTATTGCAATCTCTTGTTTCAGGAT
Source organism: Helianthus annuus (assembly GCF_002127325.2). Taxonomy (NCBI): domain Eukaryota; kingdom Viridiplantae; phylum Streptophyta; class Magnoliopsida; order Asterales; family Asteraceae; genus Helianthus; species Helianthus annuus. The sequence goes on along the minus strand of NC_035437.2, from coordinate 28,390,996 downwards.
TGCAATCGCGCTTAATCGGGGACTTATATAATCGGGATCTTTGTTTATTTCTCGCCCGTTTCCTTGTCCGCTGTTCATCTTTATCAGCCATCTCTTCCCGGGATCATGTAATTCTAATCTTAATTCTCCGATTTCCAACCATTCCCGTTCTCGTTCCTTCTCTCTGTTCTTATGATCATCAAACATCTCCTTTTCTTTCATACCTTCATTACCGTGATTTTCCTTGTTTACATCACCGTGAGAATTAAAATCTCCCATTTCTATTTCCATTGTTTCTTCTCGTCTTTATTCCGTCTCTCGTTCCAGTAACTCGATTTCGATTTCTAATTTCATTAGAATCTCTCGCTTCATTCTTGTGAACATTCGTGATCGCGGAGTTGTGCGATCGGGGTTGAATCCGTCTCCGTCTCCGTATCCTCTGTTTTTGTTCTTCATCCAGTTGTGCCCGGAATCGTATAATATCGATCGACTTTCATCGATTTCCCACCGTGGCCCTGATATCACTATGTTAGCGGAAGCAGAAATCATCATCATCGTATTCGTGTTTGTGACTCGGTATGTGTGTGTTTGTGCGTAAGAGAATGCAAAACGAATTCTTGTAAATGGATATTGTATTTAATATCTTGGTAATCCCAAATGCTAGAGAATACATTATATGTATAGGGTGGAGGTGACGGTTTGTCAACCGACATACCTTTTACCAACCGCTCAGTAATATCTAATTTCTAATGCTAACCTAAATACTAAAATTAAGATTCTAATAATAACATAATATATAGTTTAGTTTATATATATCTAACAGAATGCAATATTGTATTAGATGTACTCACTCACACTATAAAACACTACATAAACGTGGTTTGTCCTACCATGATATTGTGATATGCATATCGCGTAGACAAAAATCTTACGTATACAACTTGTTAGTTGTTTCTTTAGCTTGTTTTCATATTTAAGAGTTATTTTTATTTTCTTAGTGATTGTTATGGGTCATTTTCTGCATATATATCCTGACTAATATTCTGGATTTGATTGTTTATTTGCGATCAGGATACCGGATCAGGATATTGGTAACATCCTGATATGATATCCTGGTACTAACGAGTTAGCTCACGTGCAGATTATTGTAACAAGTCTCTAACGGTCAGGAGGACTTCTTCCCCTCGAGACTCAGGCAAATCAGTTAGCTTGTAGACGTTGAACTCGGAAGAAGTGGACTACAACGTTCACTTAAGGAATATTCGAAGCATCCCGGTTTAATAGGATAGTTAGTTATTTTCGTTTTACTATAAATAGATTGATCGGATCAGGCTAAGGCACACCCTCTCTTTCGCACACTTTGCTCTCTAGCTACAAGCAATCACTACACACAAACACTTGTACTCAAATTACATTGTAACACCTAGTTGATCCGCATCATATCCTGCACTGTATCCTGATATTTGAAGTAATAGAAGAACAAGGCAGCTGCGATTGTCAGCTCCCGAGGTTATGTGCCGGCGATCTAGATTGATCAAGGGCTTTCCTCGTACATCTCGTGTCACCCTTTACTTTTTTGCTCATTGTTTGATCATAGATACAGCTCTATATCCTGAGCTGTATCCTGAAACTGTTTTTTTGCAAATAACAAGACTAGCATATTTTAAACACACGTTTCTAGCACACTACCTCACTTAACTAATTTGATCACTTAATTGCTTCGGTAATTTTTACCAAAACAGTGATGAATACTGAATATTAAAAATATATAAGTATAATTTGAATATACTTAAATGTTAAGAAGAATAGATAAATGAATACTAAATGCTAATAATCAAAAGCTATTTAATAAATGTGAAATAGTATTTTTCGTTTCAATATTCTCAGCAATAAATATAAGATAGTAAAATTATAATTATATACCTAATTTAATGTGTATAAATAAAAGAAAAAAACCCGTTAAGTATAAATATAGAAATCATGTCCTTTCTATCTATTTAAAACAGTAATTTGAAATTCTTCACACAAAGCAAACTAGTGATAGGCCATCGGCCATCCTATTAAAACATGTTTACACTTAATGACCCTAAAATTCAAGAGCATCTTGCAATAACTAAATGTGAGTTTTATCTGGTCATCTTTTGTTAGGATCTGAGTTTGGATTGATTATGATTTATGTTTGAATTAAGATGAACAATGAAAGAGTAGTGCAGCGGAATTTAAATGGAAACAAACTTTTCACAATTAAACAGGAGAATTGCTTTCAACACACATTTTCAACAATGAACCGAATGCTTAAATTTATTTCAAGATTCAATTACAATTGCATGTATGCAACAAACTCCCCCTCAGCCTGAGCTCAGTGATTTGTTCGTACAGGAAGAAGGTGGTGAAGAGCTAATAGAACAGTACAGGGTACTGTTCTATTTATAGGCACGGACAAACCACTGAAGCATCTAAGCTGACGTCACCATGAAAGTGACATCTAACCTCCTAACAAACTCTAACATCTGATCTATACAAACACTGCTATGCTAACAACTGTTATTACAATACATTACAAGATAAAAACTAAACTATTGCTGCATCCTTCCACTGATGTGAACCCATCAGTACTTGACATATCCAGCAGAGCTTGACCCATAGCAGTAGATTGAACAGCAGAGCTTTAGTCTTCCATCAGTCTTTGACTTAGGCAGTAGTTGTAGGTCAGCAGTTTAGTAAAGATCAGTAGATTGGAGGTCAGCCGATATTGAAACCACTTTCAAGGGGAGAGACTTGAATACATAACATCTGCTTATTCTAGATCCACTGCCCTGATCCAGTTTTGGCTTTAATTATTTGTTCCTTTGATAGGGTTCAATCCCAATAATCTCCCCCTGGAATAGATAATGCCAAAACTCTTCATTATTGGTAGATCTTTAATGCCTCATCAACACTTCCCTTATTTGCCCTTTGAGTTGTAACTCAAAGGCTAAGGCATCTGTGTCATCATCATTCCTGCTAAGTGGAAGTTCAAGGAGATCCTGCAAATCTTCAAGACTTAGGCCAAGTGCTTGTTCCCTTGTTATTTTCTTCACTTCTCCACTAGACTTGATCACTGTCAGTACATGGGTCTGTTTGTCAGTTTTCCACTTTAGTACTTTTGAGCCTGGTGAGTTTCTTGGGAGATTTTTATTAGAAGAGGTGTTTGGTGATGCTGGCGTATTAATGACTGAATGAGCAGTACTTGCAGGTTGATCCAATCCAAGAGTTTCTACAATCATCTTCTTAATGCCTCCTTTTACAAGGTCATCACCTGCCATTAACTCTTGCACTGTTTCAGCACCCAACTATTTTTGTACCCTTTTTTTTAAAGATGGCAGCACCAGCTGGAGCAGTGGCTCTCCTGATTTGCAGCTTTGGTGGTCTTGTTGAACCTCTGCTTCAGGATAGTCAGGTTTTTGTGGAGCATTAGGATCTGTCTTCCTTAATTTCTCCAAGCTTTTGTAGGTGGACCTGACTCTCTCTTCTTTCCATCTCAACACTTGATTCAAAGACCTATAATCAGCAGCAGCTAATTCCTCTTTCATTATCCTCAGCTCTACCTTTTTATCAGGTACATTCTTTTTGTACTTTGCCCAATCAGGAGGAGTATGTTTGACTTTGTTTTTGATCATGTCTTGAATCCTGGCTGCTTCACTTTCCAGCTCAGGTATTGTCCAATCTTTATACATGGGTCTTTCTCCCTTGTATTTCTTGTGAGCCATGATATTTTCAACATAGTCGTTTCTTAGGGATTCTTCTGCCTTTTCTGATATCTACTGGCACACATTCTTTGCAAATTGTTCCAAAGATCTGACTTGTGTGAGCAAAAATTGGTAATTCTGTTGAATTTCTCTATCAGATTTCCATGTGTATTTCTTTTTGAGATATCCTCTGCTTGTTGAGCCTTGATTTTCAAATATTCCTCAATATTGTTAGGTCTGGGATATTCTCCAACTAATGGCAAACTCCTTTTAGCAGGGTCATCCTCATAATAAGAGGACTTGCTTTCTTCTCTGACTGCTATAAGTTCAAGAGGAAATTGAACACCTGCAGGAGCTAATGGCTTTTGAATTTGAGCTGATGACAGAGGAGCAGGGTTTGGTATGGTAACAAGTGATAGAGATTTTGAAGATGTTGGTGGTGGTGGAGTATCATCATCTTTCAGAATTAGCCTTCTCCTTTTTGGTTGAGGAGAGACAGATGATGTTTTGGGTGGATCAATGGTAGTGATTTGAGTGGGAGTGATTTGTGATTGACTAACAGCTGTTGAAACAACTGGTATTTCAACCACTGTTGCCATTACAGCAGATGTTGTAACATCTGTTGTCTTCTGCTTTTTGGCAGGGGGTGATGGTGGTGAGGCTGTTTTTGCTGGTGAAGTGATTTTTGGTGGTGATGGTGGTAAGACAGTGGTTGTGGTGTGTGTTGAAATAGTGTGTGTTGAAGAGATGGCAGGTTTTTGGCTGACAGTTGTTGAAACTACTGAAGTATCAGCAGTTGTTGGTACAACAGGTGTTTTAACAACTGTTTGGGTGGAAGATTGATGTTGGGGGCTTTTGGATGGTGGTTTGGGAGTATGCTTTGTGAGTCTGGATGGTGTGGACTTGGGTTCCCTCACTTTTCTAGTGGGATTCTTTCTTTTTAGCACAGGATTTTGAACATCCTCTGGCTCAGAACAACCCTGTGCATTCAGCCCCATATAAGCTCTTTTCTGCTCATTCCACCTTGACATGTCCTTTGCTGCTCTGTCCCTTTTTACACTTGCCAGTGCTTCAGCAAGTGCATTTGTGGTAACATCAATCTTTTTGCTACCATCTGGCAAGGGAATCTTTTTAGTCATGGCATCTTTTTCTGGTTCAAGATAAAGGCCATCATCTATTCCCTTCTTCTTCCACTCCTTAATTTTCTCCCCCTTTTTGGCATTATCTGGAGGTAGTTGATCAATGAAGAGAACAGTGGGAGGAGCAGTGCCAGTGGTGTTCAAGAGATGGGCCTTTATAGCCTTGATATCTCCTTGAGTGTTTCTAAACCTGGACTCCATTATGTTTCTCAGCTCTTGGACATGTATTGCATGTTGCTGATCAGCCAGTTGTCGTTATTGATGGAGCAGGGGTTGAAATAAGTTCCATAACTCATTTGCAGCAGGTGCTTGAGGTGGAACAGCAGTGGTTTGCACCTATTGAACTGTCAACAACTGTTGCAGCATTTCTTTGATTTCTGCAACAGAGGTATCCAGTTTTTCAACTCTATCCGTCAATTCCAGGTACTTTAAACCATCACCCAACTTAATGGGATCATCTGATTTCCCACTAGCAGTGGTTGTAACAGTGGTTGATGCATGGAGTGTACTCCAAGTCTCATCCACTGATGCCCCTTTTTCTTGGTTCTGGGGACTTCTTCCTTCAACACTTGATAACCTTTTGATGGTACCAGTGGTCAAAACAAACTCACCAGTGGTTATCAGAGGTGCTATAGATGGAATTGCCTCCAAGGAAGTCTTATTGATGTAACCACTGTCCAATTGTAAACTAGTGGGTTTAACACTTGTAGTGGCTGCTTCACTTGGACTACCACCAAGAGTTACTTGTAACTCAAAGGGTGTAACCTCCTCAGGTCTTGTTGGTGGGTTAGCAATGATTGATACATCAGACCCAGTCATTTGTTGAAGTATGTTCTCATTGATAGGTGAGTGAGAAGTACTGGTTTGTGCCTGGTTTAGAACAATTGCATCCAACAATAATTTAGTAGGTGAGGGAATTGTGGAGGTGAGGTTGGGTGTAGAAAGAGAATTGGCCCCGGGCATTGGGCTGTGGATGATGGAAGCAAGTGATTCCAGAGCATCATATTGTGGTGTCCCTATTTGTACAACCTGTTCTTTTTGAGAAGAAGCAGGAGGAGTTTCCGCCATGTGTTGAGATATCTCTACCAACTACTATGAGGAAGTAGCAGCAGTGGTTTCTTGTGACTTTTGTGCTGTCACAGGCAGTTGCTCTGGTATCTCATCCTCCAGAGTTGCCTTTTTGGTAGGTTTGGGTGGTTTTTGAGTTTTCTTTTGTTTTGGCTTTTTGTGGATTGTAGGTGTGGGTTTCAAAGCAGTTGTTTTGCTGCTTTAATCACCTTGAGCAGTGGGCTCAGCAGCAGATACCTGAGGAGCAGTGGTAGCTGCTAAAGTCTGCTCAGGCACCTCTGCTTGTGTTTTGCAAGGTATTCTTGTAAAAGTTTCAGCTGTTAAGCTGTTTTTTGAAAAGATTCACTTTGTTTTATTGCAGAAGCATCATCCTTACCAAGTTTCTTTTCAAAAAAATAACTTAAAAATCTTGGAAAGAGTAAGAATGGCTTTTTCTCAACATTTTTAACCAAATCATTAAAGATTTCCTGGGAATAATTGAAATTTTCTTCTTGAAGAATAGCATACCCCAGGTTTTGAATCTTTAATGGTATCTTATTGAAAGAGGTGGTTTTGTTTGAAACACACATTAACAAGGTATGAAATAAAAATCTTGTTGTAGGAGGGAAGTACCCTTTTTGTAAGGTATCCCTCTTCATCATTGAATCTGCATACCCTCTTTCAAGGAAATCAATTTTTAACTCGTTTTTGGGAGAAGAAGTTTTACCTTGCTGATCATCGAGTTGAAAGACCTCCGAGATGGATTGTGGTGTTATTTTGACTGCTTTACCCTTTAGAGAAGAACTAATGGCTATGATATTTTCTCCTTGTTTTTCAAGGGTAATATTTTTCCAAAACTCTCTCTGGGTTTGCAGATAAATTGGAGCATCTGCTGTAAGAAAACTTTTGTACTTTGATGCAGACATGAGATCAATGATGGAATCGAAAGCATCGGTGGTGCCGGGTTTTGTAAGAAGACCCAGAATGTTGTGCAAAGCTTTGTGTGGGATTTCAATGGGTGTTGACGATGATTTGGAAGTGGATTTTGCAGATGACTTTGATTTTGTCATTTTGGAGAAGATGATCGAAGTCAGTTGTGAAGAAATTTGAGAGAATGGGATGAAAACTGCTTTGAGACAAGAATTTTTAAGAATTCAATTCGACAGTAAAACCCTGTTTGGGGGTTTTGGAAAGGGTTTTATAGAGGAAAAAGTGAAAGCTGAAGTGGCAGCGGTTACAAAAGGTCTGACCACTGTGTCCTGTCCACGTGCCAACCCCTGATAAAATGAAGGACAGTACTTTTGACCACTGATGAAAGAAGGTCAGTGGTTGCAACAGTAACAAATGAAGGCAGTGGGTGATTTTCACTATCAGTGGATAAAACACTGATTTTGAACAACAGTGCTTATCAAGAAAATGAGAGAACAGGGTTGACTTTCAGCAGTGGACAGACTTTGAAGTAGAACAGACTTTTGAACAAAGCAGTGGTTATGGCAGACTTTTAATGATTTTAATGAAAACTTTCATTTTTTAACTATTTTTAAGGGTGGATTTTTGATTTTCTGAAAACATTTTAATGCTTTTATTCATAGAAAAACAGGATTTTGCCTGTTATTCCATGTTTAGCATGCCAATCCTAGAGATCAAGCTTTCAAAGGTGGATGTGTCTAATGCTTTGGTTAGCACATCTGCCAGCTGATCCTTAGTTGGAACATGATGCAGAGAAATCAAACATTTTTCATAGCAATCCCTCACAAAGTGATGTCTGATGTCAATGTGCTTGGTGGTTGAGTGGGAAACTGGATTTTTGATGATATTTTCTGCTGCCTGGCTATCCAACATGAGTGGTGTCTTTAAGGCAGTGATACCAAAATCCAGCAACTGATTTTGAAGCCAAAGCAGTTGGGCTGTACAGTTTGCAGCAGCTATATATTCTGCCTCAGCAATGGATGTGGAAACAGCTGCTTGCTTTTTGCTTTGCCAAGACACTAAGCAATTGCCTAGGAATTGGCACCCTCCTGAAGTGGACTTTCTTGTCTTGTCACATCCAGCAAAGTCACTATCTAAGAAACCTGAAAGCTCAATTTTACCATCAGCTGGATACCAGATACCAAGTGTGGGAGCACCTTTGAGGTATCTGAATATCCTTTTTACAGCAAAAAGGTTTGACTTTCTAGGGGCTGATTGGGATCTTGCACAAACACATGTTGCAAACATGATGTCTGGCCTAGATGCAGTTAGGTACAATAAAGACCCAATCATGCTTCTATATAAGGTCTGATCAACCAAATCATCCTTCTCATCAGACATGACTAATTTATTTGTTGCAATGGGTGTACTGCATGGCTTACAATCATCCATGTCAAATTTCTTTAAAAGTTCTTTGGCATATTTGCCTTGATGGATAAAAGTGCCATTTTGTAGTTGCCTTACTTGGAGACCAAGAAAGCACTGGAGTTCACCCATTGCACTCATTTCAAACTCAGCTGTCATGAGTTTTCTGAATTCTTCACACATTTTATTACATGTGCTTCCAAAGATGATGTCATCCACATAAATCTGGACAATCATCAAATCCTTTCCTATCCATTTAAGAAACAATGTTTTGTCTATCTTACCTCTTGTGAAACCAATGGAAATTAGAAACGTGGAAAGAGTTTTATACCAGGCCCTTGGTGCTTGTTTCAGGCCATACAAAGCTTTATTTAGCTTATAGACATGATCTGGATGAAATGGATCCTTAAAGCCTGGAGGTTGACAAACATAAACCTCCTCTTGAATCTTACCATAGAGGAATGCACATTTGATATCCATTTGATACACCTTGATGTTGTGGTTGACAGCAAAGGCCAGAAATAGTCTGATAGCTTCAAGTCTTGCTACAGGGGCAAAGGTTACATCATAATCAATGCCCTCTTCTTGTCGGAACCCTTGAACCACAAGCCTGGCTTTATTCTTGACAACAATACCCCTTTCATCAGTTTTATTTTTGAAGACCCATTTTGTGCCAATAGGACTTACACCCTCTGGCAATGGTACAAGCTCCCAAACTTGTTGTCTTCTAAACTATTGGAGCCCTCTTGCATGGCTTCTACCCAGCTGTTGTCTTTTAGTGCCTCTTGGTACTTGACTGGCTGATGGAGTGATAGAAAAACAACAAAAAGACAAATGTTTTGGGATTGACTTCTTGTGAGCACCCCTTCATTGATGTTGCCAATAATTTGGTGTGGTGGATGAGATTTCAAGAAGATGAGCTCTCCTTGGTATGGAACAATGGCATTGAATGGGGATGGTTGTAGATGTGACTCATCTGAGCTAACCACTGCTGGTGACTTTGATGATCCAGCAGTGGCTTCAAAAGCTGGTGGAATAGGGAGGGGTAATGGTGTAGACACATGCTGACTTTTATCGACTGTTTGAGGGCTTTTATCAACAGTGTTTGATGAGGTGGAAGCAGGGGTTAAGGAGCTACTTTGGTCAACAACTATTGAGGTAGCAGTGGTTGAGCTTTGACAGCTGTTTTGAACATCTGCTGCTCTTCCCATTGTGGCAGACTTTTGTTGAGGAATGATGATCTCATACTCATAGTCTGGTGATGATTCCTCTGATGGACCTGCACTGTTAGTCTTGACAGAAGTATTTTCAAAAGTGAATTTATCAAGATCAAACAATTCTGCAGGGTTTGCTGGGGTTTTCATTGATGAAAGTTCAATGAACTTTACATTCAGAGTCTCTTCCACTGTTTTGGTCCTTGTGTTAAACACTTTGTAGGTCTTAGCAGTGGTTGAGTATCCTAGATGATAACCACAATCAATTTTGGCTGCAAATTTTGAGATGGAATCTTTTAGGTTTAAAATGAAGCATGGGCAGCCAAAAACTTTGAAATATGAGATTAATGGCTTTATTTTATACAACAGTTCATAGGCAGTCTTTTGATGCCTGGGTTGATTAAAACTCTGTTTTGGACATAGCAAGCAGTGTTTACTGCCTCTGCCCAAAAAGTTAATGGCAAACCTGAATCAGCAAGCATGGTTCTGGCAGCCTCAATCAAAGTTCTGTTCTTTCTTTCAACAACCCCATTTTGCTCTGGTGTTCTTGGAATGCTGTATTGCCTCACAATTCCTTTTGACATACAGAAATCAGCTAACTCCTTGTTTCTGAACTCTGTGCCATTGTCACTCCTGAAGATTTTTACTGGAAGGTCAAACTGCTTTTCAACCTGTTTCACAAAGTCTTGCAGAATGCCTGCAGTCTCATCTTTTGAGTGTAAAAAGTAACTCCATGTAAACCAAGAAAAGTCATCAACAATAACCAAACAATATCTCTTTTTCTTAAGACTCATGACTTTAACTGGGCCAAACAAATCCATATGAAGCATTTGCAAACATTTGGTTGTTTTGGACTCATCAATGGATTTGTAGGAGCTTCTATGTTGTTTTCCTTTTAGGCAGGAAACACAATGCTCAGGACAGGTGAACAGTTTTTGAGGTAAACCTCTTACTAACCCCTGTTTTGAAATAGCAGTGATTGTCTTGAGATTTGTGTGCCCCAATCTTCTGTGCCATAATTCTGTCTCTTTGTTTGATGCAGCTGAGAACAGACAGGCATCAGTTCTGGGGCTCTCTTTTGACATATCCACCACATAAACATTGCCACTTCTTTGAGCAACAAGTTTGGTTTTTCCAGTTTTTATTATTGCTTCAATCTTTTCAACCATTTCTGGTCCAACAATCCTACAACACTCCTTTGTGAAGAATGATCTATACCCCTTATCACTCATTTGTGAAACACTCAGGAGGTTGAATTTTAGATTGTCTATTAGATTGACATTTTCAAATTTTACATTACCAGACTGTACTGTACCAGACCCCAGAACTTTCCCTTTACTATTATTACCAAAGGATATATCACCCCCTCCATGGATTTTGAAATCTTTGAGAAGGGCTTTACATCCTGTCATGTGCCTGGAGCCTCCACTATCTACATACCAAAGGCTATCTAAGCATGCAGAAGCTCCCTGCAGGTGAAGTAAAAGGATTAGTTCATTAGGGTCTCTAAAGCCAATAAGGCTTTGGATGGGGTCTCAACAGTGTCTGGGATGAGTTTAGATGGATGGACAGTGGTTAGGTCAGGGGTTTGGACAGTTTTGGGACTGTTTTTCTTTAACCACTATTGTGGGTCTTGACCAATCACCTGTTGATAACCAAAAGGATGCCTGTTCACTCTTGGTTTAGGAGGCCTTTTGTTAGCCTCATAAACATGTGGGATCCTTTGGTATGATGGTTGTCCCTTACCTCTTCTGAATTGATTGGTAGGGGGTGCATCAGTCACTTGAACATCTCTTTGAACAGATGTTTGGTTCAGCTGCTTTATAAAAACTGTTTGGACTGGCACAAACAGTGGTTGGTTCTTTGTGAACTTGATAGATGATGCTGATGGACTCAAGGATGTTTTTGTAGTGTACTCATTCTTTTTTACATCAAAGTTTTTGAGATACACACATTCTTGAGTTTTGTGGTTTGTTTTACCACAGATGGTGCAGCTTTCAGCAGGTACAATGATACTTGTTTTGTTTAGATCATAAGATTTTAGATGAAAACAGTCTTTTGTTAGATGATTCCTCTTTTCACAAAAATCACAAAACAGGTTTTTGACCTTTTCTCTTTTCTTCCTTTTCTCAGACTCCTTAGCAACAGAGTTTCGAACCACTGTTGGGATGTCTTTGATAGGAATAACCTTTGCTTTTGGAGCTTTTACACCATCAGTGGTTGTGAAATCCATTGGCTTGAAGTTTTCAAGGATGTCACACTCATCAGACCATGTGGGTTTGAATTGGTATTTCTCAATTTCCTCAAAGGTTAAGGACCCCACAGATCTTTCCAGAGTAATTTTGTTACCAAGTTTGTCAGTTATTTTAACTTCTTGGCCATCCTTTTTTGTGGGAATAACTTCAACCATGGTTTGAACAGATTCTTTTGAAGCATTGTTTTCAATTACATCATGTTTTCTAAAACCAACACCAAATTTCACATTGCTTTTAATCTGTTTTTCAAGCATGACCTCATAACCTTTGCAAGACTCCACCCATTTTTCACAAGTGATTTGGGTGGATTCCAACTCCTTTTTACAAACTTGATATTTTTCTACCATAGTTTGGAGTTGAGTCTTGGTTATGCTTTGCTCTTCTTTGAGACTGCTGATTTCTTTGTCTTTTTCAGCCAATTTGTTTTTAAGTTCTTTCAATGACTTTTCAAATTTGACTTCATCAGATAAGACTTTGTCCCTAAGGTTTTCATTTACCTCTTTAATGTTAGCAAATGCAATAATACATTTGTCTGAACACAGTTTTTCAAGAACTTGAGGTGATACCTTAGCAGCAGCCATCATTGCACAATCACATTGATGATCACCTTCTTCATCAGCTCTAACTTCTTCCTCACCTGCTTTCTTCTCTTCCTCTTCTTCTTTGTCTTCTTTGGACCAGGGGTCAGACAGTGGTACAATCAGGGTTTCTGAATTTTCTCCCAGTAGTAGTTCCCCAACAACTGCAGTAACCACTGCTTCAGCCTCTTCATCCACTGTTTCAGCACTTAGCTGTTCACCTTCAGTTTCTACCCCTTCTGGTATTGAATCTAATGCCATCAAACAAAATTCATTATTAAAGGTATCATTAGAAGCATAGAGTGCAAAATTTTCATCACCAACCTCATCAGGCATGCTGCTCCAGTCAACAAAGCCTTGGGTGAAAAAGCTTTGCTGATCTGGTTGTACCACTGTTTGAGCAACTTGTTGAGGTGCAACAGGTTGCACTTGTGTCTGAGGGATAGGGGCTTGAACATACTGAATTTGTGGAACAGTGGTTTGAACATAATACACAGGCACAGGGGTTGCAACATAGTGAGCAGTGTTAACATGTGTTGCAGGGGTATATTAGGTATAGTGCACAGTGCTTTGATGTTGTGGTCTACGGTTTGAGCTGGGATGAGTTATTATTGGACCAATGGTTTGACTCTTGCATTCCCTAGCAAAATGACCTAGCCTATTGCACTTGTAACACTTAATTTTTGACTTATCCAACCCCACCTTTAAATTCCCATGTAACCCTGGGAATTTTCTCCCTGTTCTTTTGTAGAATTTGCTTGTTCTTACACTAAGCAAAGCCAATTGATGCAAAATGTCCATTTCTTCTAAGTCAGTGGGATCAAAGTGTTGCAAGTCATTTAGTTCAAAACACAAATTATCTGACATCTGGTTTTCACAATTTGCAGTGAAAGCATAATTGGTAGAGTGAGAATCAGAGTTGTTAAAATTTCCACCAGCAGTTATGTCAATAAAATGATCAAAACTCTGATCCTTACTACTGCTACCAGATTCTTCCTGATCAAAAAGAGATGTGCTGCCAAATGAATAGTCATCAGCAACTTTGCCAGAGTCTTGCAACTTCCTTTTCTGGTTTAACTCCCTCATAGGTCAGGAGTCTACCATGGAGTTGGGCCAGGGTCAGATCTTTGAACTCAGCTGAATTTCTAGTTACAAAAGCAATTATATCCCATTTTTCAGGTAGTGATCTAAGAAACCTGCTATTTTGAGTTGCATTAGGAAATGTAACTTTAACAAGTCTTAGCACACCAATGAGACAGCTAAATCGCTCAAACTGTTGGGTTAATGATTCACACTTGATGTGACAAAAGGTTTCATACTACTGATTCAGAATTTCCCTATTATTTTCAATAACTTCTTCCGTCCCCCCAAACTGTTCCTTCAGTGCATCCCATAGCTCTTTGGCACTGTTACAATGTAACAGCCCAGCATAGATTTCATTGGGTAATGCAGATGCAATGATGCTAAATGCTTTGGCATTAAGTTCGAACTTTTAGAAATCAGTTTCAGTATAATTTTCAGGTTGTTTAGGTACGAACTTCTTTGTATCCTCAGCACTTGGCACCATGGGAACATGTGGACCAAAAACAACAGATCTCCAACATTCAGTATTCTGTTGAGCAAGGATGTGACCCATCCTTCTCTCTCAGATGTTGCATTCATTACGTTTAAGCATGGGTGGTTTAAAAAGTGAGCCAATGTTATTCTTATCATCTTGTGATTGTGACGTCATCCTGGTTGTTTTATAGGTACTGATTAATCAACTTTGATGGTGATTAAACCTTACGCTGTTTTTCAACAAAACGAACAAACTATCAGTATCAACGATTGTGAGCCGAACTATTTATGTCAAAATGACTGTTAAATCAAATTTGACTGTCCGAGCTCTGATATCAATTGTTAAGATCTGAGTTTGGATTGATTGTGATTTATGTTTGAATTAAGATGAAAAATGAAAGAGTAGTGCAGTGGAATTTAAATGGAAACAAACTTTTCACAATCAAACAGGAGAATTGCTTTCAACACACATTTTCAACAATGATCCGGATGCTTAAATTTATTTCAAGATTCAATTACAATTGCATGTATGCAACAAACTCCCCCTCAGCCTGAGCTCAGTGATTTGTTCGTATAGGAAGAAGATGGTGAAGAGCTAATAGAACAGTATAGGGTACTGTTCTATTTATAGGCACGGACAAACCACTGAAGCATCTAAGCTGACGTCACCATGAAAGTGACATCTAACCTCCTAACAAACTCTAACATCTGATCTATACACTGCTATGCTAACAACTGTTATTACAATACATTACAAGATATAAACTAAACTACTGCTGCATCCTTCCACTGAACCCAGGAGTACATGACATATCCAGCAGAGCTTGACCCATAGCAGTAGATTGAACAGCAGAGCTTTAGTCTTCCATCAGTCTTTGTCTTTGACTTGGGCAGTAGTTGTAGGTCAGCAGTTTAGTAAAGATCAGTAGATTGGAGGTCAGCAGATGTTGAAACCACTTTCAAAGGGAGAGACTTGAATACATAACATCTGCTTATTCTAGATCCGCTGCCCTGATCCAGTTTTGGCTTTAATTATCTGTTCCTTTGATAGGGTTCAATCCCAACATCTTTAGTTTAGATTTAAATTTTGTGGCATGTTTAGTATTTTCAGTTCTGTTAAACAAGTCTAAAATATCCTAAAATACAAGAGCAGCTTCTGAAGAAGAAATTTCCTAGAAGGCGTTTATAAATTTATCTCGTGATCAATGGTTTAGATTTAAATTTTGTGGAATGTTTAGAATATTCAATTCACTCAAACAAGTCTAAAATGTCATAAAATACAAAAGTTGCTTTCAAAGAAGAAATTTCGTGGAAGACGTGATTGAAAACATATATATTAAAGATTTTAGACTTACTAATGAATAGCAATGTAGTTTTGAAATATTACAAATTTGAGGTCATTTTATGAAATGAATAGGTTTGATATATGCAATTGTCAATTGGGGAAATTACAAAAATCTTAGTTGACCAACTCATTTTACCAAAATGTCACCCTTAAGTGCCCATGGAGTGACGTCTCAACCATGGGAGGCCCCCGTGTATCAGATATTGCGTCCGTTTATTGTCGTGGTGACACATGTCCGACAAATCTCTTGCATCGACGGCCGATGCATCAAAGCCAAAAAGGTCGATGATGTGTCTGGCTTATGGCATGGTTGACACGTCCTTTGTGCATGTTTTGTTTAGTTTATGTGGCTTGGCTGACTCTTCCCTGTGGCTTAACTGACTCTTCCCTGCGGCTTGGCTGACTCTTCCCTGTGGCTTGGCTAACTCCTCCCTGCGGCTTGGCTGACTACTCTCTGCCGCTTGGCTGACCACTCGTAGTGGCTTGGCTGACTCCTTATATTTTATTTTAATTTCCACATTAATTTTTAAGTCTATTTAATATAAATACAATATTATTTAAATACCACATTTCTTTACCCGGCACGGAATCTAACATGGCCCATGTATAAACCTCATGGGGCTCTTTTAAGGGGAAGAAGAAAACGGCCCGTTTGCAACTTTGACGGGGCAGTTTTGGCCCGTTAAAGTTGGTCTATCATGCATGTTTTTAGATAAAAAATGTGCGATGCAACCACTTTACATGGCGATAACTCATTGCCAATTGGCCCGGC
The DNA here is from genome assembly GCF_002127325.2 of Helianthus annuus. Lineage (NCBI taxonomy): Eukaryota > Viridiplantae > Streptophyta > Magnoliopsida > Asterales > Asteraceae > Helianthus > Helianthus annuus. The sequence continues at coordinate 28,375,048 of NC_035437.2, read as the reverse complement.
CCGGAAACTGACCTTGCCCATATATAAACCTCATGGGGCTCTTTTAAGGCGATGAATAAAACGGGCCATTTGCACATTTGGCGGGTCAGTTTTGGCCCATTAAAGTTGGCCTATCGTGCATGTTTTTAGACAAAAACATGCGAGGCAGCCACTTTACATGGCGACAACTAATTGCCAATTGGCCCGGCCCAGAAACTGACCTGGCCCATATACAAATCTCATGGGGCTCTTTTAAGGCGAAGAAGAAAACGGGCATTTGCATGTTTGACGAGTCAGTTTTGGCCCGTTAAAGTTGGCCTATCATGCATGTTTTTAGACAAAAACGTGTGAGGCAGCCACTTTACGGGCCTTTTTATATACAGGAAACGGGTCGTTTTCACTATTTACGGGTCAGTTTTGTCCAGTTAAAGTTGGCTGACCACGTTAGTTTTTCGCGGGTTTATACTGAGGATAACCGAGGAAATATTGTGCCTAGCCATTCCCAGAATCATACTCCTGAGATACCCTCTTCAGTAAGAGTATCAACTGTGAGAAGCGCAGGATATGCTTCAGGATATGGCCAGAATCCTCAAATCGGTAATGTATCTAATAATAATAATAATACTCTTGCCAGTAATGGTGTTGGATCTTTGCAGGATGTTGGTGTGACATCAGCATTATCTAGGGAGCTTCAGAAGCTAAAGGACATGATATCCAGTGTGCCTGGGGTGGTCCAGCCAATTCCAGAAGTATCCCAGGACAGTCATAGGATATCCCGGTATGCGCATCCTATTTGTGATGCCGAAATCCCAAAAAGATTTCAGACCCCCAACATGAAGCTCTATGATGGAACCACGGATCCTGAGGAGCATATTTCCCAGTATAGGGAAAGGATGGAGATCAACCCCATTCCTCCGGATCTTAAGGAAGCATGCATGTGCAACAGTTTTGGCTCTACCTTAACAGGATCAGCCTTAAAATGGCTCTTAAACGTTCCTCCTCACTCAATTACTTCATTTGCTCATTTGGTTAATTTATTTAATAGTCAATTTTCTTGCAGCCAAAGTTTTAAGAAACTAACCAGTGATCTTTACAGGATAACTCAACGACCTCAGGAATCCTTGATGTGACAACCGGTAATTTACGCCCTTAATTACGTGATGAACAGATGATTAACGCGATAATAAATAGTGTTTACAGCGCAAATAAAATTAATTACGCCTTTGGAGTGCCTAGGAACGTCCATACGACTTTACAGTGCGCGAACGGTGGTTTACAGAGAAACCTGCGAAACGTTAAACGGCAATGTATTGAAACTGAACAGGATACTGACAACGCTGACAAATACGGATTTTCCTACAAATATTCTATATTCATGAAATTAATTTTTGTGAATTAATTGGGCTTCCGAACGACACAAGACACAGACGCGAACGAAAAACGCGGAAACGGTAACGCACCGACAATCAACGATGAAACTATCGCACCGGACTCGAATTTTGTCTCGATATTAATATAATATGATATATTTGATTTCGTTTTCAAATTTTAATGCTCACAGCCGAAACCGGATCAGAAAGCGAATTAGAAACGGCAACGAGGTAATTCTTCGTGATTTCTACAGCAACCGACTAACGAGAGCGTCCAACATCGAATACCGATATTGTTTCATATATTTTTTTAAATCAAAAAAAAATTTATAACTCACGGTATTTTTATTATGATCGGGTTTTGAAAACGGGCCCGTAGGAGAGACGGGCCACTAAACACTGGATTGGGCTTGTGGGCCTTGGGCCCAAGCCCAAAGCCCACTAGGATCAAATTCATAGTATAAATAACCGGTTATCTCTCTCTATTGTTCATAAAACAAACAGCAGCAACAACTCTCACACACACCCGACTTCCTCTCCCTCTCAGGCGAACTGGGCGGCGGTGGTCCGGCGAACAGGTCCGGCCAAACACCCCTTTTCCTCCTTCCTTTCTCCGGTGAAACAACCCCCCCCCCTTCTCTCCTTCCTTTCTCCGGTAAAGCAACAACCGACACCCACCCCCTTTATTTTTCCTGTTTCGATAGCCAAATCGGAACACCACCACCATTAACCAGTGGTGGTGCGGCGGCGCTTCAGAGAGAGAGAGGCCGAGAGAGAGAGACCGAGAAAGAAAGAAAGAGAGAGGGAGAGACCGAGCTTCCGACTGCCGGTCGGTCGACTTTTTCCGGTGGTCAGAACTTTTATCCAGCGGTCCCTGTTCCGTTTACCCGACGGGTCTCACGGGTTCGCGGTGGTTAGTGTTTTTATCCGGCGAGTTCTCCGATGATGGTGGTTCGCGGCTCGGGATCGGGACAGAGGAGGTAACCTCGGGTCAGATTCGGTTAAGGTCCAGCAGATTCATCTTAGTAAAACCAGTCAACACATTGGGTTGATTGGTCAAACATGGTCAAGGCTGGTCAAACGTAGTCAACGGCTAGGTCTCGGGTGCAGTCAACTTCGGTCAACAGAGCAGTTCGGGTCAGCTTGGCTCGGGTCAAATCATGAAGCGGTTTAATCGAGTCAACTCGGTCAAACTGGGTCAACTCAGTCAACGTGAGTCAACCCAGTTGATTCGGTCAACCCGGTCAAAGGGTTTGACGTTTCGACATGAAATTTGGTAAAGATTTAACGGCACATTTATTTCGATATTATTATAGTTTTGATTATTATCGTGCGAAACGAGCTCAAACCGAACGGCTTAGTGTCTAAGTTTATATTTTGTCGCTTTTACAAAAAATTATTTATTTCAGGTGATTGAACATTGATAGAGTTTGATAAAATATGACAACTTTTTAGTGTCAGGTTATTCCAAAAACAGAGGAAACTCTGCCCGTTTTTTTCGAGAAAATTCGTAAAATAAAACGAGTTTTACTATAAAATAAAACGTACTTTGTTGAAAAACGACAATTGTTGATATAAAACGACTTTTATAAAACGAGATACGAATATAAAGTCTCTTTCGACAACAACTTACAACTTCCGAAAAACAACGATACGGAAAATATCTCGACAACAAATAAATATAATTATTATATTCATTTCAAACTTTCGTACTATACGAAATCGTTTTATAAAAATAAATATATCTTATATTTATTTCAAACATTAAACGACTCGTGTCCTTTTATAAAATAAATATAGTTTATATATTTATTTCGAACATCAAACAAAAACAACGATTCGTTTACAAAGTAGATATAACATATCTATTTATTTCAAACATCGTACAACGTGAATTCGTTTTTACAAAATAAATATATAGTTTTTATATTTATTTCAAATAACGCACGAATTCCTTTATAAAAATAAATATAGTTTTATATTTATTTCAAACTTCAAGCAACTCGATGATACTTTTGTAAAATAAATATATGTTTTGTATTTATTTCAAACGCCTAACACGGCAAATACCATATTTTGATAATTTTCATACAAGACGCGATATATAATACAAGTTTATTATATATTACTTTTATACGAATATTCCTATATATCAACATACGACTTCTCAAATCGAGTTAACAAGTATAACTTCGTCGCTTCTTTTAAGTTAACAACGTACCAACGAATCGTTCGATTAACGATTCGATAGAGCTCGGTAACATGTAGATTAGTTACCGCGTTATTTAGAGACTTATAAAGATATTCCGTGTTAGGAATATTGTAGAATGCACGCTAGCAAGTCAAGTCTTGGAAACGACAACACAAAGTCGTACTTAACTAGCTTTGCACATGAATATTCAGGTGAGTTCATAATCCCACCTTTTTACAGTTTTACATTTTTCTAAATGTTTTCGGGGTGGAAAGACATGCACTTTTTGCAAAGCATACACGAATTACATATTTCTATACCATTTTACAAGCAAGTTTTAACTGACACAAATGGTTTACGAAAAGCTTATGTTTTATACCGGTTTTTCAAACAAGCGTATTTTTCGAAATATGCATACACACGAATTCTAGTTTTCAAAACTACGGGAAAATACAAGTACAAAGAGATACAAGAATTGAGAAATGATACAAGAAATGAGAAATGATACAAGAATTGAGGAATGATACGAGAAATCGTGTCACGAATAGGGTAACATAAGCACCATTAATTGTGTACATACTAAGACCGCAGAACAAAAGGTTAGATCTAACGGGTGTCAGGGCAGCCCCACTCATGGTGACAACTAGAACCGAGTAGTGTTTTTGTGTCTCTGTCGTGAATCGACTACAGAAAAATGCCTATGGTTTGGTGACTTCCTATGTCGTGTCACATGTTAATGGCCTTGCAACCCATTAACAACAAGATACATACAAAAAATACATGATACACAAAGATACTTGATTTATACAAGAATACAGGATACATACAAGAATACTTGATTTTACGAATATAAAGCGTTACAAATACAAAGTATCTATACAACATGACAAGAAAATGATTTCACATCCGTTTTCTCAACAATACTTCAAAAACCGGTTATTCAAAAAGATTTATTTCAAATCTTTTACAAACAATCTATGAACTCGCTCAACTTTATGTTGATTTTTTGCATGTTTCTTTCTCAGGTTGCATTTCTAAGACAAGGCACAGTTGGAATAGGAGGGCTATGAAGAGTCGAGTACTTAGTGGCGTTCAATTTCTAAAAGACTTAGATTATTTTGCTTCCGCTGTGCAATGAAGATACCAGTCCAGTCACGCCAATGCTCTGATCTTTCGGGGTGTGACAGATTGGTATCAGAGCTATAGGTTACAGCGAATAGGGTTCTCTGTAGAGATACCTAGGCTCTAACCTCATATTTCTCTGGGGACTTAGATTATTAAAGCCTGAATGCATACAAAACGCCTACTACTCGAATATGATCTCCAACCGTTGCCGAAAAACAAACAGTCAAAATTTTGTTTTCAAACATACGCTATTGTGGGGTTTCACATATGGTACACAAAAACAATTACATACAGTACATAAAACTCTGAGAGTTTAGGAAACATGCATTTAAGACCTTCGGAAACTCATGTTGAAGTTCATTAAAGGTCATCACGTAGGAACCACGAATATTAACTCGGGCACACACTATTATCTATATTGTCTATGATATTTTGACTTCCCGAGCAGGCATCCTACGCATAACGAAATGCTAGTGCACAAGTATACTTGAAACTTAAGCTATACATCAACGGAGGTTGAAGTACGTCGCATACGAATTTCGAGGAAGCGGCAGTTGGCACGCGGTCCTGCAAACGACACGAGTCATGCTAAGGAGAAGACGTACGTCACCGCATTCCCCCTAACTCAATAATGACGAATACGCCATGTTTGACATTCCATGGTAATATCACCTAACAACTGGTCGTCACATGCAACCCCAGGTAAAGTCCTTAAATTTCTTTATTGAAATGTCGACTTTCACATTTACTGAGTAGATTTTCGCATTTCTACTCCTCTTAACGGTCATTGCATCACAATAACTTATTCATTATAGCGAATGTTCATTTGCTTCATTTCTTGAAAATTCATATGTTACGCATGCATCGTTTGTTACGCATGTGGTTTCGTTTCGAATAAAGCGTTTCATTAAAGTTCAAATATTGTTTCGCTAAATCTAATTGTTGATTTGTGATTCGAATGACCTGCATCATTGTAATTGTTGGCTTCTTTGTTATCAAGTCAACACATTTTCTTGAAACTTCTTTTCTTTTCAAGTTACATACATGGTTCGTTGCGACCATGCCGAAAGTTTTCCTGTCAAAACATGTACTTATTGTCGGCTTGCGCCGAAGTCAAATTCAATTGTTTGAACTTGTTCATTTCACATATTCAATTCAAGACACCATATGATGTATTGAAAACATCATATTCGAATTCGTTTTAACAAGCGTTTAATTGTTTTGAGTCATAGTAGATTTGTTTGGTCTACGACTCCATTAAGTCGTTTGTTGATTTCGACACCTTGTGGTGGCGTTTCACTAAATTGAAGCTTGCGCTAATCTCATGCACGGATTTAATTATCTATTTATTGATTTAGATTAAATCCGCTTTGATTTGTTATTGCGCTTTCATTTGACTTTAAACACAGGTGATACTTGTTTGGTCACCACTATTATTGAATTATTTTTTATCACTACGACACCTTGTGGCGTCGGTAGAACTTGCAGCTTGGGCTGATCATGATCGAGCGTTTCATACAAAACAATTTCGTTTGGGCTTGTTGATTCTAAGCTTTTCCTAGCAAATGTTATTGTTTCTAACATTCATTTGCATAATGTAAACGTCTATTTGGAATGCCATTGGTCGAAATTCCTTTTTATTGGACCCCTGTTAACTTGGTCACACTAGTGACTGTATCATTATGCCTCCTTTCCTTTGACATTATTCGTAATTACTTACATATAACGTAACTCTAAGGAGTTGACGTAGTCTAAATTTCGAGGACGAAATTTTATTAACAGGGGGAGACTGTGACAACCGGTAATTTACGCCCTTAATTACGTGATTAACAGATGATTAACGCGATAATAAATAGTGTTTACAGCACAAATAAACTTAATTGGGCCTTCGGAGTGCCTAGGAACGTCCATACGACTTTACAGTGCGCGAACGGTGGTTTACAGAGAAACCTGCGAAACGTTAAACGGCAATGAATTGAAACCGAACAGGATACTGACAACGCTGACAAATACGGATTTTCCTACAAATATTCTATATTCATGAAATTAATTTTTGTTAATTAATTGGGCTTCCGAACGACACAAGACGCAGACGCGAACGAAAAACGCGGAAACGGTAACGCACCGACAATCAACGACGAAACTATCGCACCGGACTCGAATTTCGTCTCGATATTAATATATTATGATATATTTGATTTCTTTTTCAAATTTTAATGCTCACAGCCGAAACCGGATGAGAAAGCGAATTAGAAACGGCAACGAGGTAATTCTTTGCGATTTCTACCGCAACCGACTAACGAGAGCGTCCAACATCGAATACCGATATTGTTTCATATATTTTTTTTAAATCAAAGAAAAAATTTATAGCTCATGGTATTTTTATTATGATCGGGTTTTGAAAACGGGCCCGTAGGAGAGACGGACCACTAAACACTGGATTGGGCTTGTGGGCCTTAGGCCCAAGTCCAAAGCCCACTAGGATCAAATTCTTAGTATAAATAACCGGTTATCTCTCTCTATTGTTCATAAAACAAACAGCAGCAACAACTCACACACACACCCGACTTCCTCGCCCTCTCCGGCGAACTGGGCGGCAGCGGAGCCGCCATAGGCGGCGGTGGTCCGGCGAACAGGTCTGGCCAAACACCCCCCTTTCCTCCTCCCTCTCTCCGGTGAAACAAACCCCCCCCCCCCCCCCCCCCTTCTCTCCTTCCTTTCTCCAGTAAAGCAACAACCGACACCCACCCCCTTTCTTTTTCCTGTTTCGATAGCCAAACCGGAGCACCACCACCACTAACCGGTGGTGGTGCGGCGGCGCTTCAGAGAGAGAGAGAGAGGCCGAGAGAGAGAGAGACCGAGAAAGAAAGAAAGAGAGAGGGAGAGAACCGGCGGTCGGAAGCTCGGACCGCCGGTCGGTCGACTTTTTCCGGTGGTCAGAACTTTTATCCAGCGGTCCCTGTTCCGTTTACCCGGCGGGTCTCACGGGTTCGCGGTGTTTCGTGTTTTTATCCGGCGAGTTCTCCGATGATGGTGGTTCGCGGCTCGGGATCAGGACAGAGGAGGTAACCTCGGGTCAGATTCGGTTAAGGTCCAGCAGATTCATCTTAGTAAAACCCAGTCAACACATTGGGTTGACTGGTCAAACATGGTCAAGGCTGGTCAAACGTAGTCAACGGCTCGGTCTCGGGTGCGGTCAACTTCGGTCAACAGAGCAGTTCAGGTCAGCTTGGCTCGGGTCAAATCATGAAGCGGTTTAACCGAGTTAACTTGGTCAAACTGGGTCAACTCAGTCAACGTGAGTCAACCCAGTTGATTCGGTCAACCCGGTCAAACGGTTTGACGTTTCGACATGAAATTTGGTAAAGATTTAACGACACATTTATTTCGATATTATTATAGTTTTGATTATTATCGTGCGAAACGAGTGCAAACCGAACGGCTTAGTGTCTAAGTTTATATTTTGTCGCGTTTACAAAAATTATTTATTTCTGGTGATTGAACATTGATAGAGTTTGATAAAATACGACAACTTTTTAGTGTCGGGTTATTCCAAAAACAGAGGAAACTCTGCCCCTTTTTTCGAGAAAATTCGTAAAATAAAACGAGTTTTATTATAAAATAAAACGTACTTTGTTGAAAAACGACAATTGTTGATATAAAACGACTTTTATAAAACGAGATACGAATATAAAGCCTCTTTCGACAACAACTTACAACTTTCGAAAAACAACGATACGGAAAATATCTCGACAACAAATAAAAATAATTATTATATTCATTTCATATTTTCGTACTATACGAAATCGTTTTATAAAAATAAATATATCTTACATTTATTTCAAACATTAAACGACTCGTGTCCTTTTATAAAATAAATATAGTTTATATATTTATTTCGAACGTCAAACAAAAACAACGATTCGTTTACAAAGTAGATATAACATATCTATTTATTTCAAACATCGTACAACGTGAATTCGTTTTTACAAAATAAATATATAGTTTTTATATTTATTTCAAATAACGCACCACACGAATTCCTTTATAAAAATAAATATAGTTTTATATTTATTTCAAACTTCAAGCAACTCGATGATACTTTTGTAAAATAAATATATGTTTTGTATTTATTTCAAACGCCTAAACGGCAAATACCATATTTTGATAATTTTCATACAAGACGCGATATATAATACAAGTTTATTATATATTACTTTCATACGAATATTCCTATATATCAACATACGACTTCTCAAATCGAGTTAACAAGTATAACGTCTTCGCTTCTTTTAAGTTAACAACGTACCAACGAATCGTTCGATTAACGATTCGGTAGAGCTCGGTAACACGTAGATTAGTTACTGCGTTATTTAGAGACTTATAAAGATATTCCGTGTTAGGAATATTGTAGAATGCATGCTAGCAAGTCAAGTCTTGGAAACGACAACACGAAGTCGTATTTAACTAGCTTTGCACAGGAATATTCAGGTGAGTTCATAACCCCACCTTTTTACAGTTTTACATTTTTCTAAATGTTTTCGGGGTGGAAAGACATGCACTTTTTGCAAAGCATACAAGAATTACATATTTCTAAACCATTTTACAAGCAAGTTTTAACTGACACAAATGGTTTACGAAAAACTTATGTTTTATACCGGTTTTTCAAACAAGCGTATTTTTTGAAATATGCATACACACGAATTCTAGTTTTCTAAACTACGGGAAAATACAAGTACAAAGAGATACAAGAATTGAGAAATGATACAAGAAATGAGAAATGATACAAGAATTGGGGAATGATACGAGAAATCGTGTCACGAATAGGGTAACATAAGCACCATTAATCATGTACATAGTAAGACCGCAGAACAAAAGGTTAGATCTAACAGGTGTCAGGGCAGCCCCACTCTCGGTGACAACTAGAACCGAGTAGTGTTTTTGTGTCTCAGTCGTGAATCGACTACAGAAAAATGCCTATGGTTTGGTGACTTCCTATGTCGTGTCACATGTTAATGGCCTTGCAACCCATTAACAAGAAGATACATACAAAAATACATGATACACAAAGATACTTGATTTATTCAAGAATACAGGATACATACAAGAATACTTGATTTTACGAACATAAAGCGTTACAAATACAAAGTATCCATACAACATGACAAGAAAATGATTTCACATCCGTTTTCTCAACAATACTTCCAAAACTGGTTATTCAAAAAGATTTATTTCAAATCTTTTACAAACAATCTATGAACTCGCTCAACTTTATGTTGATTTTTCGCATGTTTCTTTCTCAGGTTGCATTTCTAAGACAAGGCACGGTTGGAATAGGAGGGCCATGAAGAGTCGAGTACTTAGTGGCGTTCAATTTCTAAAGATTTAGATTATTTTGCTTCCGCTGTGCAATGAAGATACCAGTCATGTCACGCCAATGCTCTGATATTTCGGGGTGTGACACTTGAGGGATTATGTGAACAAATTTAGCCGGAATCCTTGGATATCCTGCATCTTGACGTTGCAACAGCTGTAGGCTTTCAAGATGGGGTTGCAAAAGGATTCTCAATTTTACTAGGATCTTGTAATGAATCCCTGCAGGAATCTGGATGAAGCTCGTAACAGGGCTCTAAGATATATTCGGTTGGAGGATGATAAGAAGATGCAAGAGAGGATGAATTCATCTACAACCTACGAGTCGACCAACAAGAAATCAGAATCCTCGTATAAACCATATCGCTCTAAGCCATATGGCAGAAATGACAGCAAGAAAGTGAATGCTGTTGAAGACGAGGATCCTAAGGAGTATCCTGAGTTGTCTGAATATTGTTTTTCTGTTAATATACCTGAATTGATGTATGCTATGCAGGGTTTAGGAGACAAAGCAAGATGGCCCCGGAAAAACCACCAAAAAGCTGATTGGAAGTATAAATCCAAGTGGTGTGCCTTCCACGAGGATTTCGGACATGTCACTGAGGATTGCATTGCTCTAAGGAAAGAAATAAGCTATCACTTGAGTAAGGGATATCTGAAGGATCTCCTAGGAAGAAAGAAGAATAAAGGACAGGATCCTTAGAAGGATCCCGAACGAGCAGCATCACCTCCAGCAGATGCCAAAATAATTAACTTTATTTCAGGAGGATCCGACATTTGCGGGACTTCATATTCCGTGGCCAAGAGACATGCAAAGGAAGCTAAAGCCGAAAGAGGGGAAAAGCTAACCAGGATGACAACCCTCACAACTGACAAAGTGATCACTTTTGATAGTGATGACAGGGATACTGTTCAGGATCCTCACCATGATGCTCTAGTAATTACATTATATGTCGCTAACCATTTTGTACGCAGGATACTGGTAGATAATGGCAACTCCGTCAACATAATTCAGCTGCAGACATTGAAGAGAATGAATGTATCCCCGATGGATATTACTTCGAAATCCACTGTGCTTATCGGTTTTAGTGGAGAAGCCGGGAATACCGTAGGGGAGATAAAATTGCCTGTATATGTTGAAGGGGTTAACTCAATGCAGCGCTTCTATGTCATTGACTCCCTATCCTACTATAATATTATATTAGGTAGGCCTTGGATCCATGACATGAAAGATGTGCCATCGACCTTGTTTTGGTCAAAAATCACACAAGGATAATGTAACCAAACTTTATGAAAACGGGGTATGATGCTTGGTTAGCTATGAAAGTAAAGGATCACTTCTGTGATAAAGATACAAAGACACAATGATTTATACGAGGAAAAAGCCCTTGATCAATGTATGATCTCCGGCATAAAAAACCTCGGGTGATGGCAACTACCGATCACCAACTTCAATATAATAAAAATGTAGTTACAACTTTGGATGATAATGAGCTGAGTACAAGGATCACTATTGTCTGAGTGTGTGAGAGTTGCCGTATATGTTGTGTGTGTTCTTCCGAATGAGGAAGAGTGGTACTTATACATGTGTAGGTGACCTATTTTAGGTAAAATGACTAAATATCAGCTCATTACCCCTTTAGAAATAAAGATAATCTTAGCCTAAATTGCTGCCCTTAGATCAAGCCATGTTTCCATATCCGGCACAACGTTCATCTTCAATTCAGCTCTTGCCATATTTGTAAAAGCGCGTCCCTGGATCATGATATGTAGGGCATATCCTGCTAGATGTTCCTGCAAAATAATATTGTAGTAATCGAAAGTGACCGTTAGTATAAGGATCACCTCAATGTCCCGTGATCCTGATCCTGAGGTCCGGCTGAGGATCACTGCCTGCCAAAGAAATAAGGATCACTGGTTAGGATCACGTATAAGGATCATTCATAGTAAAAATCCAGCCCTAACAATTGCCCCCAAAATATAAGGAGTTAAATGTAAATAGATGAGTTATATTTTGTTTTGAGCTTATCTCTAACGGACGATTCCGATTTACTAGCCGTTGCACATGGACTAGCCGTTATGATATTTACGTCACTGATGTGACAATCCCTGCGAATCATCATTATAAATAGGAGATAGGGTTAGGATCATTTTGTATTTAAATTCGAAGTATCTCCCTTTATAATCGTCACCGAAGGCTTGATCAGGTATCATTTTCTTCTTTCTCTTCTTTGCTCTGTTCTTTCTTACTTTTACCCTGTTTTCGTCTCGAACATGCTTCTTCGGAATTCACCGCACAAAGGCTCTAAGAAGGATAGTCCCTTGAAAAGCCAGGGGATTATCAAGGATTCTCCTATGGAGAGGTGCTGTTTTACCGATATCCAGATAGACAAGATTCGCCATTGCTTCCTGGTGAATGTTGTTTTTAAGTCTTTTGATCCTACTGCTTTGAGTGATTTTGTTTCGGACACTTGGGTGGCCTTTCCTGCTACTCCTTTCCTCATCGGGTATTCATATCCTTTTCCGACATTTACCCAATCCTTCTTTTCTCTTACCGGCATCTCATATATCCAAGCTATGCCGATGATCTGGAGGGTTCTATATACCTTCGAGAGGATCATCGAGCAAGAAGGGATTGATTTGGGGATGTCAGAGTTAGCTGAGCTCTATGATCTCACCACCTTTGGTTCTCACCGGTACTTGTTGAAACGGAAAGCTGGGGAGGATCATCCAATCTTCAAGGTTACCAAGAATGATACCAACTGGAAACGTCGATTTTTCTTTGTTAAGAGGGGTTCCATCCCGGATGGGAAGGATCTGCCCAAGGAATGGGCCACTCATGGTAGGGTAGAGGATCCTTGAAGGATCACTATCAGTCCTGTCTCTTATGATGAGGATCACTTATGTCTTTTCTTTTTTGCAGCTATCTCTGTTGCTCACTTAGAGTTGACCCCTGCTGCCAAAGAAAGAGTGTTAGCCTTCAAGAAGCTTAATCCTGAAGTCAGAAGCTTCCAAATCATTATCCAAGATTCTCAAGAGGTATCCTCTGCATCTGCCACAATGTCAAGTAAGTATCCTCATAGAAAATAAGTTTTATGTGAAAGTATTTAATTTAACAAGGGAACTTATCTTGTTTTTGAATTGTGTAGGTGCCGGAAAGTCTGCCAGGTCCGTTAAGTCTTCCTCCAAGTTTGGGATCAGTGACCTTGCCAACGTCACTTCCTCAAAGAAGAAAGCTCCCGCTGCCAGCCCTTCAGTCTCAGCTCCTAAAGCGTCCATTCGGGGCAAGGGAAAAAAGAGGAAAGCTTCTGATGAACTCCAAGGATTCCCTCTCCTTCGTCGGCAATTTCTTGATTATGTGAACGAGGTGAGGATCACTGCCCCTGTTGGTTATCTGTCTCTAGTATCCTTCTTGAGGATCACCTGATTCTGAGCTTGTCTTTTTTTTGTTGCAGAAACTTGCTGAGATTGAAACTTATCTTGGCCACGTTGAAAATCAGGAGAGCCAGATTGCCGACCTTCAGCAAATGGGTGTATTAAAGGATCTTACGATAGCGGATCTTGAGAAGGAACTCCAAGCTACCAAAGATGAAGCTGCTCAAAGGCTGATTGACATGGATAATGAGAAGCAGGAGATCACCCAAGATGCCAAGGTCTCAGCGGCGATTGCTATGTACAAGATCCAACTTCAAATGGCTGAGGAGGCTCAGGATCCCACCTTTGACAAAAGCTCATGGGACGTTGAAGGTTGGAAGGCAAGGCTGGCGGACTTGGATGATGAGGAAGATGCTGAGGATGTCCCAAGGCTGGAGGGAGGTGATGCTGGCAAGGATCAAGGTGAAGATGCTGGTGGAGATGGAGCAGCGGAGAAGTAAGCTGCATGATTGGGCGATGATGGATATTGTTGACTAGGCCGGAGCCCAATTTTTTAGGTTTTTTGGTAGTGGTTTGTGGTTGATGGTTTGTGAACAATTATGGTCTGTAACGTTAAACAATAGTTTCTTAGGGTTAAGGATCCTGGATCCTTTTAGACAATAGGTAGGATTACAAAAGGTGGAGGGATCCTCTGTTTGGGGGATGAAGCCTTTGTGATCCTGCCGCTTTTATTTTCCTGCAAAGATGCTAAGACCGCATAGACAATGGACACCCTTTGCCAACCCATGTGGACGGGCCACGTTTTGCTGGTAGAAATGTGGGTTGGCAATTTTGACAATCTTTTGAAAGGGTTAATGATCCTTTAATAATATAACTTAACTTTTCTGGCTTATCTTGTATTGTTACCCTTCAATAATCCTTTTATTTCTCAATTGCTATATTTGTTAAAATAACGAGAGTTGAAAAAGTGTTTAATAAACTTAGGATATGATCCTAGATCAAATATCCTCATATTGAAATTATTCAAAGTATTTTAGTTCAAGGATCATAGGTTCGGTTGTCAAAGTATAAGGGTTGGTTAGGATAAAGAGTATAATCAAAAATAGTCAAGGATCATACCTGAGGATCCACGTTAGGATCCTAACCTTCAATCAAGACAATCATAGATAAGACTTTGATAATTAATAAGGATTAAGGACCCTTATATGTTTAGACTTCCAAAACCTGAAAAGTGAGATATAACTTGGGACTAAGCCAATATAAAGGATAAGTTAGTAACTGGGGACAAGCCCAAAGGATAACTGAGAATGATCCCAAAGGATCACTGGGGACAAGCCCATAGGATAACTGAGAATGATCCCAAAGGATCACTGGGGACAAGCCCATAGGATAACTGGGGACAAGCCCAAAGGATAACTGGGGACAAGCCCAAAGGATAACTGGGGACAAGCCCAAAGGATAACTGGGGACAAGCCCAAAGGATCGTATGTAAACTGGAGTATGGCCCTTTCTGGCAACTATCCAAACTTAGTGACATGAAAATGTCAAAACCTTAGCTAACGTGAAAACGTTAGAAACCTTAGGAACGGATGTATGGTGCGTCCACCATTATACGTAGGATCCCAAGTATAGCCAGTACGATGAGGTCGCCAGCCCCGAAAATGGGTACTGATCCCAAAGACATGAACTATATCAGGATCATCGTGCGCTGCTGGCGGAAACTGGGGATAATCCCAAGGATAACTGGGGTTGTACCCAAGGATCTGTGGTGCTTTTGGAGATCTTTGACGATTTGCTGAAGATACCTGAACTATCATAACTCAAATGGTTTGTGAGTAGAGGATGAAGGATACATGATCCTTATCCTTAGGTAAAAAATAGGAAAATATAATAGTTTCTGGGATAAGCATATTACCAGAATGAGGATCGTCGATGGCACCGGGATCCTTCACGGATACTCCAATGTAAGGATCACATGTATGAAGGATCATGTTCACATGAAATATTTCTTTAAGTGAACAGCATTCCATGCTCTTGGCAACAAGTTCCCTTCCATGGTTAGCAGCCTGTATGCCCCCTTTCCTGCTTCGGCTTCAATTAAGTAGGGACCTTCCCATTTTGGTGCTAGCTTCCCGTCAGCAGGATTAATAGTGTTTTGAAATGCTTTTCTTAATACCATATCTCCGACTTGGAACTTCCTTATCCTGACATTTTTGTTGTAGGCACCAGCCATTCTTTGTTGGTAGCTTGCCATCCTTATTCTGGCTAGATCCCTGATTTCCTCAATAGTATCCAAATCCTGAGCTAGAGTTGCAGCATTTTCTTCAGGATCACGAGCACTTGTTCTAGCAGTTGGGATCACCATTTCTGTTGGGATCACTGCTTCTGCCCCAAATACTAAAGAGAAAGGTGTTTGACCAGTGGCGTTTTTGGGAGTTGTCCTATCAGCCCATAGCACATAAGGCAATTCTTCTGCCCATTTCCCTTTCTTGGATCCTAGCTTTTGCTTCAGATTGTTGATGATGATCTTATTGGATGATTCTGCTTGACCATTGGCTTGTGGATGAACTGGTGTTGATGTTATCATCTTGATTCCCCAACTGTCACAAAAGTTAGTGGTTCTCCTTCCAATGAATTGAGAACCATTATCACATATAATTTCAGAGGGAATGCCAAATCTGGTTATAATGTTTCTTTTGATAAAGGATATAACTTCCTTCTCTCTGACTTGAGCAAAGGCTTCAGCTTCTATCCACTTGGAAAAATAGTCAGTCATGGCAAGCATAAATACTTTTCCACCAGGTGCTTTAGGAAGCTTGCCAACTATATCCATTCCCCATCTCATGAATGGCCAAGAGGATGGTATGGGGTGTAGTAATTCAGCTGGTTGGTGAAGGATATTGCTATGTCTTTGGCAAGGATCACATTTCTTAGCATACTCTATAGCATCCCTTTTCATGGTTGGCCAGTAGTATCCTGTTCTAAGGATCCTTGAGAATAATGCCCTGCCCCCAGTGTGGTTTCCACAATCTCCTTCGTGGAAGTCTCTCAACACTTCTTCAATTTCAGGATCTTCAATACATCTTAAATATGGTCCTGCAAGGGATCGTTTATATAGCACATTATTTAAGATTGCAAATTGAGATACCTTAATCCTGAAAGCTCTAGGATTTTCTCCCGTTGGAATCTCCCCATGTTGCAAGTATCTCATGATTGGTGAGATCCATGATCCTGAATAAGATTGGGCTTCTTCACTAGGGATCATTGCAGTATCCTCTTCTATTTCCATGGCCACCTGATTTTCAATAGCAGGAGCCAGGATATGGATGATAGGGATACTTATATCTTCTGGAATCTTCAAGGATGATCCTAGGTTGGCCAATGCATCAGCTTCCGTGTTATCCTCCCTTGGTACCTGTGTTAAGCTAAGAGAAACAAAAGAGAGTGCCAATTCTTTGACTATCTCTAAATATTTTGTTAGTTTTTCACCTTTAACAGCATAGGATCCGTTAAAGTGATTAGTGATCAATAATGAATCTACATATACTTTGAGATACTTTACCCCCATATCCTTAGCAATTTGTAAGCCAGCAATTAAGGCTTCATACTCAGCCTCATTGTTAGTTGCTTGGAATTCACAGGCTATGGAGTGGGGTATTATGTCCCCCTGTGGCGATTTTAGTAGGATCCCTAGCCCTGTGCCTTTGATATTTGAGGATCCGTCAGTGTGTAGTATCCAAGGATCCTTGGTCTCATCCAGCTGCTGAACCTCCAATTCTGCTTCTATTTGTAGATCACTACTGAAATCAGCCACAAAGTCAGCTAGTGCCTGAGATTTAATAGCTGTTCTTGGTTCGTATCTTATATCATGGGCACTAAGCTTTACTGCCCACTTAGCCATTCTCCCTGACATATCTGGTTTCCTGAGGACATTCTTAATTGGAAAATTAGTTTTAACAATAATAGTATGGGTTTCAAAATAATGCCTTAACTTAGTGGATGCCATGATTAATGCAAGGATAAGTTTTTCGAGGTGTGAGTACCTGGATTCGGCATCAAGTAAACTTTTACTTACATAGTAGATAGGATATTGTGTACCTTCATGATCCTTGACAAGGACTGCACTTACAGCGGTTGAGGATACCGCCAGGTACAAGGATAACACATCTCCTTTTTCCGGTTTTGCTAGTGCTGGTGCTGAGGACATATATTCTTTGAGGGCATTTTTCTGAGGATTTCGATATGAACCTGTTCAAAGCTGCTATCCTGCCTGTTAGTCTTTGGACATCCTTGGCATTGGCAGGAGATTTGATATTTATTAATGCTTTGATTTGTTCCGGGCTTGCTTCAATGCCCCTCTGGATTACCATGTATCCTAAGAACTTTCCTGCCTTAACACCAAAATGGCATTTTGAAGGATTAAGTTTCATGTTGTACTGATCAAGGATATCGAATGCTTCTTCTAAGTCCTTTAGGTGATCCTCAGCTTTTTTTGATTTGACCACCATATCATCTATGTACACCTCCATAGTTTTTCCAATTTGATCTTTGAACATCATATTTACCAGTCTTTGATATGTTGCACCTGCATTTCTTAGTCCGAAAGGCATGGCAATATAACAATATAAACCGGTTGGGGTCATAAAGGCTGTATCCTCTTGGTCAGATGGTTCCATCTGGATTTGTTGGAACCCAGATGATGCATCCATAAAGGTCAACAGTTCATGCCCCGCTGTTGCATCCACCATGGAGTCAATGTGGGGTAATGGGAAAGGATCCTTGGGACATGCCTTATTCAAATCAGTGAAATCGACACATACCCTCCACTTTCCGTTTTTCTTTTGGACAACAACCACATTGGCTAACCATTTTGGATACTTTACCTCTCTGATCATACCTGCTCGAAGTAGCCTTTCTACTTCTTCTTGGATAATGGCATTCCTTTCTGGTGCAAACTTCCTCCTTTTTTGATGGATTGGCTTGATAGACCTGTCAATGCCAAGTTTGTGAGTAATAATATTCTTAGATATACCTGTCATATCTTCATGCTTCCAAGCAAAGGTAGATTTTCTTCTTTTGAGGAAGGATATCATATCTTCTTTCATTTTGCCAAGGATCCCTGATCCGATATAGATTTTTGATTCAGGATCACTAGGATTCAAGAGGATTTCATCTACATCTTGTTCCCTCGCCTCCAAGACGTTCCTCGGAGGATACTGTAATTGCTATTGCTCCCTTGGCTTCGAGGTTGGCTTCATGGATGAGGTATAGCAATCCTTAGCCTCTTGCTGGTCACTGTCGATCTTGATTATCCCCCATGGGCTGGGGAGCTTCACACATTGATGGTAGGTAGATGGAACTGCTTTCATGTCATGTATCCAAGGCCTGCCAAGGATAACGTTGCAACAAGATAAACAGTCAATAACACAAAATTTTTGGTAATTATGTAATCCTTCCACGTAGATTGGGAGTTTGATGTCCCCCAGAGTTTTCTTCGTTTCTCCACTGAATCCTATAAGCACGGAGGATCTTGGTGTGATGTCTGATTCTGGGATTCCCATCTTCTTCAAGACATCAAGCTGGATAATGTTCACTGAGCTCCCTCCGTCAATAAGGATCCTGCGGACAAAATGGTTAGAGATAAAGAGAGTGATAACTAAGCTATCATGGTGAGGATCCTGAACATTAACGCGATCATCCTCATCAAATGTTATCATCTTCCCTTCTGAGACGCTTGAGGTTCTAATAGGCCTTTCTCCATTATCCATTTTTGATTCTTTTGCATGTCTTTTGGCCGCTGAGAAGGATGTTCCACAAATGTCTGATCCTCCGGATATGAAGTTAATCACTTGTGCGTTTGCCGGAGGTGCTGGAGCCTTTTCAGGGATCCTTTCAGGATCCTGGGTTCTTTGCTTTTTTCTTCCCAACAATTCTTTTAGATGCCCCTTGCTTAGCAGGTATCCAATTTCTTTTCTTAAGGCTATGCAATCTTCAGTTAGATGCCCGAAATCCTCATGGTATGCACACCATTTGGACTTGTCTTTAGTCCCGGACGGTTTATCATTCTTCCTGGGCCACCTAGCTTTTTCACCTAGATTCTGCATTGCAAGGATCAGTTCATGATTATCAACGGAAAAACAATATTCTGAGATTGGAGGATATTCTTCATCATCCTCTTCTTGGTCAACAGCATGCACATTCTTGTTCTCGTTTCTATGGTAGGATTTGAACTTGTTGTTTTTGAAGGAGGATCCTTGCTTCTCCTGTTTTGAGGATCCTACTTGTCTTTCCTGGATCCTCTTGTCATCCTCTAGCCGGATAAACCTGAGTGCTCGAGTTCTTACTTCATCTAAATTCCTGCATGGTGTCATAACAAGATCATCATAGAATAATGAATCCTTAAGCAGTCCCATTTTGAAGGCCTCAACAGCCGTAGCCATATCCAAGTTGGGAATGTCCAAGGATTCTTTACTAAATTTAGTTATATAATCCCTTAATGATTCGTTATGATTTTGAGTTATCCTGTATAAATCGCTAGTTAATTTTTCAAACTTTCTACTACAAGAGAATTGGTTATTGAATAAACTAACTAAATTAGCAAATGAAGTAATAGAGTAAGGGGGAAGACTTAGCAGCCACTTAAGAGCTGATCCAGTTAGAGTGGATCCAAATCCTTTACATAGGCATGCTTCCTTCAACTTTTCTGGGATAGGATTGATTTCCATTCTTTCCCTGTATTGTGCTATATGCTCCTCTGGATCCGTTGTGCCATCATACAGCTTCATGGTAGGGATATGGAACCTTTTGGGTACCTCTGCATCACAAATTGGTGGTGCAAAGCGAGATACCTTGTGGCTTCCATCTGCAATCTCTGGGATAGGCTTGACTACCCCTGGAACACTTGAGATCATGTCCTTTAGTTTCTGTAGTTCCCTCCCATTGGGTTCAGGTTAGGGAATCCACATTGCTGGGATTCTGGAACAACGGAGGGACCAGTGGAGGCAATGGTCTGCATTGGAATGAAGTCCCCTTGATGGACATCTAGACTTCCTGTTTGCAAACTTTTTAGGGATCCTGGCATCTGTAAGGATCCTGGTATCTGGGATGATCCTGGAACGAAGGAGGATCCTTGAACCTGGGATGATCCTGGAACAAAGGAGGATCCTTGGCCCTGGAATGATCCTGGAACAAAGTAGGATCCTTGAAACTGCTGTGCCCCCGGATAGGCTCCCGGATTCATGAAGGATCCCGTGTATTGAGGATAGGATCCTATTGGCTGAAAATGTGAGTCTGATGTCTGAGTCATTGCTGCCGAGTTGAGACGTGATCCTCTTGACTCCCCTATGATTTGCACGTCCGGGATCCCTGATGGCTGGGAAGTGATTATTGGAGTGTCGAAGCTCAAGGATTTGGGCATCAGTGGAGAATGATCCTCTGCCGCTTTCTTTTGTCTTTTGAGATCTCCAATTTCCCTGAGGATCCTTTCGTTGGTTTCATCTTGCCGCTGCATACGATCCTTCATCTGCAAAATTAAAGCAAATACATCACTAGTACTGGGAATAGAAGAATTCATAGCAGAAGAAGATAGAGGTTTAGAGAAAGTGGGAGTTGATCTCTTCTCAGTATTTTTCTGAGATCCTGCCGGTGGAGGAGGCAAGGTGATCTGTGATGAGGTGACCGCAGACATCGCCGTGGACGTGTTCTTCAATGATGAAGCCATGTAATTCTTTGAAATGATTTCGAACAACAAAATTTTCTTATGAATGAAGCACCAATTGCCCCACGGTGGGCGCCAAACTGTTTTGGTCAAAAATCACACAAGGATAATGTAACCAAACTTTATGAAAAAGGGGTATGATGCTTGGTTAGCTATGAAAGTAAAGGATCACTTCTGTGATAAAGATACAAAGACACAATGATTTATACGAGGAAAAAGCCCTTGATCAATGTATGATCTCCGGCATAAAAAACCTCGGGTGATGGCAACTACCGATCACCAACTTCAATATAATAAAAATGTAGTTACAACTTTGGATGATAATGAGCTGAGTACAAGGATCACTATTGTCTGAGTGTGTGAGAGTTGCCGTATATGTTGTGTGTGTTCTTCCGAATGAGGAAGAGTGGTACTTATACATGTGTAGGTGACCTATTTTAGGTAAAATGACTAAATATCAGCTCATTACCCCTTTAGAAATAAAGATAATCTTAGCCTAAATTGCTGCCCTTAGATCAAGCCATGTTTCCATATCCGGCACAACGTTCATCTTCAATTCAGCTCTTGCCATATTTGTAAAAGCGCGTCCCTGGATCATGATATGTAGGGCATATCCTGCTAGATGTTCCTGCAAAATAATATTGTAGTAATCGAAAGTGACCGTTAGTATAAGGATCACCTCAATGTCCCGTGATCCTGATCCTGAGGTCCGGCTGAGGATCACTGCCTGCCAAAGAAATAAGGATCACTGGTTAGGATCACGTATAAGGATCATTCATAGTAAAAATCCAGCCCTAACAGACCTATCATCAATGCATCAAGATACCTACCCCTTGGGGAGTAGTAAAAGTGGAAAGTGATCAACAGGAAACAAAAGAGTGTTATTCCTCTTCAATGAAGTCCTCGACGAAGCCTAGTACAGCATAGCAATTAAAGATGCGGGCCCAGGATATTGTGGAGGCTTCTGAGCAGGATGTGAAGAAAATTATCCTGGATCAGGATAATCCAGATATCTCGGTGCTCGTAGGAACCAATATCCCTCAGGATATCGAGAATCAATTGACTAACTTTTTGAAATGCAGGATGTCAACGTTCACGTGGAAGCACGAGGATATGACAGGCATTTCCAAGGATAAAATAACTCATAAACTCGGTATTGACAAATCATTTAAGCTGGTCTAACAAAAGAGAAGGAAATTTGCTCCGGAACGAAATGTGATCGTCCAAGAGGAAGTTGAAAGACTACTAAAAAGCAAAATGATTAGGGAGTGAAGTTTCCTAAATGGCTGGCAAATGTAGTTGTCATGCAAAAGAAAAAAGGGAAATGGAGAGTGTGTGTGGATTACACAGACTTGAACAAAGCTTGTCCCAAAGACCCGTTTCCTCTACCTCATATTGATTCAATGGTGGATGCTACCGCTGGCCACGAGATGTTAACCTTCATGGATGTCTCTTCAGGATTTCAGCAGATCCAAATGGAACCCTCCGATCAGGAGGATACTGCTTTTATGACACCAACATGTATTTATTGTTATACTGCTATGCCTTTTGTTTTAAAAAATGCAGGTGCAACATACCAAAGGCTGGTGAACATGATGTTTAAAGACAAACTGGGGGACACCATGGAAGTATACATCGATGATATGGTAGTAAAATCCAAGAAGGCTGAGGATCACCTCCAGGATATTAAGGGAGCATTTGATACCCTGGACCAGTACAACATGAAATTGAATCCTGCTAAATGCCATTTTGGAGTGGGGGCAGAAAGTTTTTAAGATACATGGTGACGAAAAGGGGGATAGAGGCAAGCTCGGAGCAGATTAAAGCCATCTTAGATATCAAGTTACCTTCAAATATGAAGGATGTTCAACGATTAACAGGGCGAGTAGCAGCATTAAACAGATTTATCTCGAGATCCTCGGAAAAATGCAAGGAATTTTATGATATCCTAAAGAAGAATAAGAAATTCGAATGGGGAGAGAAGCATGAAACAGCCTTGCAGGATTTAAAGCAGTATCTCTCAACGGCACCTCTTTTAATGAAGCCTGAGGATGGTGAACCACTATCCCTATATCTTGCAGTATCAGGGAATGCAGTAAGTGTTGTCCATGTAAAGGATCATGAAGGTCAGCAGTATCCTGTTTATTATGTTAGTAAAAGTTTATTAGATGCTGAAACCAGATATTCTCATTTAGAGAAATTGATATTAGCCCTAGTTATGGCATCAACAAAACATTGACACTATTTTGAAACACATAGGATTCATGTTAAAACCAACTATCCTATTAAAAATGTGCTTAGGAAACCCGAGATGTCAGGTAGAATGGCTAAATGATCAGTGAAATTAAGTGCCTATGATCTAGTATATGAGCCTAGAAATGCCATAAAGTCTCAAGCTTTAGCTGACTTTGTGGCTGATTTCAGTAGTGATATTCAAAATGAAGCAGACCTAGAAGTACAACAGCTAGGAGAAAATTTAGAATCCTGGACATTATATACTGATGGTGCGTCTAATGTAAGAGGTGTAGGTTTGGGTATACTACTAAAATCGCCACAGAGGGACATATTACCCCAGGCTATTAGATGTGAGTTTCCTGCCACCAATAATGAAGCAGAATATGAAGCTTTAATTGCAGGATTAGAGTTGGCTAAAAGCATGAATATCAAGAGTTTGCGAGTATATGTTGATTCTTTGTTAATTACTAATCATTTTAATGGATCCTATGCAATTAAAGGTGAGAAGCTAATGGAGTACCTTGAAATTCTTAAAAAATTAGCAGGATATTTCGATATTTTTACACTTGAACAGGTACCAAGAGAGGATAATGCTGAAGTTGATGCCTTGGCAAATCTGGGATCATCAGTCAGGATACCAGAAGGGACCCAAATACCAATATTGCATATCCTGTATCCTGTGACGGATCCTCAGGATAAGGAAGTAGTAAGTATTCAGGATCCTGGTGCTGAGTATCCTGAAGAGGATCCTAAATCCCGGTCGGCTCCAATCATAAGATATCTCAAGGAAGGACACATCCCAAAGGATGAGAATCCTAAGGCCTTTAGAATGAAGGTATCACGATTCACTATTATAAATAATATTTTGTATAAGAAATCTCTTGCAGGACCATATCTGAGGTGCTTGGAGGATCCCGAAACCAAAGAAGTGCTTCAAGATATACACGAAGGGGATTGTGGTAACCATACTGGGGGCAAGTCGCTATTCTCAAAAGTATTAAGAACAGGAGATTATTGGCCGACGATGAGAAAAGATGCTGCAGAATAGGCTCGAAGGTGTGATGCATGTCAAAGACACAGTAATATATTGCATCAGCCGGCTGAGCCACTTTATCCTATAGCTTCCCCTTGGCCATTCATGAAGTGGAGAATGGGTATAGTAGGAAAATTGCCAAAGGCTCTAGGAGGAAAGGTTTTCATGTTGGCAATGACCGATTATTTCTCTAAATGGGTTGAAGCTGAAGCATTTTTTCAAGTTAGAGACCAAGAAGTAGTATCCTTCATAAAAAGGAATATCCTGACCAGGTTTGGAATACCAGCCGAGATAATCTGCGACAATGGTAAGCAAGAGGACTACTGATTTTTGCAGAAGTTGGGGATTTAAAATGATCACACCCACGCCGGTACATCCTCAAGCAAATGGACAAGCGGAATCCTCAAACAAGATAATTGTCAACAACCTGAAAAAGAGACTAGGAGCCAAAAAAGGAAGATGGGCAGAAGAACTACCATTTGTCCTGTGGGCTGATAGAACAACTGTGAAGAATGCTACTGGGCAAACCCCATTTTCTTTCGTATTTGGGGCAGAAGCAGTGATCCCGACAGAAATGGTGATACCTACAGCAAGATCCAACCTCCGGGATCCTGAGCAGAATCCTGAAGTCCTATGCAAGGAATTGGACACTATTGATGAGACAAGAGACGCAGCAAGGCTAAGGATGGCAACATATCAACAGAGGATATCTAAAGCGTATAACAAGAATATAAGGACTAGAAGGTTCCAGGTTGGAGATTGGGTATTGAGAAAGACTTTTCAGAATACCACGAATCCTACTGATGGAAAATTGGCTCCTAAGTGGGAAGGACCCTATGAGATTGAATCAGAATCAGGGAAAGGAGCATACCGACTCAAGAATATAGAGGGGGATATGCTACCAAGATCCTGGAATGCTATACATCTGAAGCTCTATTTCAAGTGAGTTTGGAATTTAATTTCTAACTCGGGATGGTATGAATTCTATCTCTTTTAATATGTTTAATATTATTTATTCTTTTGAACTCGTTACTGACTTAAGCATCGGAGGGGTGTTAGCCAGGCTAACACCCACCTTAGCTTACAATTGTTTTGCAGTATACGCTTCGGGATATAGCTCCAGGATACGCCTTCAGGATATTTCGAAAGAATAGAGGATTGGCCCCCTCTCTCACGATTAAGGGATCCTGATCCCTTCACAGGTTAAAGGTATTCACCTTTCTCTCGAATTGGGTTTAAACACCCTGCCTGGAGCGCAAGTTATCTAGGGATAATTCAAGATAGCGAGACCAGTCCATGTAAAAGTGGCTGACAATTTCGTTATTGTTAGCTATATCCTGGATCCTAAAGGTATATGAGGATTGATCACCCTCTCTCGCGAAAGGGTATTTTCATACTCTCTAAGGTTTAAAGGTTTTCACCTTTCTAAGTCTTGGAGTTTATACACTCCCTCCTGTAGCGCATTAAAATATGGGATTTTCCCCAGAATATTAAGGATTTATCTCCAGTATGTTTTTGGGTTTTACCCCTGTGACACAAGAACTGTTCGAACAAGTTGGAATTAATGTTCGAAAATTTTCAAAGTGATCAAAAACTTCGTACACAGGGGACATTCCTTCTGAGGTAATTGTGTAGAGCTCAAAAGATCAAATTTGGACCTAGTGTGCCAAGTATCTCGGACTGGGGACATCTTAGTGGAAGAAGTTGCAAAAGGATTGAAATTCGATGCTAGGGGTGTACTCAATTCCCGATATGATCTTTCCTTTATGAACTTTACTTAAGTCAATTGAACTTTTGAAACTATGTTTGGAGAAGGTTTAAATATTCTGGTTGAGGATATATTCTCGGAATATGTTTTCGGAATATGTTTTAGGATATTTGCTTGGAATATTGGGGATATAATACTTGGGTTAAAAACTAATACTCTAGTCAAACAAGTATTATCAAAGCAAATTTTGAAAAATAAACTATCCTTTTTCTTTAAAGACTTTATCTGAATTGTTTGAAGTTCAAAAACTCTATTGAACGAAAGTCTTTGAAGGATATCGCTGAAAATGTTGATCAGGATATTTTTTTAAGATATTGAGAACTATTACACTAATTTGTGGAAAATTGAAATCTAGAAGGCAAATAAATCATAAGTAGGTAATATTGTCTGAAATAAGCAATACTAGTTGATAACCGAAGGCTTCATCCTAAAACCTAGGACCCATCCACCTTTGGTTAGCTAATTGTTTTAGTTCAAGAAAAGTAAATTGTTCAAAGAACTGGAAAGGTAAATTGTTCAACAAACCATAACAATCAAAATTAAGAAAGAAAAAGAAAGGGGTAAGTTTTAGGAGGCAGCGCCTTCTTCGTTCATCGCGTTTTTGACAGCATCCGCTTCAGGATTAGCTTGAACATCCGTCTCAGCTTCGTCACTGGGACCAGTTGGTTTTTTAACCGCTTTCGAAGACCCTTCAGCTACAGGTTTAACAGGATTGCCGCCAAGACTCCTTAGCTTGGTCTCCCAAGCGTCGACATCCCAAGAAGGGCATTCGAAACCCAGGCCCTTGGCTTCATGGGCCATCTTTAGCCTGGCCTGAAGAAGGGAAGTAATGACAGTACTCTTAAGGCCCTCCCGGTAGGTGATCATGTCGCGTTCATGTTGGGCATGGGCAGCGTCGTGATGGGCTTGGGCCTCGAGAGTAGCTTTGTTAAAGGCAGCCTGGTGTTCCTGGGTCATAGCCTTGAACTTATCCTCGTAATTCCGGGATTTGGCAGCAGCAATCACGCCCTAGTCGGAAATGGTGACCTCGGCTTTCTTCAATTTGGACTCGAGTATCTTGTTGAGCGCACAGGATTCTAGATACAGATGAACCAGACGTTCAAGGCCCTACATCCAAAAGCACAGGTATTATGATAACCAGGATATTGGTTTGACATATATGTGCAGGATAAGGAGTAGGAATTTATACCTGGTTAAGAAAGGAGGTCATAAACCCGCTCGCTTCGATAAACCCATGATTTTCATAGGGAAATGTATTAGAAATGGCAGGTGAATCGGTCTCTTTCCTTTTGCGAGAACTTGAACTCCGAGGCTTAGTAGCTGGTGATGGTTTGGGAATGATGATGGCCTTGGAGCTGTTGGGCTTAGATGTGGCTGTAGCTTTGGGACTAGGCTCCTTCTTGACCTGGACGTGATCGGAGTAACTGTCTAACTCCTCAAGGTCGAAAACTTCTGGGATTTTGGCTGGTGCTGCATAAAAGGAAAGTTCTAAAACTCTTATTGCTCTTTCATTATATTATCAATTGTTTACAAAATAACTCTTACCAGACATATCGGATGATGAGTATTGGCTGGCACTTGGGAGGTGTGTGGAAAAACTCCTGTCACCTTCTGGTAGCTGGTAAATTGCTTTGATTCTTTTTTTCAGATTCTGCAGTAGGGGGAGCTACTTCCTTAAAATTCACTGCAAAAATACCAAATAAGAAAATATTAGCACATGATAGAGGCCTGAAAGTGTCTATGGATATTCTTGAAGCCCTAAACCCTACCGGTGGTTAACCACTCCACCGGAAGGCTAGCACCCACGTAGATGGAATCTCGCTTAACGAAGAAGAATTTACGTTGCCATCCATCCTCGTTCTTGGTGGCTTTAAGAATGAGGGGTTTGCTGGAAGTTGAAAAAAGTAAGAACTGGCTGGAACCGTGTGATCGGAGGCGGTAAGCAATCGGGATATCTTCGATGCAGAGGTCAGGACAATGAAGATGTTTGATTTGGTTGAGTACGATTAGTACCCTCCAAACCATGGGCATTGTTTGGGCAAAGGAAATTCCAGTGGTTCGGAAAAACTCCATCATAAATTCAGGAAATGGGTATCGAAGACCTAACGAGAAAGGGTATGCTGGAAAACAAACCCATTCGGCAGAAGAAACATCTGATCGAATTGATCGGTCAAATGGCCAGAAAATCGTGCCATCGGGGAAAGCGCCGGACCTCAACGCAGAAATATCTGCGTTGTCGAAGGCACAGATCTCCTTCTCGGGATTTATGAGAAGATTTTGCTGGACAAAGGTGTCCGATGATTCACCAGTTTGGGAGTGGGTCCTGGTGGCCATTGGAAGTAGGATGAAGAATTTAACAGGAAATGAAGAAGGAATAAGCGATTACCTGGAGACTCTGTTGATGAAATCTGATTTTCAAACAAAAAGAGAGAAGATATAGGGGCGTAATAGATATCCATCGAGTAAAAACCGCGTTGGAAGTTGAATAAACCTACCTCAATCGTCGTTTCGTTTTAATTGCCTCGGTTTACGAGATAAAGTTTTAAAATATATCCGTTGGATTGGTATACCAACAGATATATTTTGGGGACAATTGTTATGGGTCATTTTCTGCATATATATCCTGACTAATATTCTGGATTTGATTGTTTATTTGCGATCAGGATACCGGATCAGGATATTCGTAACATCCTGATATGATATCCTGGTACTAACCAGTTAGCTCACGTGCAGATTATTGTAACAAGTCTCTAAGGTCAGGAGGTCTTCTTCCCCTCGAGACTCGGGCAAATCAGTTAGCTTGTAGACGTTGAACCCGGAAGAAGTGGACTACAACGTTCACTTAAGGAATATTCGATGCATCCCGGTTTAATAGGATAGTTAGTTATTTTCGTTTTACTATAAATAGATTGATCGGATCAGGCTAAGGCACACACTCTCTTTCGCACACTTTACTCTCTAGCTACAAGCAATCACTACACACAAACACTTGTACTCAAATTACATTGTAACACCTAGTTGATCCGCATCATATCCTGCACTGTATCCTGATATTTGAAGTAATAGAAGAACAAGGCAGCTGCGATTGTCAGCTCCCGAGGTTTTGTGCCGGCGATCTAGATTGATCAAGGACTTTCCTCGTACATCTTGTGTCACCCTTTACTTTTTTGCTCATTGTTTGATCATAGATACAGCTCTATATCCTGAGCTGTATCCTGAAACTGTTTTTTGCAAATAACTAGACTAGCATATTTTCAACACACATTTCTAGCACACTACCTGACTTAACTAATTTGATAACTTAATTGCTTCGGTAATTTTTGACCAAAAAAGTGATGAATACTGAATATTAAAAATATATAAGTATAATTTGAATAGACTTAAATGTTAAGAAGAATAGATAAATGAATATTAAATGCTAATAATCAAAAGCTATTTAATAAATGTGAAATAGTATTTTTCGTTTCAATATTCTCAACAATAAATATAAGATAATAAAATTATAATTATATAACTAATTTAATGTGTATAAATAAAAGAAAAAAACCGTTAAGTATAAATATAGAAATCATGTCCTTTCTATCTATTTAAAACAGTAATTTGAAATTCTTCACACAAAGCAAACTAGCGAGAGGCCATCGGCCATCCTATTAAAACATGTTTACACTTAATGACCCTAAAATTCAAGAGCATCTTGCAATAACTAAATGTGAGTTTTATTTGGTCATCTTTGGTTTAGATTTAAATTTTGTGGCATGTTTAGTATTTTCAGTTCAGTTAAACAAGTCTAAAATATCCTAAAATACAAGACCAGCTTCCGAAGAAGAAATTTCCTGGAAGGCGTTTATAAATTTATCTCGTGATCAATGGTTTAGATTTAAATTTTATGGAATGTTTAGAATATTCAATTCACTCAAACAAGTCTAAAATGTCATAAAATACAAAAGTTGCTTTCAAAGAAGAAATTTCATGGAAGACGTGATTGAAGAGATATATGTTAAAGATTTTAGACTTACTAATGAATAGCAATGTAGTTTTGAAATATGACAAATTTGAGGTCATTTTATGAAACGAACAGGATTGATATATGCAATTGTCAATTGGGGAAATTACAAAAATCTTAGTTGACCAACTCATTTTACCAAAATGTCACCCTCAAGTGCCCATGGAATGACGTCTCAACCATGGGAGGCCCCCGTGTATCAGATATTACGTCCGTTTAATGTCGTGGTGGCACATGTCTGACAAATCTCTTGCATCGACGGCCGATGTATCAAAGCCAAAAAGGTCGATGATGCGTCTGGCTTATGGCATGGCTGACGCATCCTTTGTGCATGTTTTGTTTGGTTTATGTGGCGTGGCTGACTCTTCCCTGTGGCTTGGCTAACTCTTCCCTGCGGATTCGCTAACTCTTCCCTGTGGCTTGGCTAACTCCCCCCTGCGGCTTGGCTGACTCCTCGTGGTTTGGCTGACCACTAGTAGTGGCTTGGCTGACTCCTTATATTTTATTTTAATTTCCACATTTGTTTTTAAGTCTATTTAATATAAATACAATATTATTTAAATACCACATTTCTTTACCCGGCACGGAATCTGACATGGCCCATGTATAAACCTCATGGGGCTCTTTTAAGGGGAAGAAGAAAACGGCCCGTTTGCAACTTTGACGGGGCAGTTTTGGCCCGTTAAAGTTGGTCTATCATGCATGTTTTTAGATAAAAAATGTGTGATGCAACCACTTTACATGGCGATAACTGATTGCCAATTGGCCCGGCCCGGAAACTGACCTTGCCCATATACAAACCTCATGGGGCTCTTTTAAGGCGATGAATAAAACGGGCCATTTGCACATTTGATGGGTCAGTTTTGGCCCGTTAAAGTTAGCCTATCGTGCATGTTTTCAGACAAAAACATGCGAGGCAGCCACTTTACATGGCGGCAACTAATTGCCAATTGGCCCGGCCCAGAAACTGACCTAGCCCATATACAAATCTCATGGGGCTCTTTTAAGGCGAAGAAGAAAACGGGCATTTGCATGTTTGATGAGTCAGTTTTGGCCCGTTAAAGTTGGCCTATCATGCATGTTTTTAGACAAAAACGTGTGTGGCAGCCACTTTACGGGCCTTTTATATACAGGAAACGGGTCGTTTTCACTATTTATGGGTCAGTTTTGGCCTGTTAAAGTTGGCTGACCACGTTGGTTTTTCGCGGGTTTTTCGATTAAAATTGTTAAAAAAATATATAAATTGTCAACGAGGAACAACCATAACAAACATTACAATATAATATAAAACTTTAAACAAAATAAAAACATAACATATTATTAAAAAACAAGATAATTAAATAAAATTCTTCAAAGTTTGAAACACGGAAAGGTGTTCAAAGTCCTCATCGTAAAGGATAGCGTAGTCGAGTAGCGCCTCTTAAATAACCTCTTCCTCATCCATCTCGTTCTCCGAGTTATTCACATTTTTGTACCTTCCAAGAAAACGGGCACATTTGAAGCTCAGAAAAGCACAACGAGTCCTCACGCCCTCTAACTTACGTGTTGTCTCTTGTAGGTTCATGGAAAAAAGTTGAAAACCCGCTCCAAGAATTCTTCATCGTAACTAGTATAGGTGCCTAGATCACGAACTGCCACGTAGGAGAATGCAACTACAATATCTTCTATTTCGGTCCAAGAATCCATGTTCGTTTTCAGAGAAGTTTGAATTGAAATACAAAGTTTATATTGTGAAATTTTGAGTGAGGCTTGTAGGGGTGAGCAAGAAAACCGAAATAACCGAACCGTAACCGAATAACCGAAATAACCGAACCGAAAAAACCGAACCGAAACAAAAACCGACGGTTCGGTTTTCAGATTTTTAATAACCGAAAATTTCGGTTCGGTTTTCGGATAAACTTTTTCAATAACCAAAAAAACCGAACCAAACCGATAAGTTACAATCCATATATTTTTATGTTTAAGTTTAAATTATTTAAGTGTTAACCCAATGTTAGTAGAAAATGTTAATTTTATTCTCGAATGTTAAGTGTTTATAATAAAAACATAATAACCGAATTGATAAATATTATATAAGAATATTCTAAAAGTATTGAGGTGAAATTAACTCACAAACTTAAATGAGATATTAAAAGAATTAGTTGTAATGCCAGCGTAAATTGAGTTCAACATGAAAAAAAGGAATGGTCAACATTAATTGGTTTTATTAGTTATTAATATGTCAAATGCTAATGAAATTCTGGAAACATGTGTAACTAGATCACAATGGGTTGCTGCTTTATTGAATGGGCCGATTAGAAATATGCTAAAAGTATTAGGCTGCTGGATTATGACTCACTTGGGGCTAGAGATTGTGGGAGTTGTATTGGAATAAAAACACAGCAGCCATATTAATATGAGGATGCTTGTTATTGTTGAATGTTACGTAATTTTGTTTAAAAAACCGAAATAACCGAAAAACCGAACCGAACCGACGTAAAAACCGAAAAACCGAAACCGAAAAACCGAAACCGAACGGTTTTTAAAACCCGAAAACCGACATTTCGGTTTCGGTTTTGATTTTACCCAAAAACCAAACCGAACCGAACCGAACCGTGCACACCCCTAGAGGCTTGTATGTATTTATAAGCTTGGTTTGTAAAATGGTGTATTTCCCAATTAAGTGAATGCAGGTTCAATTCTAACCTGCTATTTATAAAATAAGTATCATAAAAAAGTTACCAGTTAAAATATTATTATTAATTATGCATCAACGGCATACCAACCGGGTTTTCAGGCTATATATACAGGCCCATGGTGCCCATTAGTATGTACCAGCATAATGGCAACTGGGAGGCGTTTGAGTAACATTCCAGAATTAGTAGAAAACACTATTTGGACCAATGAAAACAAGCACTCTCAAAATTGGTCTCCAAATGTACTTGAGTTCTACTACGCCAGTGATAGTCCTCTTGCTATTCCAGCTACATGGGGCACTCACCTCTAGAAAAACACTGGTGGGTAGGGTTTTAGGTTTCTATGGAAACGGTTTTATTCAGCAAACGATAAACTCTACATAATTTATCTTTTCTATTCATAACTTAAAATATGAAAAATTCTATACAGCATGTCGGAGAATGGTGTAACAGAATCATGAATTTAAAGGAAAATGAAAATCGCGGTAGGGCGTCTTCATCAGTCACTTATTGCTGGACCGTGCTCCCGCATCAATTTTTCAGTCTTCTTGTAGAACAACATCAGGATGCTTTTGGATATGTAAATGGCTCTACGGGAGTATATCCTTCCTTGTGGGATGTGGACATGGTAAAAAATACGCTTTTTTTCCCATACTATAATATTAAACTTAATAGTTCAATGTTTTCCAGGTATACATACCGGTGTTAAGACACGGAGAATACTGGACCATTCTTAAGATTGAATTACCGTTGCTAATTATTACTATATATTTTACAAATAATTGTGATGCAATTAACTGTGGTGATTCATTTTGCGTCCACAAAAGTATATACCAAATTCTTATAGAATTCGAGTCAGCATTTCTTTGGTTTCTAGAACATACAGGTTACTGGCAAAATGCTGGAGTAAGCGAGTCTGGTGCATTGCAATATGCCGGGGATGTTGTACGGCTTATCATCGTTCGTCATGTAGGACGAAATTCAGGGGTGATCATATGTATGTTACTACAAAATCTTGTTCAAAACCGTTCACTCAAATGGGAAGAAGGAAACATACAAGATGCTTGTATAAGATACAGGAGATTTGCGACTACATGCTCTAAATAGCCAGTCGTAGTTGTCAATTACACATGATGCAACAAAACTAGTTTTTGATCATCTATCTACTTTATACTCTAAACATTCTTCAAGAGATAATCTTTCTAATTCGATTTTCACCTGTTCTTTGTTCCGAAAAATATCGCCTTCTTTAAACCGACCTGATGAACCAGATTTTTCTTTACCCATTAAAGAACTAGGTAAAGGGTTTTCAAAATAATTGTCAAAAGTTGCTTTC
Organism: Helianthus annuus; assembly: GCF_002127325.2. Lineage (NCBI taxonomy): Eukaryota > Viridiplantae > Streptophyta > Magnoliopsida > Asterales > Asteraceae > Helianthus > Helianthus annuus. The sequence continues at coordinate 28,340,868 of NC_035437.2, read as the reverse complement.
TGACAAGCATTAAAGTCATCAGTTTCAAAAACATGATCATTTAAATAGGGACATTTGAAATCAGTGCGTTCACATCAGGTAGATGAACCGACACCAATTTCTTGTACAAAATATAATTTAAAAAGTTCATGGGGATTGTTTTCAGCAAGCTGGAAAAAAATAAAAGATCACAATCATTCGTTATATCAATGGGGTCAGTAAAAGTTGACATCTTGTATGATAGTCGTGTGATAGTTTGAACACCACACATCTCTGAAAGATATCTCAAAAAATCAGGATAGGAAATATTATTGTTAGGAATGTCTAAAAGACGTCTGATTCTACAACATATTTCATGTTGTTGTTAATAACTTTTCAGTTTCCACCAAATTAAACAATAAATCTAACACCCATATTAATTGACAGAAACTTAACAAAGACCTGAGAAGTATATTGGGAGTAACAAAAATATAACAATTGAAACATGAATTTTATTGGGTCCCAACTCTTTTAAAACGTGACGAAGAATGTACAAAATGTTAATGAGTCAATATGGACAGTTAAAGTGTCAATGTGGCCTTTAGATGCGTCGGCCGTACGATTGTACGGTTGAAATTATGCAGACCACTTCCATTCGTCAGCCAGACCACTCTAGTGCGTCGGGGTGACCCTTAAAATTAGGAGTGTTCATCGGTTCGGTTTATGGTTTATTTGGTTTATTCGGTTTTCAAAATTTTTTACCCCAAACCAAAAACCAAACCAAGCCACATAAGGAATATGCAAACCGATCCAAACCAACCAAATTCAATTCGGTTTGGTTTCGGTTAGAAACCAAATCTAACCAAATTGTACCTAAGTAGTTTTTTTCCTAATTTATATTTATATTTGTGTTCCAACTTCCATACATCGCAACTATTTTACACCTAACAATATATGAATACAAGAAAGTTTCATTGTGAAATATAACAAACACATCTATAAAGTTGTCGTAGACATAACCACAAAGTTAAAGCTTCAAAACATAGATCATAGAAACTATAAATAGTTAACAAGTCTAATGACACAAAATATAAATAATGTTCAAACATGAGTCTTTCTCCAACTCTAGTGAACTTGCATACATAACCCTTTCCCCCAATCACGCATAACCCTTCATTTCTACAAGAAACAAGAAAACCAATAGATGTTTAGCTGTTAAAAATTGAAAATATAATATAAATCATGTTTGTTAAAAGAATAATGAGAAAAAAGTCAAAAACACAATAGCCTTCTTCCGCTTATCAAGCTCTTCAATGTTCTCTTTCACGTTAACAACATCACCATCTGGACGAATCCAATCTTGACAACAAATTAAAGCTTTAACAACTGGAGGACTTAAAGAACTCCTAAATATATCAAGCTCCCTACCTCCCATGCTAAATGTTGATTCAGAAGCCACTGTTGAAATAGGAATAGCTAGAATATCACGAGCAACAAGTGACAATATAGGAAATGCTCCACTTCTCTTCTTCTACCAATCTAAAACAGTGAAATCTTGACTTTCAAACCAAACATCATCTCCTTCGATCTTCTCTTTCAAATACCTATCTACTTCAGTTTTTGAATCTTCAGCCACACGCCTGATGCTTCTTTTTGCCTCTTTACCTCAGCCATGTTTTTCTCCCTAAGTGATTGAAATGTATCGTCAACACAGCCAAACAAATTAAAAGATTGGCTACTTGAATCCTCGACATTCACGGTCTTAGAAGACGACTAAGCCTTGGGTGCATGCATGCCCGAGTGAATTCTTTTGTAATCATTGAGTATTTCAGTCAATGTATCTTCACACATTTTACAAACCATGTCCCCGGTATCAATTCCATACATACCACAGAGATTGATTTTAAGATACACTAGTTTTGTCCTTGGATCAAAAAGAGAAGCAATAAACACCAATAAATTAAATTTCTTGACATCACCCCAATACTTCTTAAATTTAGATGTCATTGACATGGTAATACTCACCAACTCCTCATCATCACTTAACATACATTGTTTCAGAACACTATCGACACAACTAATGGAATCCAGATATGTGTTTGAGGTAATGTATTTTGTACCTAAATTAAAAATAAATTAATAAAAAACGTGACATAAATTTGAATAAATAATTAACAAAAAAGCCAAAAAATAATACCTGAAACTCTAAAAGTGAGCTCATAAAAGTGTCGTAGAAAGCCCCCCAACCTTCTTGCATTTGCCCAATCCGTAGATTCAGGAACCCCAAACCCCTCCTTAAGATCATGAGAAAAAACATAGTCCTCCTCTAGATATCTTTCAAATGCTCTTTCATACTCACATGCAACACTCAACATCAAATAAGTGGAGTTCCAACGAGTAGGAACGTCCAAAGTTAAAGACTTTTCGCATTCAATCTTTTCTATCAAAGCAAACTCTTTGAAATTTTTCAATCGTCCCGATGATAGTCTAACCCATCGAATAGCAGCCCTAATACGTTCAACAGAAGTTCCTATCTCCTTGAGCCCATCTTGGACGATTAAATTCTTTATATGTGCCATACACCTCACGTGTGTCCATTTCCCTTTAAGAATGCACCTATCATTCCATTTCACCATTTTTCCTACTAAATACTCAACTGCAACATCATTGCTACTTGCATTATCAACCATAATAGTCACGATGTTTTTCAATCCCCAATCAATCAAACAGTTCTCCACGGCTCATCCAATATCATTTCCTCTATGGCTGGAAATGGGACAAAAGTTTATCACTTTTTTTTGTAAATTCCAATTTTGATCAACATAATGTGCAGTGAGAGACATATAATTAATTCTTTGAAAAGACATCCATGTATCCGTTGTCAAACTAACTCTATGAACTGATTTTTTTTCAATTTAGCTTTAAGCTTAATTTTCTCATCAATATATAGTTCATAGCAATCTCTTTTTACTGTACTTCTAGATGGCATTTTAAGTGCAGTTTGAACGATCCTCATCATTCTTCTAAAACTTTTATTTTCCACAAACTTGAAAGGTAACTCATCAATAATTAGCATCTCAACTATTGCTCTCTTACCTTTCTTCTGGTCTAACCTAAAAGATTGTAAACTAACTTTACTATCCCCAGTTTCCTCGTCTTTATCTGTGCGAAATGCAAGATGTGACTGATTAGTAGAACTATTTGGATTACCAATACATTTCGTAGCATGAATACGCACGTTAGATGTCCCAGAACTTGATTCGGCAGCATAATTTCCTGAACAATAGTTAGATCGTGCCCTTTGTTTTCCATCTTCATCCTTGTATTTAGTGAAATGATGCCATACACTTGACCTTTCGACATAGACCCTCTTTTTTTCTGTGATTCATTCGAGCGGACTGAATTCAAGTTGCTAGCAGCATTCGAATCGCCCTCCATAGACATTCTGACCTAATTGATAAAGAATTAAAGTGATCATAAATAGTTAGTACTTTATTAAAAACATATGTATTTTAAAGTTAAAAGGAAAATTGGTATTTAATAAACCAACCTTTAACCAGTTGGTAAATAATAATCCAACCTACAGAATTGGTATATAATAATCCTACCTATCAATATGTTGGTACTCAATGAACTTCCGTTAATTTTTTTTAACTGAAGTTAGTTTTTAAGTTTTATTTATTACACAAACAGTCCCTGTAGTTGTAATTTATTAGTTTTAACTATTTTATGAAACAAAAAAACCACTCGAAAATCCTCCTTTTCCTCGATTTGAGATTTATAAAATAGTTAAAACTAGTAAATTACAACTACAGGGACTGTTTGTGTAATAAATAAAACTTAAAAACTAACTTCAGTTAAAAAAAATTAACGGAAGTTCATTGAGTACCAACATGTTGATAGGTAGGATTATTATATACCAATTCTATATGCTGGATTATTATTTACCAACTGGTTAAAGGTTAGTTTATTCAATACCAATTTTCCAAGTTAAAATGAGTACAAGACATGACTTTAGTTAACAAGAACTATGATATAGAAATGGCAAAATAGATATAGACATCAAGATACAAGCAAATGGCAAAATAGATATAGAAATCAAGAATAAAAACTAGAACAAATATGGGATCTTCTAAAGCGCATAAAAAAGAATATTGCAATCACTGAATGGTAGAGGTGTGAATTCTGACTAATCTATTCATGAATGGGCCAACAGAGCTTTTCTTAACCTTTAACACATCAAGCAGATAAATTTTAAAACTAATAGTTTAAAAGGAAGTAGGGCAATAGTCCACCAAATTGTGTAAGAACAAACCTGGGGTGTTTGAGATTCACGAGCAACCAGAGAGGCAGGCAGAGAGTAACAGTCGGCGCAAGAAAATGTAGTAACCCTAGTTTCTATACTGAAGGTCTGAAGAAGTTCTATTATTTTAGAAATAAGTGGGTTTCAGTTGGGCTTTTAGATTTACATTTGGTATTTTGGGCTGCATAAAAAAATAACTACTTTGGGCTAATAAATTGTATATGATTTATAAAATATTATTATTTTTATTTAATAATTAATTAAGTTAAATGGTTTATTCGGTTATCCAAAAAAAAAAAACGAATAAACCAAATAAAATAAAATGTGGATCCATAAAGCAAACCAAAAACTGAATTCAGTTTATTTACTTACGGTTACGGTTCGGTTTATGGTTTTTATTTGGTTATGGTTTTTTCTGAACACCCCTACCTAAAATGTGTCAGTTTTACGTACGGTTGAAAGTATGTAGACCACTTCCTTTAGTCAGCCAGACCACTCTAGTGCGTCGGGGTGACCCCTAAAATCCGTCGGCCATTACAGTCTAGTGCATCAACAAGACCACTCGAAGGCGTCGGCCTTTACGCTCTAATGTGTCAGCAAGACCACTCGAAGGTGTCGGCTCTTACAGTCTAGTGCGTCAGCCAGACCACTCCAAGGCGTCGGCCTTTACGCTCTAATGCGTCAGCCAGACCTCTCGAAGGCATCGGCTCTTACAGTCTAGTGCGTCAGCCAGACCACTCGAAGGGGTCGGCCGTTACACTCTAATGCGTCAGGATGAGACCTTGTTTGCGTCAGCCTGGCCTCAGATCCATGACATCCGCCAGACCACTCCAATGCGTCGGCCTGACTTCTCAATTGCGTCAGCCATAACGCGACACAGACGCAAGCCACACAACTTTTCAATCATTGACGCAAGCCATGTAGGAGACGTCCATACTATGCATCAATCGACGCAAGAGGTTTGTCGGACACGTGTTACCATGCCATTAAAGGGACACAATAAATGACACACGGACGCCTCCCAATGTTGAGACGTCAGCCCATTGACGTTTGAGGGTGACATTTTGGTAAATGAGTTGCTCAACTATCATTTTTATAATTGACGTCTAACTCCAACTTTATCAAAATTCCTTTAAAATTTTACATAATGACACTCATTTTAGTTATTTATATAAAAAGGTTTAATGCTTAATATTTTACCATATTTGGGATCCACTACTTGGATTATTAACTCTTTTAATCCAATTAATATAGATTTAAAAACTTACATGTTCATATACTTGTTTACTTGTGTTATTAGTTAAATTATATATCTTTTAAGCGTTAAACATTTAGCTCAATTATCTTAAAACAAAAAATTAAGTAATGGCCAATTTTAATACAACGCATCGGTAGCCCATCCAACAACTTATAAATAGTTTCACCTAAAAAATGCATTGAAATCTCAAAAGTTACACAACCAACATTTCTTTCCTAGTTTCCTTCTATTATTTTGCACACAACTGTCGCCGGAAGGTGTGTCATTATCTGTTGGCCTTCGATCAAAGTTTTTGTTTGAAGATTTCAAAATACCCAGTTTGATCTTTGTTCTGCTAAATTTGGTAAGGTTTGTTTAATTAATTCGTACTCTTAAAATCCAGTATGGAATGCCTCTAAGTGGGTGATTGCGGCCTTTTATTTCAAACAAAACTTGTAAGTGTAAAAAAGAGCATGCATGACACACAAAAGAAAGACCCAATTAATGGATGCATGACATATATTTTTTTTTAAATATATACCGACTTGAAGTGTAAACAAAGAACAGTCCTACGTCTCAAAGATAAGAGTTATTTGAAATGAATATTGATGGCATTAACCATAAGTGACTCTAATCAGCCCCAAATATTTATTTAGCATTAAACCTTCGATCATGTTGAGCCACCGCTATAGGACCTAATTAAGGGGTAATGCTCCCTCCTTCAATGGACACTTTTCCATGAATTTTTTTTTGAGAGCTACTCGCGTGTGTATCATATGCACGACTCTTTGGGCATGGTAAACATGGGTGAAGAAACACTGACCTAAACGGTAGGCTCCGACTAGGACTTCAACACTTGGCGATCCGAACAACTAACTGCAAAATAGAACACCGTTAGGACTCGTTACAGGAAAGGGGTTATTCCTGTAACCACCCTCCAGCGTGAGAATAAGTCTCGGTTGTGGGAGTAAAAATATGTGTATAGAGAGAGGGAGAGAGAGTAAACGAGACTAGAATAATAATACCTTTGATGTTTACCTCTATTTATAGTTTACTATTAGGGTTTCCTCTAACTTAGGATGGATTCCGATAAGTTAGGGATTTGCATGATCTTCCCAAAATATTGGGGATTTGGTTACGTTGTTTATCCATGCAGAATAGAAGATTCTAAAATAAACGTGTGTAAGTGTATATTTATAATAAAATAATAGGTAATGACCGGGTCGGGTTGGCTGTTCCGGGTCATACCTCGTCAATGGGTAAGACACTTGAATGCAATATTGTATAGATGGACTCACAACATCCCAGCCTCCGGTTACTCAAGGAATAAGCCTGGGTGGAGCGAATCAACATATACAGCCTATCAATGTGGAAAATGACGATCTCACCAGACCATACAAACCGAGACCATACAAACCGGCTGATGCTACATTCAAATCCAAGTTTACAAGAAGGATCACTGAAGCCCCGATCAAGGAGAAACCTAAGATGCCCCAGACAGTGGGTAAATACAACGACTTGAGTGACCCTGAAGACCATCTAAATTTGTTTAAGAGTGCCGGAGAGGTAGCCTGTTGGCCCATGCCTCTCTAGTGCAAGAGGTTTGTCCAAACACTGGTCGGAGCAGCACGAGTATGGTGGGATAGACTACTTGTGGGGGAAATTGACAGCTTTGAGGATTTGGTATCCAAATTCCAGCTACAATTCAGTCAACATAGGCGACATACAAAAGATCAAAACGAACTCCTCCATATTCGTATACGAGACAATGAGACAGTGGAGAATTTCATTGTCAGATTTAACAAAGAAAGCCTGGCGATCCCAGGTATAACAAATGATCTGGCTTGCGGTGCTTTCCTACAAGGAGTAAACGATGACGAATTGCTAAGGACATTATATGGAAGGGATGGCGTGCCCTCAACCATAGATGAAATCCTAAGAATAGCTAAAGTGTACGTAACTGTCACACTCCAACCGACGGCGGAATCATCGGGTTATGGCACGAGGCGAATAAGATTGCTCAAGAGGATTCATAACAACTATATTGCGACAGTATTTAATGCGTTCATTATTCCATAGTAATAAACAATACAATCACATAAGGCATCACAGATTTCTTGTCCTCTCGAACAATACAAATCCGACAACATAGATTTTTAGGTGAGTTTCTAGACTCCCTAGCTTGATTTGATGTAGACTGCAACTAAACCTGCAACATACGTTAAAACAACGTCAATACAAAAGTATTGGCGAGTATACAAGTTTTGATAGTAGCGAGAAATAGATAAAAGTGTTGCGAATTACCAAATAAATAAACGAGATACCTCAACATACATGCATACAAGACAGATACTACCATCTAAGTCACTCGAGCTGCGATTGCGATTGCTATTCATCCTAACTAGACCCCGTCGGGTGCTATAGTACTATACTAGTTAAGGCGGGACCTCGCGAGTAAAAGTCCTAGCACATATGTAACTAGCATCACGTGTAAATATGCATAACAGTCATTCGCAAGTGATAAATAGTTTGACTGAATAATTTTTTTGATAAATTCGATTTAATAGGAACATTTGTTACACCCAAAATGCGATAAAAAAGGGTTCGAGTATACTCACAGTCGGTGTTCAGCAAGTAAACACAACTTGGTTGGATTGAAGGGAGCGCGTCAGAGATTAGCCTGATTACATATTGATAGTGTAAGCGTCGAAAAGTGCGCTAAACGGTGGCGAGAGAACCAAGTGTCGAATGGTAATCCGATCGGATAGCCAGTCGATCGGGTGGCAATCCGTTCGGATGGTCATCCGATCGGACGGCCATTCGATTGGATTGTCACCTCGTGTGGTGAAGACGTGTTTGTGTATGATGGTTTGACTTTTGAAGTTTTCGTTGTAGCATTTTGAAAACAGAGAAGTATCTCTACCCTTCAGGTCGGTCGATCGGACGGTGGTCCGATCGGGCGACGATCCGATTTGTAGGACACTTTAGTGAGAACAAGTTCACAGCAGTTTCTCACTCGATTGGATTGCAATCCGATCAGGTGGCAATCCGTTCGAACTGGTAATAAATTGAACATGTTGAAAATTGTTTAAGTTCCAAACATAACACGATCGGACGGTCGCTCGATCGGACGGCAATCCGATTAGGCGATAATCCATTTCAACGTCCAGATCCCTTGAACAATTGGAGAAATAGTTTAAGTATGGAACCAAGTGCAGCCCGATCGGGCGGCCGGTCGATCGGGTGGCAATCCAATCGGGTGGTAACCCGATCGGACGGCAATCCGTTCCGACGGTCTGATCGTTCTAACACTTGTTTCTGTTCGAAATGTTGTAGCTTTGATTGAGACATTTTAATATCTTGCGTGAACAACTGGACCCTCATCTTGTCCCAAGTGAACTGGCCGAACAGGAATCACCCTGGTCCGAACAGTTCACGGTTCGAGTCGGTTGTTCATGTTCAAACACGAAATCAACATCTCTCCCGGATAGAATTCAGATCCGGAACTGATGCATCACTAAGAATGAGTAGAAGATCAGAACAAGCTCCGATTCCATCGGGTTCGAGTGCCTTAAGTGTAAAAGAGTTGAAACAAAGTTAGGAAAACCATCTTTCCATCCTTTTAACCATGAATATGTTCAGATCTATGCAAGATCTTTGTTCATTCATGTGGAAATCGTTCAGATCTAAGTTGTTCTTGGTGGATTGAAGCAAAACATGAAGTTCATAAGAACACCATGATGACATCATCCCAGAACACCTTGAATCTAGTGATTTCACGGTTAAAAGTTAAGATTCAAAAGATAGAAAGGTGTAGGAGTGCGTGTAGATCAAGGAAGTACAAGATTTAGGTTGAAAACTTACAAGAATCGCGAGAAATCGGGAGGAAATAGACCCAAAGCGTGCTGGTCGAGTGAGAGCTGTCACATCACTGTTCAAGTGATGTGACAAGTGCTATTTATAGGTGAAGTGGAGTGAAGGTGAAAAAGTGCAATGGATCGGATGGCCATCCGATCGGGTGGCTGTCCGATCGGGTGGCAATCTGATCGGGTGGCCACTCGATCGGTGGTCTCCGGCGTGTTGCGTTTTGATGTTTCGTTTTGTTCGTTAAGCGTCACGATAGTTTGGTTACACATTATCATACCACATTCATATATTTATTATAATTAGTCACAAAAGGGTCGTATAAATATCCACATTTCAAAGCCTGTGTTGCGATAATCGAGTTGCACGTTTCGAATATGCGTTGCGTTGCGACACAACACGGCTATCGAGGAGGGTAGAATAAGTCCTCACTCAACGTCGTCGGGAGTGTTAGTATGTGCAATGTGATGTGTTATAGTGATAAAGTATGCGTAATATGCGAAAATACTGCGATATAGCGATGTATGCCATATAGCTACATTATGATCCGAATCTGTGGTGCTAGGCGTAACGAGTATAACGAGTAGTAACAACGCACGAACATGCGGGTTGTTACTGTCTCCCCTGCTTTAGGAAAGTTCGTCCCGAAATTAATCCATTAGAAGGGTTGCGAGGATTGATGCGAGTGGGAGTAGCGATTAAAACGCGTCAAAATAAGCGAGCGATCGATTGAAATTCGACGAGCGAGAGTGTTGCGATGACTAGCGATGGCAACGAGTAAGGCGATTCGTATACAACATATGGCAACACACAAATAGCGATCAAAAAGTGTTTCGAATTCTCGAAAAGTTGATTAATTCGAAAAGGTTTGGAGAAAACTTGTTCACGAAAAATCTTCCCATAGTGCGGCGTTAAACTGTTTCGATGTTCACACCAGCGCTATGAGTGGGGTTTTATTAGGTTACTAAAAGATTTTAGGGTGTTTAAAACTCGTTTTACAAAATTTTCTCGTCACGCGGCAGTAACTTGAGTCGATTGTCATACCATCGTTACAAGGAAATCTCGTTTTGTACAAAGGTTTTGACCAAATTTTAGAAAAGTTTTGTAAGAAAAGATCAGTTTAAAATTTGTATAAACAAAGCCTTTTAATAATACCAAAAATTTTAAATTTAAGGTCGGCCCTGCATGGCACTTTTCAACAAAAGTTCGACAATATGGCTAAAACACTTATATATAGGAAGTACCAGCGGCGTATCCACCATGCTTTAGCCATATGGCTTCCGTCTCATGAGGCAGTGTCATACGTGTCGACATGGTACAGACAGATTTGCGATGACTCGACCCAAACAAGAAAGGGTTGGATCAAGTCTTGGAAGGCGAACTGAGTGATGAGGTCGTTTTCGAACTCAGTTTAGCGACACGAACGAGTGCGACAAGCGAATAGCGGCACGTGATAATTGATAGCACAAAACACACATATCAAGCGAAGACGACGGTGACAAGCGAAAAGTGATGAGCGATAAGCGATGAGCGACAAGCGATAGCAAATACCGTCGAGCGATAAGCGACGGTCGATGCGTTGCCAGCAATGGAAACATGTGATTTGATTTGATTTGATTAGTTTAAACAACACAACAACTTTTAACTAACATTAGACCCCACATGGCCTTTTTCCACAAAAGTCTGCTGATGTGACTAAAGCTTCTATATATAGGAAGTACCAGCGGCGTATCCACCATGCTTTAACCACATGAGTTTCGTCCCGTGAAGCGAGATCATGTGTGCTATCATAACATAGATAACGTAGATAACGGTAAGTGATAGCGATGGCGATAAGCGTTAAGCGATACCCGATGAGCGATAGAGCAATACACAAATGATAGAGCGATACATAAGCGATAGAGTGATACCCACGATATGCGATAGCGCGATGCACATAATAAGCGATTGAGCGAACACACAATAAGCGATTGAGATTGCGAGATAGATTTTTAGCGATAACGCGATTGCGAGCGTGTTGACTTACGAAAAGTATTAGCGATTACACGCTTTGAGTTGCGATTGAGATTGTTACGCCTTGCCATGTAGTGTAGTGTGTCGAAAATAGAGTTTATATTATACTTAGTCTAATAACGTTCAACTTGTATGGCACTTTCTTCACAAGTCATTGGTTGGCATGGCGAAGCACTTATATATATAGGAAGTACCAGCGGCATATCCACCATGCTTCCACCACACGCCTCTGTCTCGTGAATAGGTGTCACACTGTGTCGACATGGTCTAGACGCTTATATATAGGAAGTACCAGCGGCGTATCCACCACGCTTGTTGGACCGTTGTTTGACCCGAAAAGTCAGTTAGAGTAGCTCATCCTCACATATAAAGGCGGAATCAGAATATGCAAGGTTACAACAGCTTGTCCTATTAATTTCCTTTGCTTTTATTGCTTTTCTACTGAAAATTTGACAGAGTTTCGCTCCAGCATACAAACACGTGTGTTAGGTCCGCTCTGAGGACACCCCGATATATAGACTATGTGGTTCGCTCATATGACATGCCATATGAGCGGACCTACATCAAAGCACCATAAGCGGACCACAAATAAACCCTATGAGCGGACCACTATTTTCAATGACATAAAAGCGAACTTATATACAAATGTTACATATTTTACATTTTGACCCCCTGTTGACTAATCTTGACTTCAGACTTCTTGTAGACGCAGTCAACAGACATTCCGTGCATCAACAGACTCCCCCTTGGATGTTGACGTAGTCTTTATCAGTCTTCAGTTCCATAGTCTTCAGTCTTAGTCTTTTCCTCAACTCTGTCTATTCTCACAAGCATTCTTCACAGGTTTCAGGATTAACACCTGGCTCTAACTTCAACTTCCCAATAGCTGTTGATCCAGACTCCTCCTCTCACAAACTCCCCCTCTCAGTATGCTGAGATCTTGAAATATCTGGTTCAAGCTTTGACAATTTGCCTCCGTGGGAATTTAAAGTCCAAACCTGTTACTCTACCCATAATATTAAAATTCATCTTTTTCAACCAATAAAAACAAACTTAATCAGTTATAAACATCCACTCAAGTATTCAAGTTCAATTTAATGACCTTGATTACTCTATTAATCTACCAAGTTCAATTTAATGACCCTGGTTGATCTTTTGACGAATTCAACTGATTTAGTAAAATCATTTTTAACTTTTTATGAAAATAACAAGTATCAACTTAATGAACTTGTTTGTGACTTTGAAAACAATCAAACTTCCAACAATGTAAGCTCTCCTCATTCTTCAGCTCAGAATCTCCTGCATCTGCTTCATCTTTCTAGAATCCGACAATCAACTTTCCACTCTGGTTTGTCTAAAATAAAGCAGAAATGTAAAATCTTTTTGGATTTTTAATGTGATCTAAACTAAGAAATGAAATACAGAAAACTTAAATTGCGGAAAGTAAACTATTTACAAGTTTTATTTTTGGCGAGCGTGTCAGGGAATCATATCAGCTTTTCAGACAAATTACAAGTACCGTTAAGCTATATTACATACACAGATTTAAACAATTCACCTCGATTGTCGATATGCTGATCCATCTTAAATTCTCACACAAACTTCAATCTATTCAGGATACCGTTTAAGTGTTTTAAGAACTTAGATCAATTCATGTGTCCCACCTCTTGAATATACTCCCGTATCCAGAATCCCAATATTCAGTCTTACAGGCAAGAATACTACAATGATGTCTGTACATAAATTAGGGGTTAAATGCGAGAACTGGGGGATCTCAGGTCAGAACTTCCGTTCAGCAGAGAGATATCAGTTTCGACTTTGCAGTGTGTCCCCTTTAGAGGATCTTTTCAGCTACAACAGATGATTATCAATTTTATTGTCTAATCAGCTGAGGGCTTCATGCAATATTTCAAGCATTTTGGATAAAGTATTAGCTAAGGACTAGGTCAGAACTACCGTTCAGCAGAAGTCCCGGAATAATACCCCAGACATCATAGAGTACAAACACCTAGTATATCAGAATACGAGACCTTTCAAACGAGATTTCAGGGGTTACCTATATATCCAAGTAGTGTTCCCCACGAATTTCACCAGTTTGAAATTTTAGGTTTATATCCCGAATAAATCTACTAAATGTGCGAAAACCTATCGACACATCGTTAGTGAGACTGTTTAACTCATTTTGTCTTTCCAAATCTTTAGCATACTGTAATTGTCTAGCCAATGTACAATCATTTTCCCTATATACACAAGCTCTTTTTCAATTTTATCATGTTTTTGGATTTTTGCATTTTTTACTGTTTTTGTATTTTTCTGAAAATAAACTATGTACAACTATCTATCTCCCCCTAAATACCAAAACACGTAAAAACCGACAAACCATCGCAGATTGTTTCTCATCTTCATCCGCAACAGTACTCTCATCAACGCTCACAACCCCATCCGACACCGAAAGCAATTTCATACCATTAAGTTTTAACAAATATTGAAACCGATTTTTATCAAAAGCTTTGGTATGCAAATCAGCTTTTTGTTCGTCAGTGTAGATTTTCTCAATTCGTATCAACTTTTTCTCGAAGCAATCGCGAATAAAGTGATGACGAATCTTCATATGTTTAGTTTTAGCGTGATGTACTGGATTTTTAGTTATATTAATTGCGGCCTCATTATCAACAAACAGAGATGTGTTAAGAAACTGCAAACCGTAGTCGCGCATCTGTTGCTGTATCCACAGGATCTGAGAGCAGCAACTGCTAGCAGAAACATACTCCGCTTCACATGTAGATAGCGCCACAGGTGTTTGTTTCTTACACTGCCAGGTAACCAATCTCGGACCAAAGAACTGGCATCCTGCAGTTGTTGATTTCGCGTTGACTTTGCAGCATCCGAAATCTGAATCGGAATACCCTTCGAGCGTAAAATCGCCTTTTCTAGAATACCATAACCCCAATGACGAAGTACCTTTTAGGTAACATAATACCCTTTTGACAATAATCATGTGCGATGCTCTCGGGTTAGACTGAAATCTTGTTGCGAGGCACGTTGGGTACATGATGTCAGGACGTGAAGCAGTCAGATACATCAAAGAACCTATCATGGAACGGTAAAATGTTTCATCAGCCATGTCTCCGGTGAGATCTGGGTGAATCCCATGATTAGTCGCAAGTGGGGTAGCAGCTGGAGTAGAACTTGACATTCCAAATTTCTCTAGAATATCAAGCACGTACTTCGTTTGATGAATGAAAATTCCTTCAGGAAGTTGTTCAACTTGTAAACCCAGAAAGAATTTCATCTCCCCCATTGATAACATTTCGAATTTCTGCTTCATCACCTGTTCAAAATCTTTGCACAATTTCTCATTCGTTGACCCAAAAATTATATCGTCCACAAAAATTTGTACTACCAGAAGATGACCATCAACGACTTTAGTGAAAAGAGTGGCATCCACTTTTCCACGTATAAACTGGTTAGCGAGTAGGTGTTGAGACAAAGTCTCGTACCAGGCTCTTGGCGCCTGATGTAGACCATACAACGCTTTGTCCAGCAAATAAACTTTGTTCTTGTGGATTGGGTCAATAAAGCCCGGCGGCTGACCAACATAAACCTCCTCTTTGACCTTCCCATAAAGAAACGCTGATTTAACATCTAACTGATATACTTTGAAATTCTTCCAAGACGCAAATGCTAGGAAAATTCTGATAGCCTCTAGTCGTGCGACAGGAGCATAGACTTCGGTAAAATCAATCCCCTCCTGTTGACTAAAGCCCTGAACAACGAGTCGAGCTTTGTTCCTGACAACCACTCCTCTGTCGTCCCTCTTACATTTGAAAACCCATTTTGTATTGATTTTTCTTTGACCATCCGGCAAATCAACTAACTTCCACACCCCCAACTTTTCAAACTGACTTAACTCTTCTTGCATCGCGATGACCCAAGAGTCTTCAGTAAGAGCCTCTTTGTAAGTTCTCGGTTCGACCTGCGAGATAAAACAACTTAATGAAAATTCAGTTTGTAAAGGTGCTACTGTAGAATAAAAACATGTTAAGCCCTGGTCAATTTGACGTCTCGTGCGAACGCCCGTTTGCAATTCTCCTATGATCAACTCCTCTGGATGATAAGAAAGAGTTCGCGGCATCACTTCGCTTGGAACATCTACATTTCCCTCCAGATTAGTAACATTCTGCTCTGCATCTTGTGCACCAACTTGGTTTGTTTGACTTGACAACTGGATCTGCTCCCCCTCAAGATCTGAATCACCATGGTCAAAAACTGGCATGTTATCAACTTCTTGATCATCATTCAACTCCGACTGATTACCAGGAGCAACTTCATCATCATGTTCACCAGCATTACTAGGACCTGCTTCATCGTCATTTGAAGTTTCCCGAGGTCTTCTAGAATACTCCGCTGGGAACCTGAGCTGCGACTCATACTCTCGCAAAATATCCAGCTCATCAAAAAATCTTCTTCTTCCTCTGATTCTTCTCTCATGTCAAACGAATCCCAAAGTTTATCATAATTATATCTCCATGAATCACCAGGATTCTGTGGCGGCATAGTGTACCCCTGACATTCAACATTTGCTGCCTCAATAATCTGCTTCTCGCTTGGAATGAAGACACGTCGCAAAGGACTTGAATAACCCACAAAGATTCCCTCAACGCTCTTCGGACCAAACTTTCCTTTAGGCTCTATCACCGTACAGGGTGACCCAAACGGTTCTAGATACTTCAAATTCGGCTTGCGTTTATTGAGTAGCTCAAAACATGTCTTGTTGAACTTCTTCACAGTAAGAACTCTGTTGAGAGTATAGCATGCATCAGAAACAGCTTCAGCCTAGAAATTAATTGATAACTTAGAGTCTGCAAGCATCGTTCTGGCTGTCTCGATTAGCGTCCGGTTTTTGCGTTCTGCAACTCCGTTCTACAGAGGAGTGTACGGAGCACTAAACTCATGCAGTATACCTCGTTCATCACAAAATTCTTCCATCTTACTGTTTTTGAATTCAGTACCATTATCACTTCGAATCCTACAAATAGGCCTCTGGTACAGATTCTCAATTCTTTTAAACAATGCCATCAAGCTGTCAAACGTTTCATCTTTTGATTTCAAGAATGAAACCCACGAAAATCTGGAATAATCATCAGTCACGACCAAACAGTAGTAATCTCTTGTTATACTCTTGACATTCACTGGACCGAACAAATCCATGTGAAGTCTTTCCAAAGGTCTTGAAACTGAATTGACTTGCTTTGTAGGGTGTAACTTTTTCTTCTGTTTGCCTTTGACACAACTTATGCACTCCCCTTCCAGATGAAAACCTTTAACATGCACTCCTGTGACCAAGTCGTTATGCACTAAGTGATTCATTTTCCTTAGGTGAATATGCCCCATCTTTCGCTGCCATAACCTTGACTCTTTCTCCGTTGCCTTGGACACAAAACAATGAGCCTGACCCGTGGTTGTAGTAGCGACGCTCATGTCCAACACGTACAGATCGTTGACTCTTGGTGCCCTCATGATGATCCACTCTTCAGGTATCACAAATCCCGGTTTCAAGATCAAACATTCTTTGTCGGTGAAATGAGTAGTATACATCCTGTCACAGATCTGGGAGATACTCAGCAGGTTGTTCTCTAGCTCAGCGATGTAGTTAACTCTCTCAAACGTTATAATGCCATTTGACAATGTTCCTTCACCTATGATCCTTCCTCCTTGATTACCCGCAAAACCCACATAACCACTGTTAATGTTATTCACATCATACAGCAATGCGGTCTTCCCTGTCATATGCCTTGACGCTCCACTATCCATTATCCACCTGGATACAAGTTTTGGTAGATCCTGCACATAACAAATCATCATTTAAACAACTTCAAGAAAGATGCCGATTCATGCTTCGCTAACCAGGAAGCTCCGACAACTCAAACTGTTTAGTCAAACATTGAGTCCACCCAGGCCTTATCAGCCTTAGGTGCAACCTTGACTCTCGCAATTTGAATTTTGAAATTTTCAGCCTTGAGAGGCGGAAAATTTGCATCATAATCAACAATAATTGGCTCTTCAGCCTTTTTCTCCTCAGAATTTGAAACTTTCTTCTCAACTTTTGATTCAATTTTTGGTTTCCACACCTGTTGAGTTACTACAACCCTTTTATAAAATTTATCATTTTGAGTTACCAACTTCTTTACTGGTTCAGTTTTTGCTTTTACGTTGTCGATTTTAACGTTTTTCTTCTCAACCAATTTCTTCTCAACATACATCGGTGCTTTACCCTTCACATCAACCTTCTTTTGTTGAACCTTCACAGCTTCAGTCTTAGGCTTCACATATGTACACTTTCGTGCAATATGACCAACCTGTTCACATCTAAAACAAGTACGAGTATCAGCTACCCGGCTCGTGCCTTCAGACTGAGCCTGTGAAGCTCTCTTCTCAAAAAAATCTTTGTTTGATTTTGAAAAAAATTCTTTTTCTTCATCAGCAAGTGAACTTGAACTATTCACAAATTTTTTCTTTTCAACAAACCTCTTGTGTGAAACATTCTTTTTCTGAAACGGTCTACCCCCCTGATAACCACCCGACCAGTTGTTTATGTTATTATTGTAAAAACGCGGTGGATAACCAGTTTTCTTGTTGTAAACCCTGTCTTTCTTTCGACTCAGAGTATTCATTGCTGACAATTCGACTTCAACAAGTTTGAAAACATTTGTCAATTTGTTCATGTTAACATTCTCGATCGAAAACTCTGAATCCGAAAACAACTTATCCGATCCCGACATCTTGTACATGACAAGATCAAGTTCATCGTGTAAGTTATTCTTGGACTTTTGTTTCGGAGTGTACTTATCCAAGAAACACCCATCCTCCTCAGAAGTGTCACAATCTGGTTTAAGCACTTTGTCTACCACACTTTTCACCACATCATTTTGGACACTTTCATCATTGGAAGACGTGAACATGACATCAATATTCTCCGGAAGTTGCACTTCACTTCCTTCCTCAAGTTCAACCAACCCAGATTCCTTTTTAGTGTAATTGTGCAAAATCGGCGGTGGAACTTTGTGAAACCCTACACCGGTACCATCTGAAAACACATCCTCGCCAGCTTTGTTTTTCCCTATAGGTTTAAGAACAATATGCTGCAACACAAAGCTTGCGGAGCTATAACTGTTAAGTTTCAACTAAATTCGCTCATTCTCTATTTCAGCTTCTTGAACTTTAAGTTTCAATTTAGCGATCTCATCCAGTTGTTTATTAATTGATTCTTCTTTTATTCTCACCACAGCTCGCAGATGTTCATTTTCTTTAAACGTTTTACCATTTCGTTCATCACTTTCTTTAACTGTGGTTTTGAGTTTTTCAAATTTTTCAGAAATTTTACGGTTTTCAAGAATTAACTTTTCATTTTCAGTTTTAACCTTTTCATGATCAATTTTATCTTTTTCCATTTGAGAAGTTAACTCTTTGATCCGTTCAGTTGAAGCTCTCACAGTTTTGTCACGACCGAGTATTTGATCCTCAACACTGCTGACCTTAGCTGTCAGGTTTTTAATTTTCTCATTGTTGAGGTACGTGACAGTACTACAGAAATTGCATTCTTTTGTGCAATTTTTGTAGTCAATGTTTCCATCAATCTTCTTACCTGACGCATTAGCTGACACATTTGGACTGACCTGATCCTTAGACTCAGAAATAGAATTAGGATCTACCTCAAGTGCTTTCGCAGCTAGCACTTTGTCAGCCATCTTTCCCAGATTTTCAGCTGTCAACTCCTGCGTAACATCGATCAATCCCGTATCAATCTTTTTCACTTCATCAATCTCTTCTTTTTCTTTCTTTTCTTTCGCCTCTTTCTCCTTTCTCTCTTTCTCTTTCTCTTCTTCAATCATCTTTGACGTTGGTGTTCCCCACCACTTGTGCTGCCAATATTCATCTTCTTCTTTATACTCCTTGATGATGGCTTCGATATCAAGCGTTTTGTCATCAATCGCGATGTTGCCATACTTATCAAGGTAGCACTCTCTGTCTGGATCCCATCTATTCGCTCTTTTTGCCTCTAGATATACACCAGAAAGTCTGATAATCTTGTTTTCAGCAACCATCTTCCGGTATCTATACTTCTGATCCTCTGTTCAATTATCTTTCCACGGAATAGGCTCATTCTTTGCCATGAAAGCATAACCAACGGCATCTTCTTCCGGCAAAACCTCTTTGCTCCAATCGTAACCCTCATCATCATAAATCACAGCTAAAGCCCTCGATTTGTCTCTGTTCTCTTCCTGCTGCTTCAATCTGGGTGGCTCGGATTTATTCTGATGGTAGATTGCCTTCTTGTAATAGTCGTCTCGAAACGGATTCTCTGATTCATCTGCATACGCATTTCTGCATTCCCGCTTGAAATGACCCTTCTGTTTACACTTAAAACATGTCACCTTTGACTTATCGAACCTCAGCTTTGTAGACGGACCTCCGATTGTCTTCCTCCCGGTAATTTCCATGAAACGCTGAGCACGTCGAACAGCACTTGCCATCGCCCAACGAATATCGATCAGTTCCATTTCCTCCGGGTCTATCTGATCGTAGTCTTCTTTTGTCAGACTTGTGTTCCCGATCTTTCCGGCCACCAAACCTGCGTAAGACTCCAACACAGACGCCAGAAAAACCATTTGTTGCTTTGCCGACTCCTCATCAAAATTCTGTGCATTCTTCAGATCTATTGCGATATTGCAAGAAAACTTTGCATCAGAACGTTTTTCAGAAGACGAAGATCCACCGTGATAACCACTGTGGCTTCCACTGCTTGGACTGCTTTGATTTTCTTTACTTGCTGGAGATACATTCTCAGCTGAAAATGCTGTCTTTGGAGAAGTAGCTTTCGGCATCAAGCTTTTCGGATAATAAAGATCCAAGTTTTGCTGATAGGATGAGTGATTGACTTTGTATGTTTTCTTCAATTCAAGCTCATGACTTTCAAGTCTCTCAATCACAACATCTGGAGTTAAATCTTCAGGAGCAATAGTGTTCTTCAACATCAGCGCGTAGTATCTCCAATCCACTTCGTCTGGTAATGAATCAAACAGCTTGTCAACCAGTTCTTCATCAGAATACGTGATCTTGTGTCGTGCAAGCTCCAGCTTCAGATGACCGAATCTTTCAATCATTTTACACACCGATTCATTTTTAAGACAACCAAACATGTCAAACTCTTTTCTAAGAAGTTTCTTTTTATTCTTTACAATCTCTTTGCTACCAAGACACTTCTTTTCAAGTTTTTCCCACAAATCTTTAGCATTGGAGTAATCTATCAGCGAAATGATATCTTCTCGCACCGATTGAAACAATAATGCCACACACTTTTGCTCTGCCACAAATTTCGTCAGCTGATGATAAAGTTTCTCCACTTTTGTCTCCATGAACATATCCATTTTTCAAACTCTTCCAACTTGCAAACGCGAAAGCCATCAACCAATCCTCAAATTTTCTCGACCAACGGCTATATTCCTCGATTGCCATAAGCTTTGGAGGTTTGTTGAATGTACCGAATGCACTCTCAGACTCCCAAGCTTCCTTCTTTTTCTCCTTTGATTGATTCTCATTTGTATTGTTAGAAGATGTATCGTTGTTTCCCGAACTACCCGTGGAAGCATACACGTCGCTGAAGGGATTCATGAAAATATCATCCATTTTGATTGTACCTGAAAAATCAATCAACACTTAGGAAAATTTTCTTAAACTTTTGAAAAACAGGACACAAAGGCGAACCAATCTGTACACGTGACAGATAAGCGGATCTGATAAGTTCAGATAAGCGAACCAGCAATGTCCGTTCGAGCGGACCAGACAAATATCAGTTCAAGCGAACCAGAAACTGTACTAAACAGCGAACCCAACTATGTCCTTTCGAGTGGACCAGTCAATGTCAGTATGAGCGAATCAGAATTGTACGTTTAAGCGGACCTGTATGTGTTCGTTCGAGCGAACCTGACAGTAAGATTGTCTGAAAGAGCGAACCACACAGGTATTTCGAGCGAACCTATTCACTAATGTACGAAAAAGCGGACCTGTTTGTTCGAAAACGCGAACCACTGTTTTTAACCTGTTTTTACCATTTTTAGTCCGAATTACACTCTAAAACTTTCTAGGGTTTGTTATTAGTGTGTTTTACACGTTATACTCAAATTTCAGACAATTTCAACCGTAGGAACCACTGAAAACCGAAAAAGTATGAGAGAAAGTGAGTAGAAAAGAGAGATTTTAGCAGATATAAGTTGTAGTAGTATGAACTCCTCATCCTGAACTCTGATACCACTTGTTGGACCGTTGTTTGACCCGAAAAGTCAGTCAGAGTAGCTCATCCTCATATATAGAGGGGGAATCAGAATATGCAAGGTTACAACAGCTTGTCCTATTAATTTCCTTTGCTTTTATTGCTTTTCTACTGAAAATTTGACAGAGTTTCGCTCCAGCATACAAACACGTGTGTTAGGTCCGCTCTGAGGACACCCCTATATATAGACTATGTGGTTCGCTCATATGACATGCCATATGAGCGGACCTACATCAAAGCACCATAAGCGGACCACAAATAAACCCTATGAGCGGACCACTATGTTCAATGACATAAAAGCGAACCTATATACAAATGTTACATATTTTACATTTTGACCCCCTGTTGACTAATCTTGACTTCAGACTTCTTGTAGACGCAGTCAACAGACATTCCGTGCATCAACAACGCTTAACCGTGCTTTTAACGTTATGGCATCATTGAAACTTATTACGATCCCCGTGCACTAACCAACACAATCCCGTGTGCACCCGTGATTAAGTTATCCCTTGCACGTTTATCGTAACTTATCTCAAGAACGCATAGTAGGGGTAAAACGCGTTATATAGTACATAGTGCTAGTATATAGTCCGTGCGCGAGTGCAAGAGAGTGAGAGATAATTAGAGTCCACATTACGTCGAGAAATAGAACAAGTTCAACATGCAAAAGAAATGAACGACAAAAATCGTATCATTACAACAACATTGGAAGAATAACTAATGTTGTTGTGGAGGACTTCTACGGAGACTGCGATTGTTGCTGGAATTCCTCAAGTTTGCGGCCCCGTGCGACAGTGCTGGGTAAGATGACCATACCAGTTGCAATTTGCGCAAAAGCGATAGTTAGCTTCTAGAGGGTGATGATACGTACACGTGAGACACAGGGGATAAGTTCCGTTGTAGTCGCGCTTCGAGTGAACTGGAATTGCCTGGAGAGGTTCTGGTTGCGACAGTTCGGTTGTTGAAGAGTTTGGGCTCATGGTCTTTCGTTTGCGGTTGGACTGAGCTTCCTGAGGTGATGTGTTATCATCGGAGGATTCGTCTGAGGACTCACTTGAAGAATCGTCGGAGGAATCGTTAGAAGAATCGTCGGAAGAGTCGATGACGATTGCTTGATGAGCTTGTTTGACAGGATTCTTAGAGAAAAATCCGTCCAAGACTCGTTTGTCGTTGATTTCTGCGGCCAAACGATAGGTTTCTTCGATGGTAGCGGGTCTTGCAACTTCGACAAAATCGCCCACACATTCAGGTAAGCCGCGAATGTACTTCGTGATGGATTTTTCTGAAGTGTTGACTTGTGTTGGGATTGAACCCTATCAGAGGAACAGATAATTAAAGCCAAAACTGGATCAGAGCAGTGGGTCCAGAATAAGCAGATGTTTACATACAAGTCTCTCCCCTTGAAAGTGATTACAACAACTGATGACCTCCTATCTGCTGATCTTGCAAAGTACTGACCTACAACTGTTGCTCAAGTAAAAGATTTGATGGAAGACTAAAGTCCTGCTGATTCAATCTACTGCCTTGAGTCAAGCACTACTGATCCGGACAAGTGCTGCTGGGTTCACAGCAGTAGAAGGTTGCAGCAGCTGTTCTAATGTCTGTTTTGTAATAGAATGTATTAGCAGTAGTTAACACAAGCAGTGTCTGTATAGATCAGAGGTTAGAGTTTGTTAGGAGGTTAGATGTCACTTTCATGGTGACGTCAGCTAAGATGCTCAGTAGTTTGCAAGTGCCTATAAATAGTTCAGTACTTTATACTGTTCTATTAGCTCTTTTGCATCATTCGTCTTCTTTGCACGAACAAACAACTGAGCTCTGGCTGAGCGGGAGTTTGCATTCATTCATCAATCATTGTAATCGTTGTTGAAATAAATTCAATCTTTCGGTTCATTGTGTAAAGATGTTTGATCAAAGTATTACTCTCGTTTGATAGTATGCAAAGTTTGTTTTCATCTTAATTCCGCTGCACACTCATCCACTTTCATCTTAATTTCAAACACAAAATACAATCAAAATCAAACTCAGATCCAACAATTGGTATCAGAGCTAGAACAGTCAAATTTGATTTAACAATCATTTTGACGTAAATAGTTCAGCTCAAAACAGTTGATACTAATCGTTTGTTCGTCGTTGAAAAACAGAGTAAGGATTAATCACCATTAAAGTTGATTTCTCAGTATCTGTAAAACAACAAGAATGACGTCACAATCTCAGGACGATAAAAACAACATCGGCTCGCTTTTTAAACCACCTATGTTAAAAAGAAATGAGTACAACATCTGGCAGAGGAGGATGGGTCACATCCTTGCTCAACAAAGCACAGGTTGTTGGAGGTCTGTCGTCTTTGGTCCCCATGTTCCTACAGTGCCAAGCGCTGAAGATGCTAAAACATCTGTTCCAAAACCTATTGAAAATTATACCGAAATCGATTTTCAAAGGATTGAACTAGATGCTAAAGCATTTAGCATCATAGCATCAGCGCTGCCCAATGAAATATATGCTGGACTGTTACATTGTAACAGTGCCAAAGAATTGTGGGACGCGCTTAAGGAACAGTTTGGGGGTACCGAAGAAGTCATAGAAAACAATAGGGAAATCCTGAACCAATAGTATGAAACATTTTGTCATGTTAAAGGTGAATCACTGACTCAACAATTTGAGCGTTTCAGTTGTCTCATCAGTGAACTGAGGCTTGTTAAAACCACTTTTACAAACTCAACTCAAAATAGCAGGTTCCTCAGGTCACTGCCAGAAAAATGGGACACCATAGCTTTTGTCACCCGAAATTCACCTGAGTTCAAGGATCTGACCTTGACCCAACTCCATGGTCGATTCCTGACCTACGAAAGGGAGTTGAACCAGAAAAGGAAGTTACAAGAGTTAGGAAAAACCGTTGATGATTATACATTCGGTAACACTGCTCTTTTGGGTCAAGAAGAATCTGGGAGTAGTGGTAAGGATCAGGGTTATGATCACTTCATTGACATAACTGCTGGTGCAAATTTTAACAACCCTGATCCTCACTCTACAAGTTATGCATTCACTGCAAATGAAAACCAGATGTCAGACAATCTAAGCTTTGAACTCAATGATCTACAGCATTTTGACCCCACTGATTTAGAGGAAATGGACATCCTGCATCAACTGGCCTTGCTAAGTGTTAGAACTAGCAAATTTTATAAAAGAACAGGGTGAAAATTCCTAGGGTTGCATGGGAATCTAAGGGTTGGGTTGGATAAATTGAAAATCAAGTGCTACAAGTGTAATAGGTTAGGACACTTTGCTAGGGAATGTAGGAGTCAAACTGTTGGCCCCATAATCACTC
Source organism: Helianthus annuus (assembly GCF_002127325.2). Taxonomy (NCBI): domain Eukaryota; kingdom Viridiplantae; phylum Streptophyta; class Magnoliopsida; order Asterales; family Asteraceae; genus Helianthus; species Helianthus annuus. Next base: position 28,315,835 of record NC_035437.2, on the reverse strand, counting down.
ATCCTAGTTCAAACCCTAGACCTCAAAATCAAAACACTATGCACTATGCCCAATATGCCCCAGCAGCTCAAATGAACACTACTCACTATGTTGTTGCCCCTGTGCCAGTACATTATGTCCAAACAGCTGCTCCACAGATCCAATATGTTCAAACCCCTATCCCTCAGGCACAAGTGCAACCTGCACCTCAAACCACTGCTCCAGCAGCAGTACAACCAGATCAACAAAGCTTTTTCACTCAAGGGTTTGTTGACTGGAGCAGTATGCCTGAAGATCTTAGTGATGAAAATTTTGCACTCTATGCTTCAAATGTTTCTTCTCATGATGAATTTTGTTTGATGGCATTAGAGTCAATACAGGAGGGTGTTGAATCTGAAGAGGAACAGCTGGTTTCTGAAACAGTGGATGAGGTGATTGAAGCAGTGGTTACTGCTGTGGCTGATGAAGTACTGTTGGGAGAAAGTTCAGGCACCCTAATTGAACCACTGACAGATCCGTGGTCAGAAGAAGAAAAGGCAGGTGAGAAAGAAGAGAGAGCCGAAGATGAGGAAAATCCTAAATGTGATTGTGCAATGATGGCTGCTGCCAAGTTATCACCTCAAGTTCTTGAAAAACTGTGTTCTGACAATTGCATTATTGCTTTTGCTAACATCAAAGAGGTGAATGAAAACCTTCGTGATAAAATCTTATCTGATGAAGTCAAATTTGAAAGATCTCTAAAAGAACTTAAAAACAAATTGGCTGAAAAAGAGAAAGAGATTAGCAGCATGAAAGAACAGCAAAGCATAACCAAACCCCAACTCCAAACCTTGGTAGAAAAATACCAAGGTTGCAAAAAGGAGTTAGAATCCACCCAGATCACATGTGAGAGATGGGTGGAATCATGCAAAGGGTATGAGGTTATGCTTGAGAAACAGATAAAAAGCAATGTGAAATTTGGGGTTTGCTATAGAAAACATGATGATGAAAACATTGCTTTTGGAAAATCTGTCTCAACCACTGATGGGACTGCTGAGTTCATTCCCACAAACAAGAATGGCCAAGAAGTGAAGATCACTGACAAACTTGGTAACAAAATCACACTTGACAGACCAATGGGTCCCTCTGTTTTTGAGGAGATTGAAAATCATCAATTTAAACCAAAATGGTCTGATGAGTGTGATATTCTTGAGAATTTTAAGCCAATGGACTTTACATCAACTGATGGTGTTAAAGCTCCAAAAGCTAAAGTCATTCCTCTCAAGGACATCCCAACAGTGGTTAAAACCTCTGCTGCAAAGGAGTCTGAAAAGAGAAAGAAGAAAGAAAAAATTGATAACTTGTTTTGGGAATTCTGTGAGAAAAGGAATCATCTAACAAAAGACTGCTTCCACTTAAAAGCTTATGATTTAACCAAAACAAGTGTCATTACTTCTGCTGAAAGTTGCAGTGTTTGTGGTAAAACAAATCATAAAACTCAATCATGTGTGTATCTCAAAAACTTTAATGAGAAAAAGAATGAGTACATTGCTAAAACATCCTTGAGTTCATCAGCATCATCACCATCTGTCAAATTCACCAAGAAACAACCACTGTTTGTGCCAGTTCAAACAGCTGTCACAAAACAGCTGAACCAAACATCTGTCAAAAGAGATGTTCAGGTTACTGATGCACCTCCTGCCAATCAGTTCAGAAAAGGCAAGGAAAAACAGTCTTACCAAAGGATTCCACACGTTTATGAGGTCTACAAAAAGCCCTCTAAACCCAGAGTGAACAGGCATCCTTTTGGTTATCAGCAGGTGATTGGTCAAGACCCCCAACAGTGGTTAGCTAGAAACAGTACTAAAACTGTCCAAACCCCTGACTTAACCACTGTCCATCACACTTCATCCATACCAGACACCGTTGAGACTCCATCCAATGCCTTGTTGGCTTTGGAGTCCTTAATGAACTAATCCTTTTACTTCATGTGCAGGGAGCTTCTGCATGCTTTGATAGTCTTTGGTATGTAGATAGTCGAGGTTCCAGGCACATGACAGGATGTAAAGCCCTCCTCAAAGACTTTAAAATCCATGGAGGGGGTGATATATCCTTTGGGAATAATAGTAAAGGGTAAGTTCTGGGGTCTGGTACAGTGCAATCTGGAAATGTAAAATTTGAAAATGTCAATCTAATAGACGATCTGAAATTCAACCTTCTGAGTGTATCTCAAATGAGTGACAAAGGGTTTGGGTCATTCTTCACAAAAGAATGTTGTAGGATTGTTGGACCAGACATGGTCAAAAAGATTGAAGCAATAATCAAAACTGGTTAAACTAAACTTGTTGCTCAAAGAAGTGGCAATGTTTATGTTGTTGATATGTCAAAAGAGTGTCCCAGAGCTGATGCCTGTCTGTTCTCAGCTGCCTCTAACAAAGAGACAGAACTTTGGCACAGAAGGCTGGGGCACACAAATCTTAAGACAATCATAGAAATTTCAAAAAATGGTTTGGTGAGAGGCCTACCACAAAAATTGTTTTCTTGTTCTGAACATTGCATTTCCTGTTTAAAAGGAAAACAGCATAAAAGTTCTTGTAAGTCCATTGAAGAGTCCAAAACAACCCAGTGTTTGCTAATGCTGCACATGGATTTGTTTGGCCCAGTTCAAGTCATGAGCCTCAAAAAGAAAAGATATTGTTTGGTTATTGTGGATGACTTTTCTAGGTTTACATGGACTTTCTTTTTACACTCAAAAGATGAGACTGCAGGCATTTTGCAAGACTTTGTGACCCAGGTTGAAAAGCAATTTGACCTTCCAGTGAAAAGCTTCAGGAGTGACAATGGCACAGAATTTAAAAATAAGGAGTTGGATGCCTTCTGTGTGAAGAAAGGGATTGTAAGACAGTACAGCATCCCTAGAACACCAGAGCAAAATGGGGTTGTGGAAAGAAAGAACAGAACTTTGATTGAGGCTACCAGAACTATGCTTGCAGATTCAGGTTTGCCATTAACTTTCTGGGCAGAGGCAGTAAACACTGCTTGCTATGTCCAGAACAGAGTTTTAATAAACCCCAGGCACAAAAAGACTGCCCATGAAATTCTGTATAAAATCAAACCACTGATCTCATACTTCAAGGTGTTTGGCTGCCCATGCTTTATTTTGAACTTAAAAAGATTCCATTTCAAAATTTGCAGCCAAAATTGATTGTGGTTATCATCTGGGATACTCAGCCACTGCCAAGGCCTACCAAGTGTTCAATACACGGACCAAGGCAGTGGAAGAGACTTTGAATGTAAAGTTTAATGAACTTTCATCAATGAAAATCCCAGCAAATCCTTCTAATTTGTTTGATCTTGAAAAGTTTACTTTTGAAAATACTGCTGTCAAGACTAACAGTGCAGGTCCAACAGAGGATACAACACCAGACTATGGGTATGAAATCATCATCCCTCAAAGGTCTGCCACAAAGGGAAAAGCATCAGTTGTTCAAAACATCTGTCAAAGCTCAACCACTGCTACATCAACAGTTGTGGACCAAAGTAGCCCATTCACCACTGCTTCCACATCCTCAAACACTGCTGACAAAAGTCCTCAAACAGTGGATAAAAGTCAGCAGTTGTCCACTTCACTACCTCCTATTCCACCACCTTTTGAAGCTACTGTTGGGTCATCAAAGTCACCAGCAGTGGATAGCTCAGATGATACACATTTGCAGCCTTCACCAACAAATGCCATCATACCATACCAAGGAGATTTAATCTTCTTGAGATCTCATCCACCTGATCAAATCATTGGCAACATCAATGAAGGGGTGCTCACAAGAAGCCAAACCCAAAACATTTGTCTTTCTGCTGGTTTTCTATCACTCCATCTGCCAGTCAAGTACCAAGAGGCACTAAAAGACAACAGCTGGGTAGAAGCCATGCAAGAAGAGCTCCAACAGTTTAAAAGACAACAAGTATGGGAGCTTGTACCATTGCCAGAAGAGGTTAGTCCCATTGGCACAAAGTGGGTCTTCAAGAACAAAACAGATGAAAGGGGCATTGTTGTCAAGAACAAAGCCAGGCTTGTGGTTCAAGGTTATAGACAAGAAGAGGGGATTGATTATGATGAAACATTCGCCCCTGTTGCAAGATTGGAAGCTATTAGACTGTTCCTGGCCTTTGCTGTCAACCACAACATGAAGGTGTTTCAGATGGATATCAAAAGTGCTTTCCTCTATGGTACATTGCATGAAGAGGTGTATGTATGTCAACCTCCAGGTTTTGAGGATCCATTTTATCCTGATCATGTCTACAGGCTAAACAAAGCCTTGTATGGCTTGAAACAAGCACCAAGGGCCTGGTATGAAACTCTTTCCAACTTTCTACTCTCAAATGGTTTCAAAAGAGGCACCATTGATAAAACACTGTTTCTTAAATGGAGAGGGAAAGATTTAATGATTGTCCAAATTTATGTGGATGACATTATTTTTGGAAGCACATGTACCAAAATGTGTGAAGAGTTTAGAGAACTCATGACAGCTGAGTTTGAAATGAGTGCAATGGGTGAGCTGCAATGCTTACTTGGTCTCCAAGTACAACAATTGCAAAATGGAACTTTCATTCATCAAAGCAAATATGCTAAAGAACTTTTAACCAAATTTGATATGAATGATTGTAAACCATGCAGCACACCCATGGCAACAAATAAGCTGGTCATGTCTGATGAAAAGGATGAGCTGATTGACCAAACACTTTATAGAAGCATGATTGGGTCTTTATTGTACCTAACTGCATCTAGACCAGACATCATGTTTGCAACATGTGTCAGTGCAAGAAGTCAATCAGCTCCCAGAAAATCAAATCTCATTGCTGTAAAAAGGATTCTCAGATACATAAAAGGTGCTCCCACACTTGGTATCTGGTATCCAGCTAATGGGAATATCAAGCTTTCAGGTTTTTCAGACATTGACTTTGCTGGATGTCACACCACAAGGAAGTCCACTTCAGGAGGGTGCCAGTTTCTAAGTGATAGCTTAGTTTCTTGGTAAAGCAAAAAGCAAGCAGCAGTTTCAACATCCACTGCTGAGGCTGAATACATTGCTGCTGTAAGCTGTACAGCCCAACTCCTGTGGCTTCAAAATCAGTTACTGGATTTTGGTATCACTGCCTTAAAGACACCACTCATGTTGGACAGCCAGGCAGCAGAAAATATCATAAAAAATTCCAGTTTCCCACTCTACCACAAAGCACATCGACATCAGACATCACTTTGTGAGGGATTGCTATGAAAAAGGTTTGATTTCTCTGCATCATGTCCCAACTAAAGACCAGCTGGCAGATGTGCTCACAAAAGCACTTGATACAGCCACTTTTGAAAGTCTGGTCTCTAGGATTGGGATGCTAAACATGGAATAACAAGCAACATCTTGTTTTTCTATGAATAAAAGCACCAAAATGTTTTCAGAAAATCAAAAATCCATCCTTAAAAATAGCTAAAAATGAAAATTTCATTAAAATCCTTAAAAGTCTGCCATAACCACTGATTGTTCAAAAGTCTGCTCTACTTCAAAAGGCCTGCCCACTGCTGAAAGGCAACCTCTATTTTCTCATTTCTTGATAAACTCTGTTGTTCAAAAGCATTGTCTTATCCACTGATATGCTATCCACTGATAGTGAAAATCATCCACTGCTTCCTTACCACTGCCTTCATCAGTTGCTTTCATCAAAGTACTGTCCTTCATTTTTCACCAGGGGTTGTCACGTGGGCAGTACATAGCAGTCAGACCTTTTGTAACGGCTGCCACGTCAGCATTCACTTTTCTTCCCCATAAAATCCCCCACTCACCATCAAAACAGGGTTTTACTGTCGAATTGAATTCTTAAAAATTCTCTTCTCAAAGCAGTTTTTCTTCTCATTTCTCACAAATTTCTTCGATCATTCGTTTCAAAAATGACAAAATCGAAGCCATCTGCAAAACCCTCATCCAAATCATCATCGAAAACAGCCTCTCAAAAGGCAACTTCCACTAAAATTCCATACAAATCATCTCACAATCTCCTGGGTCTTCTAACAAAACAAGGAACCACCGATGTTTTCGATTCCATTCTCAACATCATGGCAAAATCAAAGTACAAAACTTTGCTCACCGCCAATGCACCAATCTATTTGGCGACCCAAAAGGAGTTTTGGAAGAATGCAACCCTTGAAAAACAAGGTGACTCTGCAACTGCCATACACTCTTCTATAAAGGGTAAAAAGGTCCAAATCACGCCACAATCCATCTCCGAAGTCTTTCAACTCGATGATCAGGCAGGTAAAACTTCCTTCACTAAAAATGAGTTGCACATTGACTTCATTGAACGAGGGTATGAAGCCACAATGATGAAGAAACTTACCTTAGAAAAATGTTATTTTCCTTCTGCAACCAGATTCCTATTTCATACCTTCCTACTATGTGTTTCAAACAAAACCACTTCTTTTAGTGAGATCCCTATAAAGATTCAAAATCTGGGATATGCAATTCTTCAAGAAGAAAATTTTAACTATTCTCGGGAAATCTTTAAAGATTTGGTTAATAATGTTGAAACCAAATCATTCTTATTGTTTCCAAGGTTTTTAAGTTACTATTTTGCAAAGAAATTCAGTAAGGATGATTTAGCTTTAATAAACCAAGGTGAGATAACTGTAATAAACTGCCTAACATCTGAAACTTTTTCACGAATGTTAGCACCTTGCAAAACACAAGCAGGGGTGCCTGAGCAGAATTTAGCAGCTACCACTGCTCCTCAGGTATCTGCTGCTGAGCCTACTGCTCTAGGTGATCAAAGCAGCAGACCAACTGTTTTGAAACCCACACCTACCAATCCCAAAAAGCAAAACAAAAAGAAAATTCCAAAACCCCCCAAACCAATCAAAACGGCAACTCTGGAGGATGAGATACCAGAGTTAATGCCTGTGACAACACAAATGTCACAAGAAACCACTGCTGCTTCTTCCACACAGCAGTTGGTACAAATATCTCAACCCATAACCATAACTCCTCCTACTTCTTCTCAAAAAGAACAGGTTGTACACAAAGGGCCACCACATTATGATGCTCTGGATAGACTCGTTTCCATCATCCACAGCTCAATGCCCGGGGCAAATCCGTCTTCTACACCCACCATCACATCCACAATTCCACCAAAAACACAACTTCTGTTGGATGCAATTGATTTGAACCAGGCATTACCCAGTCCTTCTCAATCACCTGTTAATGAGAATATGCCTCAACATTTGACTGAGCCTGATGTATCATTCTTTGCTAACCCACCAACACAACTCTTTGTGGTAATCCAAGTGAAGCAGCCACTACAACTGTTGAACCCACTGGTTTACAGTTGGACAGTGGTTACATCAATAAGTCTTCCTTGGAGGCAATTCCTTTTATAGCACCTCTGCCAACCACCAGCGGATTTATTTATCCTACTGGCAACATCAAAAGGTTGTCAGGTGTTAAAGGAAGAAGACCCCAGTACCAAGAAAAAGGGGCATCAGTGGTTAATGTTTGGAGTAAACTCCCTACTTCAACCACTGATAAAACCACTGTTAGTGGGAAATCAGATGATCCCATTAAATTGGGTGATGGTTTAACGTACCAGAAATTGACGGCTCGTGTTGAAAAACTTGATAACTCTGTTGCCGAACTCAAAGATATGTTACAACAGTTGTTAAAGTACAAAAGGTACAATCTACTACTGTTCCATCTCCAGCACCTGCTCCACAACAGGCATCTGCTACCAAAGAGCTCTGGAATCTATTTCAACCTTTTCTCCATCAACAAGCAAAAATAGCAGATCAGCAACATGAAAAACATGTTCAACAACTGCGAAATGCAATGGAGTCAAGATTCAAAAACACCCAGGCAGATCTAAAGGCTCTCAAATCTCAGATCCTGCACATCACTGGCACTGCTCCTCCACCAGTTTTCTTCATTGATCAACTTCCCGAAGATAATGCCAAAAAGGGGGAGAAAATTCAGGCGTGGATAAGGAAGGGAATAGAGGATGGTCTTTACCTTGCACCAGAAAATTCAAACATGACCAAAAAGATTCCTTTGCCAGATGGGAGCAAGAAAATTGATGTGACTACAAATGCACTTGCAGAAGCAGTTGCATGTGTAAAAAGGGATAGAGAGGCCAAAAAGAAAGCCAGGGTTGATTATCCGGATCAGGGTACTTCAGGGTCAAGAGATGATGAAAATCTTATTGATGAAAAGAAGAAGCCTACAAGAAGAATCAGGCTACCCAAATCCATTCCAACCAGACGTTCAAAGTCTGCTCCAAAACCACCACCTAAAACAGCTGTTGTAACTCCTGCTGTATCCACTACTGTTGGTACATCAGTGGTTTCAACATATGTTCCCACTTCAACACACACCACTTCAACACACACTACATCCACTGCCTTATCTCCATCACCACCAAAAACAAAATCACCTCCTGTCAAAAGGCAGAAGACAGCAGCTGTTATAACATCTGCTGTAAAGACAACAGTGGTTGGAACACCAGTTGTTTCAACAACTGTTAGTCTATCACAAACCACTGCCACTACAACCACCATTCCATCCAAAACATCATCAGTCCCTCCTCAAATAAAGAGGAGAAGACTAATTCTTAAAGATGATGTCACTTCACCATCCCAAACTTCTTCAAAATCTTTAGCTCTTGTCACAATACCAAAACCAGTTCCTCTTTCTTCAGTTCCATTGCACAAGCCCTTACCTCCTGCAGGTGTTCAATTTCCTCTTGAACTGGAAGCTGTTAGAGAAGAAATAAAATCCTTTTATTATGAGGATGACCCTGCTAAAAGGAGTTTGCCATCAATCAAAGGATATCCCTGGCCCAAAAATGTTGATGAATATTTGAAGATAAAGGCCAAGCAAGCAGAGGATATCTCGAAAAGAAACATACAAGGGAAATCTGACAAAGAAATTTCTAGATAATACCAATATCTGCTCACATAATTCAGTTCCCTAGAATGTTTTGCAAAGAATGTCAGTCAACAAATTTCAGAAAGAGCAGCTGAAACTTTGAAGAAAGACTACATTGAAAGCATTATGATTCACAAAAGATACAAAGGAGAGAGACACATGTACAAAGAGTGGACAGTTCTTGAGCTTGAAATTGAAGCAGCAAGAATTCAAGACATGATAAAAAGGAAAGTCACTCACACTCCTCCTGATTGGGCAAAGTTTAGAAAGAATGTACCTGACAAACAGGTAGAACTGAAAAGAATGAGAGAACAACTGGTTGCTGCTGAATATGGTAACAAAAGACAAGTTGCAAGATGGAAAGAAGATGTGGTCAGGACAACCTACAAAAGGTTGGAGGAATTAAGAAAGAAAGATCCAAAAGTTCCTCAAAAACCTGACTATCCTGAAGCAGCGGTTTCAAAAAGACCATCAAAGCTGCAAATCAGGAGAGTCACTGCTCCAACTGGTACTGCCATCTACAAAAGAAGGAGACAAAGCCAGTTAGGTGCTGAAACAGTTCAAGAAATTCTTACTGGAAATGCCGTTGTGAAAGAAGGCTTGTTGAGAAAGTTTAAAGAAGAATTTGAACTGGAAAACTCTGCTAACACTGCTCAGCCAGTGATGAATAGGCCAGCCTCACCAAATACTTCTGCTAATAAACATCTCCCAAGAAACCCACCAGGCTCAAAAATACAAAAGTGGGAAACTGACAAACAGACCTGCGTATTGACTTTGCTCAGGTCTGGTGGAGAAGTGAAGAAAATATCAAGGGAACAAGCTCTTGGCCTGAGTCTTGAAGATTTGCTGGATCTCCTTGATCTTCCACTTAGCAGGGATGATGAAGACACAGATGCCCTTGACTTTGAATTAAAATTTAAAGGTCAGATAAGGGAACTGTTAATGAGGCAATAAAATGTCCACAATAATGAAGAGTTTTGGCATTATCTGTTCCAGGGGGAGATTGTTGGGATTGAACCCTATCAGAGGAACAGATAATTAAAGCCAAAACTGGATCAGAGCAGTGGATCCAGAATAAGCAGATGTTTACATACAAGTCTCTCCCCTTGAAAGTGATTACAACAACTGATGACCTCCTATCTGCTGATCTTGCAAAGTACTGACCTACAACTACTGCTCAAGTAAAAGATCTGATGGAAGACTAAAGTCCTGCTGATTCAATCTACTGCCTTGAGTCAAGCACTGCTGATCCGGACAAGTGCTGCTGGGTTCACAGCAGTAGAAGGTTGCAGCAGCTGTTCTAAAGTCTGTTTTGTAATAGAATGTATTAGCAGTAGTTAACACAAGTAGTGTCTGTATAGATCAGAGGTTAGAGTTTGTTAGGAGGTTAGATGTCACTTTCATGGTGACGTCAGCTAAGATGCTCAGTAGTTTGCAAGTGCCTATAAATAGTTCAGTACTTTGTACTGTTCTATTAGCTCTTTTGCATCATTCGTCTTCTTTGCACGAACAAACAACTGAGCTCTGGCTGAGGGGGAGTTTGCATTCATTCATCAATTATTGTAATCGTTGTTGAAATAAATTCAATCTTTCGGTTCATTGTGTAAAGATGTTTGATCAAAGTATTACTCTCGTTTGATTGTATGCAAAGTTTGTTTTCATCTTAATTCCGTTGCGCACTCATCCACTTTCATCTTATTGCATCATTCGTCTTCTTTGCACGAACAAACAACTGAGCTCTGGCTGAGGGGGAGTTTGCATTCATTCATCAATCATTGTAATCGTTGTTGAAATAAATTCAATCTTTCGGTTCATTGTGTAAAGATGTTTGATCAAAGTATTACTCTCGTTTGATTGTATGCAAAGTTTGTTTTCATCTTAATTCCGTTGCACACTCATCCACTTTCATCTTAATTTCAAACACAAAATACAATCAAAATCAAACTAAGATCCAATAACTTGACTTGGGCAGATTATGATAAACTTTTTAAACCTTGCGGTGTAGCCAGTATTGTCATCTTCGACTTGCTTAATTTCCCAAAATTCGTTTTCTAGCTTCTGGACTTCGTGGGGAGGGCAGTACTCTTTCTTCATGAGCTCTTTCAGCTCATCCCAAGAGAGGGCATAAGCTGCGGAGATCCCACGTTTGTTACGTTCGGCTGTCCACCAGTCGATTACTCGCGATTGAAATACTCTGGTAGCGCAAGTAGTACGAAAACCATCGGGACACCCACTCTGACGAAGGGTAACTTCGATAGAATCGAACCACTGGAGTAGTTGGGACACACCTCCTTCACCCGTGAACTCCATCGGGTCACAGGCTTTGAAGTGTTTGTAGAGGAAAGCAGATTGCGGCGCTTCCGTCTTAAAGTCTTCCGGGGTTCGAGAGTTGCTGAGAGAGTGCACTTGAGCGACAATTTGAGGAATGACCTTGGCCACTTCCTTGGTCACAAGCGAGGCAATCCTCTTTTCGGCGCTTCATTTGGCTCTTCTCCTAGTTGTTCGTCTGGAGGTAGAGTCATTGGAAGGCATCTAGACAGAGAAAGATTTGGAGTGAGATTCGATCATAATGATTTTTGAGTTTTGCGATGTGATTGAGCGCGATCAAAACTTGTAGCGAGTAATATAATAGACTTCACATAGGAGCCACATAGAAGATACGAGATTCCTAAGTTCTCAAAACGTTGATTTGTTTTGTATATAATTAGTTATATCTTATTCTTGTACACATACATGTCGGATAGAATTCGCGAGGACGCGTTAAAGGGAGAAAGCGAGGGCGGTTAGTTAGACATTAGCTTTGTTGCGAACATTCGGTTTTCGTTTTAGATTGCGATGGCTGTGTGACTTGTGCGGTTGCAAAAACAGGGAGCGAAAATCGATAAATCGAGAAATCAATAAAGCGTAAAGTTTTAAATTGTAACACAAAAGCGTAAAGAAGTTCCATAAAGCATAAAATCGGCGAGTCGTATGCTAGAAAAATAGGTAGAGTGCCTCAGGTGTTTAGGCGTCGACTGCCCAAGGTAACCCAACTATGCCCAACAAGTTCGTGCACGCGCGTTGCCCTAGAAGACTCATGTTTCCACTGGAATGTAGCTCATGGCATTCGTCTTCCTAGTCCTCGCGTGGCTCGAGTTATCGTTATAGCCGAGTCCTTGGTGAGAGCTTTTGTAAACCATTTTATGGAGAGTGGACGGTTTATTAAGATACGGGTTTCACCCCTGACTTAATTACTTCATTCCTAGCTGTGGTTGTGCTCTTCGAATAAATTCGGGAGTTCCACTGGATTTTGAAATGGAGGCTTTTCTCGAGTTATGGATGTCACTCCCAGCTCAACGGAAAGTTCTCGTGCTAGAAAAGGCGCTGAGTGAGCGATCTTATCGAGAGTTCTTGGTTTTCACACCTGATCTCTACTGGACCACTCGGTTGTGTTATGCGAGCATTTTCGAAAACGTGTGTATTGTGTTGGCCTTAGGAAAGGCTAAGTAATATTCTAGCCTTATGAAAGGCTCTTCGTGTGAAATTTTAGTATGCAGTGTTCACACGAAGTAGTAATTTTCAGCGAATTCGAACGAGAGTATCAAGTAGGCTCGTACAATCTCCTACCAGGTTCGTACGAGTCGGCCTGTTGGTACTTAGACTATAGACTAGGTCGTTTCTAAGACATCGACCCGGACTAGGTCAAGTCTGGCCTAATTCCCTATAGTTATGGCTCTGATACCAGTCTGTCACACCCCAACCGATGGCGGAATCATCGGGGCGTGGCACGAGGCGAATCAGATTGCTCAAGAAAATCCATAACAACTATATTGCGACAGTATTTAATGCGTTCATTATCCCATTCTAATAAACAATACAATCACATAAGGCATCACAGATTTCTTATCCTCTCAAACAATACAAATCCGGCAACATAGATTTTTAGGTGAGTTTCTAGACTCCCTAGCTTGATTTGATGTAGACTGCAACTAAACCTGCAACATACGTTAAAACAACGTCAATACAAAAGTATTGGCGAGTATACAAGTTTTGATAGTAGCGAGAAATAGATAAAAGTGTTGTGAATTACCAAATACATAAACGAGATACCTCAACATACATGCATACAAGACAGATACTACCAGCTAAGTCACTCGAGCTGCGATTGCGATTGCTATTCATCCTAACTAGACCCCGTCGGGTGCTATAGTACTATACTAGTTAAGGCGGGACCTCGCGAGTAAAAGTCCTAACACATATGTAACTAGCATCACGTGTAAATATGCATAACAGTCATTCTCAAGTGATAAATAGTTTGAATGAATAATTTGTTTGATAAATTCGATTTAATAGGAACGTTTGTTACACCCGAAATGCGATAAAAGGGGTTCGAGTATACTCACAGTCGGTGTTCAGCAAGTAAACACAACATGGTTGGATTGAAGGGAGCGCGTCAGAGATTAGCCTAATTACAGATTTATAGCGTAAGCGTCGAACAGTGCGTTAAACGGTGGCGAGAGAACCAAGTGTCGAATGGTAATCCGATCGGATGGCAATCCGATCGGATGGCCAGTCGATCGGGTGGCAATCCTTTCAGATGATCATCCGATCGGACGGCCAATCGATTGGATTGTCACCTCGTGTGGTGAAGACGTGTTCGTGTATGATGGTTTGACTTTTGAAGTTTTCGTTGTAGCATTTTGAAAACAAAGAAGTATCTCTACCCTTCAGGTCGATCGATCGGACGACGGTCCGATCGGGTGACGATCCGATTGGTAGGACACTTTAGTGAGAACAAGTTCATAGCAGTTTGTCACTCGATCAGATTGCAATCCGATCGGGTGGCAATCCGTTCGAACTGGTAATACATTGAACATGTTGAAAATTGTTTAAGTTCCAAACGTCACACGATCGGACGGTCGCTCGATCGGACGGCAATCCGATCGGGCGGTAATCCGTTTCAGCGTTCAGATCCCTTGAATAATTGGAGAAATAGTTTAAGTATGGAACCAAGTGCAGCCCGATTGGGCGGCCGGTCGATCGGGTGGCAACCCGATCGGACGGTAATCCGTTCCGACGGTCTGATCGTTCAAACACTTGTTTCTGTTTGAAATGTTGTAGCTTTGATTGAGACATTTTGATATCTTACTTGAACAACAAGACCCTCATCTTGTCCCAAGTGACCTGGCCGAACAGGAATCACCCTGGTCCGAACAGTTCACGGTTCGAGTCGGTTGTTCATCTTCAAACCCGAAATCAACATCTCTCCCGGATAGAATTCAGATCCGGAACTGATGCATCACTAAGAATGAGTAGAAGATCAGAACAAGCTCCGATTCCATCGGGTTCGAGTGCCTTGAGTGTAAAAGAGTTGAAAGAAAGTTAGGAAAACCATCTTTCAATCATTTTCACCATGAATATGTTCAGATCCATGCAAGATCTTTGTTCATTCATGTGGAAATTGTTCAGATCTAAGTTGTTCTTGGTGGATTGAAGCCAAAAAATGAAGTTCATAAGAACACCATAATGACATCATCCTAGAACACCTTGAATCTAGTGATTTCACGGTTAAAAGTTAAGATTCAAAAGATAGAAAGGTGTAGGAGTGCGTGTAGATCAAGGAAGTACAAGATTTAGGTTGAAAACTTACAAGAATCACGAGAAATCGGGAGGAAATAGACCCAAAGCGTGCTAGTCGAGTGAGAGCTGTCACATCACTATTCAAGTGATGTGACAAGTGCTATTTATAGGTGAAGTGGAGTGAAGGTGAAAAAGTGCAACGGATCGGATGGCAATCCGATCGGGTGGCTGTCCGATCAGGTGGCTGTCCGATCGGGTGGTAATCCGATCGGGTGGCCACTCGATCGATCAGTCACTCGATCGGTGGTCTCCGGCGTGTTGCGTTTTGATGTTTCGTTTTGTTCGTTAAGCATCATGATAGATTGGTTACACATTATCATACCCACATTCATATATTTATTATAATTAGTCACAAAGGGTGGTATAAATATCCACATTTCAAAGCATGCGTTGCGATAATCGAGTTGCGCGTTTCGAATATGCGTTGCGTTACGACACATCACGGCTATTGAGGAGGGTAGAATAGGTCCTCACTCGACGTCGTCGTGAGTGTTAGTATGTGCAATGTGATGTGTTATAGCGATAAAGTATGTGTAATATGCGAAAATACTGCGATATAGCGATGTATGCGATATAGCTACATTATGATCCGAATCTCTGATGCTAGACGTAACGAGTATAACGAGTAGTAACAACGCACGAACATGCGGGTTGTTACAATAACACAAGAAAAGACGGTGGCGGCCAGTCACGCTGCTAACAGGGAAAAGGAAGCACAAAAAAGCCTAGACGGTAAGGAGCAGCAGACCTCCAAAGGTAAGAATAGAGGAGATAGGTTCCAGAAAAGCGACCGGTCAGACTCACGATATGACAGGTCCAGGAGCTCTTATTCAAGAAACGAATCCTCCTCCAAGTCAAGGTCTGAATACCCTAATCTGAGTAAAACACCGGCAAAAATCCTAGCCTCTGAGAACCTAAAACTCAATCCTCCCAAGCCATTGAAAGACACGCCCAATAAAGACGGCAGCAAATACTGTGAATATCACAAGGGCAATGGCCATCATACTAACGATTGATATCAGTTAAAGAAGCAAATGGAATATTATGTGAAGACTGGGAAGCTGGCTCATTTGGTTCGAGACATAAAGCAAGGCCCGCCCCCTAGCAAGGAAGACGCTGACAAAGGTGCGGGCAAGAGACAGCGGGAGTTAAACATGGTATACGTCGACAAGGGAAAAGGAATGAAACGAAGTTTCTCCACACTCGAGCCTTGGATGCTGGCAACCATGACGGTCGGACCACGCGTTGAGGATTTACCCCTCACCACTGACCCCCTCATCATATCCGCCGCTGTAGGTGATTACAACATGAGAAGGATCCTAGTTGACACCGGGAGCTCCGAAGATATTATATATGAACACTGCTTCAACAGGATGCAACCGGAAGATAAAAAGCTGCTCGAATTCGTACACGCCCCTATAAAGGGGTTCACTGGAGAAAAGGTTGACCCAATCGGCCAAATCACCTTCCCGATAACATTCAGATTCGCCCCTCACGAAAGGACCATACTCCTCACATTTCTTGTGGTACGTGCTGAACCCTACCACAACGTAATAATCGGAAGGTTTACTCTAGGGAAACTAGATGCTGTTGTATCCACAGTGCGAGGATTCATGAAGTTCCCCACGCCAAGAGGGATTGCAACAGTCTATCGGGACAAGGTGGGTAAAGTCTTGGATACTAAAAGATGTCGTTAAGGATCTACAGGAGCAATCGGTACGGAAAGGTGGGCTTTGAGCACACGCCACCCCAAGCAAACAGTTATAATAGGAGACAGCCTCTCTCCTGAAATTAAAAACAACTTGAAATGATTGCTAAGGAGGAACGCCGATATCTTCGCCTTTGAACATTCTGACATGACAGGGATACCCCGGGATAAGGCGGAGCACAGGTTAGCTACACTCCCAGGCATCAAGCCGGTGGCTCTGGGAAAACGTAGCATGGCCCCCGATCGAAGAGATGCAGTAGTAAAAGAAGTACGAAAGTTGGTTGAAGCGGTAATCCTTAGGGAAACGAAATATCATACATGGGTATCAAACCCCGTTATGGTCAAGAAACCAGATGGCACATGGCGGATGTGCATTGACTTCAAAGACTTAAACAAGGCTTGCCCTAAAGACGCTTATCCACTACCCGAGATGGATTTCAAAGTTGACTCTTTAGTCCCTTTTAGGTACAAGTGTTTCTTAGACGCCTATAAGGGTTACCACCAGATCAAGATGTCAAGAGAAGATGAAGAAAAAACTGCGTTTCACACCGATATAGGCATTTTCTACTACACCAAAATGCCTTTCGGTCTACATAATGCTTGGGCCACCTATCAACGACTCATGGACAAAACCTTTGAGAAGCAAATTGGCAGAAACTTGGAAGTATACGTCGATGACCTAGTAATCAAGAGCATGGAAGAAAAACAAATGCTCGAGGACATCGAGGAAACTTTTCGAAAGTTGATAGAGTACAACATCAAGCTCAACCCCAAAAAGTGTTCATTCCGGGTAGAGGAAGGCAAGTTTTTGGGGGTGGTGGTCACCCGGGATGGCTTTAGAGCGAACCCAGAAAAGATAACCACAATAACGCGAATGCCATCACCCCGAACTGTAAAAGCGGCACAAGCATTGAATGGGCATTTAGTCGCTATAAACAAGTTCCTGGCAAGACATGCTGAAAAGTCTTTGCCATTTATAAAAACATTGAAACACTGCCTCAACAAGAACAACTTCAAATGGACCAGTGAAGTAGAAGAAGCCTTGCAAGACATGAAGCGGTTCATTGAAAAGTTACCCATGTTGACAGCACCATACCCAAATGAACTTTTGAAGATGTACCTGGCGGCAGCCCACAACGCTATAAGCGCGGTACTCATGGTCGAAAGGGATGGCAAACTAACGCCCATATACTACATTAGCCGGGTACTAGCGGGACCTGAAACGCGGTATCCGACACTGGAAAAACTGGTACTTGCATTAGTTCACGCCACCTGGCGTCTCCGAAGATACTTCTAGGGGCATCGCGTGCAAATCTTAATGAACTATCCCCTACAGCAAATATTACACAAACCAGAAATCTCTGTGAGGTTAGCTAAATGGGCAATTGAGCTGGGAGCCCTAGACATTGAATATCGAAAACGAACAGCAATCAAGGGGCAGGTAATCGCCGACTTCTTAGCTGAAATTATTGATGGAGAAGTAATACAAGACCCAGTGGTTAACGACATACCAGAATCTAGCACATCCAGGCAAACCTGGAAGTTATACACAGATGGGTCTTCCAGTGGAAAGGGGGTCGGAGCGGGCCTCATGCTAATAAGCCCGGATGAGATAAAGTTGATGTACGCTACACGATTTGACTTTGAATGCTCCAACAACGAGGTAGAGTATGAAGCGCTGTTAGCAGACCTGAGGATGGTCCAGTCCACGGGAGCAACAAGGGTCGATGCATACGTTGACTCTTTGCTGGTCAATAATCAAGTGAATGAGACCTATAAAGCCAAAGATGGGACGATGGCAAAATATTTGGCTAAAACAAAGGAACTCATAGATTCTTTTGACAGCGTTACACTCAATCATGTCCATTGCGTAAGAAATCAAATAGCTGACGCCCTAAGCAAACTAGCTACTTCTGGCATGGAAAAGGAGGTGAAGGTGGAAACGCTCCGGTCACCTTCAATAGAGTCCCGAGAAGTATCCGCTGTCACGGCGGAAGAACCTTATTGGTACACTCCCATTCTGAAATTGCACACAAAAGGGGAGTTGCCCTCTGCCAGAGGCGATGCCAAGAAGATACAAACAAGGGCTTTACAGTATGAAGTGCAAAATGGCATCTTGTACAGGAAGTCGTAGTTAGGACCACCGCTACGGTGCATGTCCCCATCAAAAGCTACGTACTTGATTCAGGAGATACACGCCAGCATATGTGGCAGTCACGTCGGAGCCCGGGCGATTGTCGCTAAAATCCAAAACGCTGGGTACTACTGGCCTGGAATGCATGAAGACGCGGTGGTTGAAATTAGAAAATGCCGCAGCTGTCAAAAGTATGCTCCACAGACACTCCGCCCTAAGAATATCTTGATCCCAGTA
Organism: Helianthus annuus; assembly: GCF_002127325.2. Taxonomy (NCBI): domain Eukaryota; kingdom Viridiplantae; phylum Streptophyta; class Magnoliopsida; order Asterales; family Asteraceae; genus Helianthus; species Helianthus annuus. Next base: position 28,297,222 of record NC_035437.2, on the reverse strand, counting down.
ACGACGGCATGGCCTTTCCAAAAATGGGCGATTGACATCGTGGGGCCATTCCCGCTGGCCCCAAGGAAACTAAAGTACTTGATCATGGCTATCGATTATTTTACTAAGTGGGTTGAAGCAAAACCATTGGCCAAGGTAACTACTGAAAATGCCAAGAAATTCCTATGGGAACACATCGTCTGCCAATTTGGACTGCCGCTATATCTTGTGACCGACAATGGAACACAATTCACAGACAAGGTCCTACAAGATTGGTGTGCCGAGCTACAGATTTAACAAATCTTTACATCAGTTGCACACCCCCAAGGAAACGACCAAGTGGAAAGGGCAAATAGAAGTCTGCTGGATGGAATCAAAAGAAGGTTAGGATACGAAGGAAGCTCTTGGGTGGAAGAATTGCCAAATGTCCTCTGGGCACATCGAACTATGCCCAAGACAAGCAATAACGAAACCCCCTTCAGCCTAACTTATGGCACAGAGGATTTGATACCCGCGGAGGTAGGGCTACCTTCGCTAAGGTGCCTTACCACTGATGATGACAATGACAGGCTCTTACGGGAAGGCCTGGACCTCCTGTAAGAACGCCGCGAAGCAGCCTCCATTAGCGATGCAAAATACAAGAAAACTTTAGAGAAGTATTATAATCAACGCGTGGCTCGGAAAACTTTCAAGGAAGGCGAGTACGTCTTGCGGGAAAAGGAGGCCAGTAGGGCGGAACCCACAGGCAAGCTGGGACCTAACTGGGAAGGCCCCTACATAGTCTAAGAGGATCTAGGCAAAGGGGCTTACCGCCTATCCAGGCTCGATGGCACAGCGGTTCCACGTAGCTGGAATGCTGCTCAGTTGAAAAAATGTTACATGTAGACTTCCGCCCCTAGCGGCGGGATTAACAGTTTTCTTTTTTGAACAAGTGTAATTCATCAAGAACGATGTCGCTTTTTCTTTTCAGTTGTTAAGTTAATAAAAGTTACTTTTTTATTCTCTTTTTCCATCTACATACACACTAACAATTACCATCGTATTTATACTGCAAATTATGGTACAAAAAATTACCATCGCATTTATACTGCAAATTATGGAACAAAAAACTACCATCGCATGTATACTGCAAATTATGGTACAAAAAATTACCATCGCATTTGAACTGCATATTACGGTAAAAAATGTCTCTGACACGAAATATTTTTCATATATAACAAAGTCAGATGACCAAAACTATACAGCGCTAAAAGTGGGTATCTTGGTAATAGATACATTAACCACTACAAAAGATAGGTATTTTGGTAATAAATACATACAACTATCTTACAAAACCAAGTACTTGTCCCTGTTGTCAAAAACTAACATATGGGAATATCAAAAAACGAACATGTTCTACATATTTACACATCGGGGAACATTGCTAACACCTCTGCAGGGGTGTGCAATGCTTCGTCATACCACTCCAAGGGGTGAAGGTCGACGATCAAGATTCAAGTTGTCATCGTTCGCCCCACCTGCCGAAGAAGCTAACATCTTCTGATCGCCAACAGAATGGGGGCTTTAACAACCACAACGACGTCGTTCATACACCAATCTACATCGACATAAACACTCGGAAGGAAAATCTTGTATTAGGGTATTCCCTGTCAAGAGCAGAGCAACCCTATCGAATTTGACTCCGGCAAAAGAAGGACCATGATCTTCCATACCCATGCTGGAAATATTCGTACAAAACACTGTATTACCGGAGTCTACCTCCTACAACTCTATCATTTTCCCTGGCATCTCATCCCGAAGACGGACCATAGCTTTAGCCACGTCCAGGGTTTGTAGTATGTCGGAGACCTTCCGGAGAGGTACTTACTACTCATTGCTTTCACTTACCAAATATCGTAAAAAAAGTAAAGAATCAATTTATAGACGGTTAAACAAGTGGACAATCATGACGAAAGCAAAATTAATTAGGAATCATGATTACATGTCTAATCGCCACATTTTTACAAACGGCGACACTGTCATAATGATGGTTTCATTAATTGCTTCTGACAAAATCAAGTGCTCACACGCACCCCAACATGCATAAAATATTGTTTTTACAAGAATATCTAAGAAACAAAAGAGATATCAAGAAAATAAACGCTCATTCCTCTCTAGATTCATCCGCCGCCTCCAGCATATGGCGTAAGGAGTCTACGCCGTCTTCGGCCACCTTGTAAGTCAAATTAGTATACACTGGCAGCGGATCATTATAAACTGCCTCAAGAGCATCTGCCATCTCCGCTATTAGTTTGCCTCCTCTCTCCTGGAACTCGGGACTAATCCTACTCGTTTGCTGGCAAGTAGCATAACCCTCGTGGACGCCGTCATAATGACCTGACTTTTAAGCAACAGTAGATAGACGATCCAGGAGGGCAACAAAGGATTCAGACTGGCGTAGGTACTCAAAAGCACCAACTAGACCTTGGGATATCAGCCAGTTCCTATCACCCTGTAGACCAGCCAATCGACTGGTCAAGCTATCCACTTCAGCGTTGGTCTGGTCCAAGGCACTCTCCGCATCCCTGAGACGCGCCTGCTGGGCGGTTGAAGATTACACAAGCTGGTTCTTTTCAGAGACCAGGGAGTCACACATTTGCTGCACCTCCCTGAGCTTTTCCTCCCGCTCCTCGAGCTCAACTTGTTTGGCATGGACTTTGGCATTAGACGCCTCTAACTCCAGGGTCAAATTTTGGTACCTCTCCTGCACCTGATAAACAAAATCGGTGTCAATATGGAACTTTTCCACCTCAGCAGATAACTCATACCTCACCTTTTGAGCCTCATTGACTGCTTTACGTTCCAACTCTTCCTGAACAGCCTTGGCATGAGAAAGCACGCGATCCTTTTCCGCTATGTCGCGGGCCCATATCACCCTTACTCAGAAATATTGGCTGTTACCCGCTTCAGATCATCCTCAGCCTTATTCTTCTTTGACACAAACCGGCTCTCCCTGAGACTAGCGGTCTGGAGCTGACTTTCCAAAGGGAATTTCTCATCCATAAGCTCCTGAATGGTCATCTGCGCCTGGTGAAGCTCATTATTATCATGCATCCACCCAGTGATGCACCACTGGGGGAAAACCAGCTTGGAAGATTCCGCTATCTTCCACTTAGGTTGATAACGTTTGTCCTGAGCATACGAATCCTAGCAAACGGTGGGAAGATAAAGATCATCAGACAAACGAGCCCCATTTTTAGCAAAAGCACCACTAGATCCCCCAGTATCGCTAACAGTGGTATCCTTGGCACTTGTTGACTCGCCAGCAGCGGAAGTTGTAGGCATTTCTTTCCCAGATACAAAGAAATCGCCAACCGAAGAATCAAACATAGATACGGGGGTAGAGCTGGAAAACAGCGGCGTGGTAACAGAGCCGGGTGTCATAACAACAGCGGTAGTGAAGAGGGGCGGGGGCAGCGAAGAGCGAACAGAAACAACACTCACTTGGGATATAAGATCTTCAAGGGGAATGCTTTGACCGCCAGCCGCGGAAGGAACAATTTCCCCAGAGGTTAAAGGCATAGAGGACCCACTTTCAACTTGGGCCTCAACAAGGGAAACCTACATTAAATCAGATATTCAGAACATGAATAAAGGAACCAACTCCTACATTGACAAATACGACCACTTACCAGCATTAACGCTTGGGCAGCTTTTGTTCCTTGAAAGGTGGTCAAAGGAGGCATCATTCTACGCCTCTTAGGCGCGTGTGTTGGACTCACCAAAATAGCAAGGGCGGAAGTAACTGCAACACCCTCCGGGGTCGCAGAAATGCTAGCCGCCATAGGCGAAGCACTGGCCCCCGCGGTAATAATCTTCTTCCCGGTTATCCTTATCCGGGATGGTTTTTTCGTTTCTTCAAAGGAAACACCGCTCCCCCCAATCGGGGGAGGCTGAGACACATAAGCAGTTGGATCCGCCGGCACGACGGGAAGTAGAAATTGCTCGATGTGAATTTTCAACACATCAGGCTCCTACTCCCCAACCGCGCGGTCCGCGGACTTCAGAGCAGCCTTCCGAGGGGGGATCAACAAAGTCAAATAAACTTCATTCACCTATTTGACATTCATACACATTAAAATAAACACAATTTACAAATCAAATTAACAGCAAATTGACACGTACCTCCATCAACCCTCTAAAAGGCAGGGTATAACCGGTTATTACGCCATAGTAAACTCATCCCAGCCATCACCAGGGCCCCTCCGGGAACACCGTGCACTCGGAGGGGAGTTGGCTTAACCTCTTAAACAAAGCATTCTCGATGTAGGCATCAGCAGGTGGACCATCATCTTTAAATCTATCCTTGGCCCCCATTTCCCTCCAGTGCATCTCCCCAGAGATGACACCAGCATCAATGTAGAAGAATTTCTTGTTCCAGTCCTTATCCCTAGAACTTACAGGGAAGTCTCTCAGGCAAGACACCCCAATGTCTCGTTGATTGAATGTAAAAAGGGGGACTTCCATACAAGAACAAAAAAAGCCCTAAACACCATGATTTTAGGGATATGACCCAAAGCTACGCAGGCAAATTCGAAATGACAAAGTTTGACTAAACCTAGAGGATGCATCTGAGAGATGTGAATCTGGTATTCGTCAAGAACAGACTTACAAAACTTGAAAAAATAACTGAACATAGTGATCTTACCCTATCTCAGTGGGAACGTCGTGTCTTTCTTTGACGGCAACGCCGGATTCCATTCTGGTTTAATATCGTACTCTTGCACAAGATTGTTGAACGATATTGTCCCCCACTTTCAATACAAGGCATCGGAAGTTGCCTGGGCTGAAGAAGACTCGCCGGTTTTGGAAGCCATATTATGCAGTCAAGAAATAGAAAAAGATGAAAGCAAAGAACGAAATGGGAAAACCCTAACGGGGATCCTATTTATAGGAAAGGGGAAAACAACCTTTCGTATTCAAAAAGGCAAACAGGATGAGGACGCGTGTCAAAACAGGGCATGTACAACTGTCATCCAAATGATGACATAACTATCACACTCTTTCACATCACCGCCATAATTCAAAAAAGCAACGGTACCTCCACTCGAGAAATATACACTCAAACTCAAAGGGTGTATTTTGACTTTTTCCTTTTTTAGTCCGATCTCATGAATTTCATGTCATAACTTCAGACTGCGGGGACATGACGAGGTATGACCCGGAACGGCCAACCCGACCCGGTCATTACCCATTATTTTATTATAAATATACACTTACACATGTTTATTCTATAATCTTCTATTCTTCATGGATAAACCATGTAACCGAATCCCCAATATTTTGGGAAGATCATGCAAATTCCTAACTTGTCGGAGTCCATCCTAAGTTAGAGGAAACCCTAATAGTAAACTATAAATAGAGGTAAACATCAAAGGTATTATTATTCTACTCTCGTTTACTCTCTCTCTCTCTCTCTCTCTCTCTCTCTCTATACACATATTTTTACTCCCACAACCGAGACTTATTCTTACGCTGGAGGGTGGTTATAGGAATAATCTCATTCCTGTAACGATTCCTAACGGTGTTCTGTTTTGCAGTTAGTTGTTCGGATCGCCAAGTGTTGAAGTCCTAGTCGAAGCTTACCGTTCAGGTCAGTGTTTCTTCAGTTCCCTCCACCTTTATAGGCGTTAAACCTAGTAGTCAAACATAGTAATAGGTGCAATGAAACTTTAAAAGCACTATATCAAAGAAAACAAAAATATAAGAAACCCATAACACGGAGATGAAATTTTAATGGAAGCTCTAAATCTACCAAGAAACTTAATTAAAACTTTATCAACGAAGACTATATTATTTTTTTCTAACCATGAATACGTTGTTTGAAATAGTAGTATCTATTATACAGTCTTAAACTGGTGTATACCATTGCACTAGCCATCTCGAATCGGCCTCTATCAATTGGTGCTTTCATTGCCCGCTCGACCACCACCGCCACCACGGCCAAAACTCATACCCACACGGACCACATTCTCTACACCAAAAACAATACCGGTACCAAAATTGCCACCACAACCTACGCCGTCACTGGAACCGTATGTACAACCACCTGCCCTTACACTTTCACAAAAACCATCCCCACCATTACTCGGCTCTAACAACTTCGCCCATGTGATCGACAAATCAACATCATTGGAGGGTACTAAAGAATCAAATTTTGGTTTAGATGTTGAAGACCTAGCAGAAGTTTTGGTTGTGAACGTCAACAATACGTGGAATTTCACAAAGGAATCTTCATTGGTGTGTTACAGAAGTCTTGAAGAACGGAAAACTCTTGTGCCCTTGATAAAGGAGGATAAAGATCACGTAAACGGTGCCACCCGGAGACGCGAATGGCGACCACCATGGGGCGACATTGATACCGCACCAAATGCCAATGGGAGATTCGAGTGGCGACCACCTTGGTACCTCCATCCGGTCCTTGAGGACAAGGACAATTTTTTAGGGCGGGAGTATTGATACGGATCCTCCGTGACCGGTAAACACCGGGTCAAGCAACCACCTTGTCCATGCTTCCATGATCACAGATTACCCACGTTTCCATTTCAAATCCTTTTTATTTTCATTTCATTTCTTTTTAAGGTAGATATTCATGTAGTGGGTTAAATGCATTATGTCCATGTTTCATTTCTTTCATGCACATGCACGTTCCTTCTTGTAAGCCTATATAAGGCCTTTGGTTTTATTAAATGTTAAGAAGAAAATTATTGAAAAAAGTATTGTTTGTTTCTCTTATCTAGTTCTTGGAGCCTAACCCACTCAACGGGTCTCCTGGGAGATTAGCCATCTCGAATCGGCCTCTATCAAGAAGCATCTTATTTTCGAAACAAAATATGTTGTTTTGTTCGCGTTTCACATGGTTATTCAGATGCACTTGTAATCTCATATCTTCTCATAAGTGGCGTCTCCATGATTTCACTAGATCTTGTTACAACTTCAAACGAAGACTAGTCTGAACCACCGACATTCAGTGCCATTTGGCCGTAGAAATCATTAGATTCATCATTCTCTGAAAATAAATGTGTAAACGGATTTAAAGGGTTAGGGACCTCTATGACACCTTCCAACATTTTAACAACCATGCTCATCACTGGCCTAATCTCAGACCGATACTGAACACAACAAAGAGCCACCTTCAGCATCCTCTCCACGACTTCATTATCCTTTTCTTCAATCTCACAATCTCCCATCAAATCTCTCATTTGGTTTGTTTCGTACTTGTCCCAAGCCCATACCGGGAACCACTGTCGGATATCACTAGAGTTATTAATGTCAGTGTTCCTCCTCCTCCGGCCAATGATCTCAAAAAGTAGCATCCCGAAACTATAAACATCACATTTGTGTGTAACTGGAAGAGGCATCCAGATCTCAGGGGCAGCATAGCCTGGGGTACCACGTCCCCTTGTCATGGTTATATGGGTGTTGTCCCTATTGCAAAGTTTGGCCAAACCGAAATCAGCTACTTTTGCACAAAAATTTGAGTCCAGTAATATGTTTCCTGGCTTAATATCATAGTGAATTATTTTATGATCAGCACATTCTTCATGCAAGTATCTGATGCCTCTTGCAGTTCCCAACGCAATCTCCTGAAGCATGTCAAACCCTATCATTTCACCTGGGTTTGCTTTAAACAAATGCTTATCCAATGAGCCATTAACCATGAACTCATATACAAGAGCTATTAAACTTGGTTCAAAGCAAAACCCATAAAGCCTAACAAGATTAAAGTGGTGTGTTCTTCCCATGGTGCTCATTTCTGCCATAAATTGCTCCTCAATTTGCTGGTTAGAGGTCCCATTTAGTACTTTCACGGCCACATGCCGGTTGTTGCCGATGACTCCCTTGTAAACTATGCCAAATGCGCCTGAACCCAATATGTGGTTGAAGTTATCTGTGGATATTCTTAGTTGTTGAGTGGTGAACCAGATGGGCTTTTCCCTTTCCATGTCATCAAGGAACTGGGCATGGCGATGGTAATGAATCGAGAGTCTTGGTTCTTTAATGCCACGGTAGCTTGTATGGATTTATAAACTACCCAACAAACTGTAATATAAGAAAAAAATCATTAATATCTAGAATTCACTTAAATTTGCTCTACAATTGAGTATTATTGCCTCCAGATTTATTTATTGGATACTTTATGTAGTATAACTTACTAAATAGAAAAACCGTGACACTAATCGTAATTCCAAGAGTGAGATCTCGAACAGACATATTGTTAAGGACCATGGAATTAACAAACTTTACTACAGAACGTAGAAGTGAAGAACACTTGTTTGCATAGAGTTTCAAAATAGTATATAATTAAGATATTGAGACGTGTTTGATTAAGTCAAATGTAGGGAATAGTGACTTTTTCGTATAGAAATTTCCATTAAGTAGAATTATTCAACCTTTTGGAGTACTCATATTTCATTCTTTATTTTATCCATGTAATTCAACGATAGTTATTACTACATAAAACAAAAAAAATTGCTAACTTTTTGATGTCTTAAAATGACACAATGAAAAACTAATGAATATTGACGGTTTTTTAATACTTGTCCAATTGTTTCTGCCATATATAACATATGCTTGCCGGCTTTTTTAATAGTTGTCCAATTGTTACCGTCAGTGGCGGAACTAGCACAAAAAGTTCAGGGTATCCTAATTTTCTTTTTAGGATCTGGGGTATCCTTTATATAACAGAAACGGAGTTGAGTGGTATTTTTACACTACGGAAATGGAGTTAACGGGTATCTTTACACTACGGAGACGGAGTTGAGGGGTAGCCCGTGCTACCCCTATTAACACTATATGTCCGCCACTGGTTACCGCCATATATAATATATAAAAAAGATCAAATACAAATAACTTTAACGTACAAAAACGTACGAACTCAACGTTTTGCTGAAAAAACGTGGTGGCATTTTCGTAAATATTAGTAATTATCAAAATTACTCTACAAATGATCCTATAAAGTAATTTTGATCTTTGTAGAGTAATTTTGTAAAATGTTTTTGTAGAGTAATTTTGATCTTGTAGGGTAATTATTAAAATTACTCTACAAGTGTATCAAAGGTACTCTGAATCAAAATTATTCTGCAAGTTTATCAAACGACGTACAATTCAAAATTACTCTACAAATGATCATGTAGAGTAATTTTGGTCTTTAGAGTAATTTTATAAATTTTTTTTAGCATTTAGTTATGGGGTTTAGATTTATGGTTTAGTTTTTAGCATTTAGTTTGAAAGGGGGGGGGGGTAGGTTTTTTGGGGGTTGTTTTGGTGAGGTATAGTTTTTTTTTATTAAAATTACTCTACAAGAACAAAATTACTCTACATGATCATTGCAGGGGCGTACCCACCCTAAGCCAAGGGTGGGCGGGCGCACCCCATGAAAAAATATTTTTTAGTGTTATTTTTCGCCGGAAATCCCGACCGCACCCCTTGGAATTTTTCACCCGCACCCCTTGAAAATTTTCAACTGCCCCAATTAGAAAAAAATAATTATTAACCACTTATTCACTTAATTATTTAATCCAATCAAAGCCCAATCTGCAATCAATTTTTATTAACACAAAAAAAAAAACTCCCGACGACTTGACGTCACTGCTCACGACCTGGTGACTTTTTTTTTCTGGAAAAACCAAAATTCCGGTTGGACCGACCCATATTACGTCAGAATTCCAATATAGAACTAGTATGGTTTATTAATTTTGTTTTATGTGATAATTAGGAGAAAATATAGATGTGTAAAAGTTTAATCTTTTTATATTTTTTTTTTTTGATTTTTTGTTGTTCTAGACTTGTAGTTAAATGATTTTGTTGTTTTATTTATAGTTTTGTTTGTTTAAATAATTAGTTACAAGTAATCAACATTTAATATTAGGGCTTGAATGTTTAAAAATATAACTGAAAGTGTTTAGTGTTGTTTTATGAACCTATGGAGCAAGTTATATGTGTTAGGAACAATAAGTAAGAATGTAATGAACTTATGGCGTGTTTAGTATCTTTACATGATATTTTGGATATATTTCAAAAAAAAAACTGTAGGGCACAATTTTAAATACGTTTGTAATTTGTAATGACGATTGACGTGTTTTTGATGGTTTATAAATTTTAGTTTGATGTTCTTTTGTCTTACATGATCCGACTCGAGCCGCTATAAACTGATATTTTTATACAGCTAGGGGCTTAAAATCTTTGAAAATATTCCGCACCCCAGGAAAAAATTTCTGGGTCCGCCACTAATCATTTGTAGAGTAATTTTGATAATTACCCTACAAGCAAATATTTACAAAAATATGACCGTGTTTTTTGCCTTCTTCATGCTATTCGTACGTTTATTACGTTAAAGTTATTTGTACGGGAACTTTACTGTTAACTTCCAATAACAAAATTTCATCTTAAAATAGTCCAAACCCTCTTAATCACCATCTTTTCTCGTCAGCAACATCCTCATTCATAACTTCGAACGAGACCCTAAAAGCACAATACCACTTTCTTTTAAAGGTAAATACATAGGATAAGGCACTTTGAGTAGCTTTTAAGAAAACTGGGTTAGGTAAAAGGGATCGGGTAAACAAAAGCAGGAGTATCTTTGTTTTACAAACATGACCCTAGAGATCTAATACTAACGAGTTAAGCATTTGTCTGTTCATCTTCCTTTCTGATTTGCTGAATCCAAATTCCAAACATGTCCATCAAACGCGCAAACCTCCTATTTCGATTAACTTCCAATAAGAGATTAAACAACAACCACGTTTGAAATAAACCGAAGCTGATATAATCAAAATGAAAGTAACTTATAAATTTAATTTGTATAATGATTTGTTTGGTTTGATGGCCCTAAGCAACTTTTGATATGTTACATATGTAGATAACAATGCTACATGCATATTTAATAATATTACATGTGTAACTAGCAGTGGCGGATCCAGAAATATTTTTCACTGGGTTCACTTTTTTAGATACTCAAATTTCATGTAACTGAACATAAAGAATTTCGGGTCGGTTCGATAGTTCGGATCGGGTAAGTTTCATCACATAATAAAAGTACGATACAATGATGAAAAGAAAATCGTCATTAGAAATTTAAAAACACTATAAAATACGATAGTCTTTACAAATAGAAAAACTAAATCAGGTTTGTCAATAGTTAAAACATGGGTCTCGAAGAGTTTGATGAATAAGTAGTCAAACTTGAAGTTAATTAGGCGATCGATCGATGTGTTTGACCCAATTATTTAAAGGGAGGGGCACATAAACACACACTTTATATATGATATTTAAGGTACCATTGCAGACTCGGCAGGGACTGTTCCATCTCCATCCACATATGAGTATTCAGGCTGCACAAACAAAAACATTAAACTCTTCATCGAACAAGCATACATGAGATGCTACAGGCCCGGGTCAAAACGGGCTGAAATAAAGGGATTAAATGATTAATTGATGGATTTGAATGACTTACCAGTGTATGGCATATCTCAGATGGATCATTAATTGGATTAGTTTCTGAACCGTAACTGCAGGCAACATAGTTTGCATTTCAGCACACACAAAACATAAACATCATAACCATGAAGTGCCAAAAAACTAATTACTTTACTTTTTTGTAGTTTATGGTAACCAACTTTAGTCCAAATTTTATTAAACCCCACAATTTCTTATAAATTTTAGTTCAAGATTCAACCCAGTCACCCCGTAAAGAGTTTCTCAATGCCACATCAACGAAATTTGGTGCGATACGTCTCCATCATCATTTTGACCTACCTGTATGGACTATCTAAAACCGAAACTTATGACAGTTTCTTACCTGAAACAAAAATTGAAAGTTGGTTATGTATTTGAAAATCTCAATTTCTTTATCATATGGATTCTAACATACCAAACATCAAAAGGTGTATCCAAAGATGTTCCATAAATGTTGTAGAAATCTATCCCTGCGGGTAGTTGCACAACTAACCTTAATCGCTGGAGGCGGAGCAGCCGGAGGCCGGAGGCCAGAGGTGGAGCAGCCGGAGGCCGGAGGCGGAGCAGCCGGAGGCCGGAGGCGGAGCAGTTGCAGGGGCGAACTCCGTTGCTTGTTTCTGTTTGTGTGCGGCATATGTTGTATGTTGTAGGATATAACCCTAAATGGGTTTTAATGTTTTATTACTTTAAATATAAAAAAATTAAAAGAGAAATTAAAAAAAAAGGGAAAAAAAAGAAGTTACGGGATTCGAACTCGGGTGGATTAGGAAGAAAAGCGGGAACATAACCAGTGGAACCAAGGCCTTTTATGTTTATGGGTTCCCGGGAACCCGTACTTTGTACATAAGTCCGCCCCTGGTAACTAGCAAATATACATAACTGCTGAAAAAGTTACATATGTAGGTAATTACAATGTTACCTGTGTACTTAATAATTGTAATAAACAAGTTAACGAAAACTCACGTATTGCGGCGGGTTGTTGATTATGAACGTCTTTAGTAGCACTATACGGGAGGCTTGATTATGAACATTGTTTACATATTTTAATAAACTAATAATAATCGCTAAACTCAGTGGACCCATGCATACACTAACATATCAAATAAAAATTGAAACTACATTCCCGCTTAGACATCCATTCTTCTAGACTTTTGAACACACTCTTAACAAATCTTCATTCTGAATCATGTATACAAATCTTCATTGTGAATCATGTATGGTATTGCATTAACAATATTTATCCTATTGTAATCAAAATAAAAACTAACATAAAAAAACATTGCTTTTTACATATAAAAGGTAATACATATCTTGACAAAACAGTTTATAATTGATCAAAATAAATAACTAAAAAATAAAGAAAAAGAATCATGTTATGATTTTATACCAGTAAAGAAAAATAAACATACGGTGATTACTTTTCTTTAAAGTAAACAAATCGGGTATTGATTTATTGCAATAAAACAATCACATTTAATTCTTATTCAGTCATTAGTTGAAGATCTATTTACGATTTTTTTCATCATTAGTAATCCAAATTTGAATTCTTTCAAAAAAAGTAAACCAAATTTGAATGATAAGCAACATATATTCAAAACAAAAAGAACACATAAAATCTAAATTAACCAAGGTGTCATTCGCACCGAACGAACCAAAATCTAAACGGCCGTCTACACCGAAGGAACCAAATCGAAACCACCTACACTGAAATCATCTGATCGTCGCCTACTGCAAAAACGAATGAAGAAAAATTGAATGAACCAAAGTCTAAAATCGTCGTCTTAAAAAGGATGTCTACAATTTAGAGTAGAACCGACGAAGAACAGGAATTGGAGATGACGAATGACAGGGATCGGATAATTAAAACGATGGTGATCATTTTTTTTTGAACGGTGACTTTCTTTTTGAGTGACCCAATGTCACACCGCCTAATCGGCGGCCCTAGCCAAGTCTGCCCACGTTGTCTTAACCGGGCCCGCGCTGGGTTGGCCAGACTTGGTTACGGCGTTTCCCCTGAAACTGTACTGCCTCCACACGATATTGAGTAAATCAAAAGGATAAAGACGAAATCTTAGTTGAAACTTGACGGTTACGGAACTTTGATGCATGTATCATGTATGTGAGCATGGAAGAGAATCTATTTCGTTGTATGTGTAAGGTTAATTAAGTTATTAATTTTAATAAGTTAGAAGACATGTCGTTCCTTTACTAATGCTTCACATTATTAACATCCAAAGCGATGCATTTAATTTGTGATTATGGTTTTGAACCAACGTGCACCTTTACAAATAAACTCATGGAACGTTTTAAAAAAAGGCTACAACGTTTTGGAAGAGATGGCCACCTTATATGGATCAAATTAAAATCACACTCCTTCATTTGAGAAAAACATGTCTTTTAACTAACTAATACGCATTGTTTGTGGTATGCACATATAATGTATATATGTGCGAGCGCTCGGGGTGCAAAAGTGAAAGTGCACTAATTTTAACGTTATTTTACTAATTTAATGAAAATAATGTTAAAAGAGGGGGATGGTTAATCATGCATCATGTGGTGACATTGATAGGCGAAAGACAAGTGAGTACATGCACTAATCAACCTTTGTCTTAATTGCTGAGTGTTATGTGCCTTATGTCCAAGGCTTGATGTAGAACTACTATCGAGCCGGTGGTCTCATTGGAAGTAGTCTCTCTATTCCTACAGTGTAGAGGTAAGGCTGTGTATATCTTACTCTTCTTAGACTCTACCTTAGATTTGCTATTCATGAGATTTACTGAATAGGATGATGATGATGTCTTTTAACTAAAAGGACATCACCCATGTTGGTAAATCAGACCCTTTCATTTTAGAAAGGCGTGTCTTTTAACAAAAATAACATAACCCAAGTTGGTTTTTATAGTATTATATAATATAATATAATATAATTTACATGTGTCATTTATTTTACTTATTAAAAATTTAAATCGATTTTATGAATTGCTACGTTGAACAACACAATGTATCAAGTCTCATATAATTTGGTAAATTACATACGCCAATCTTCTCATTTAAATAACTAGATGAATATAATAAGGGTAAATTGCATTTTTACTTTTTTAAGTTTCAGTAAAAATTTTAGTTGCTAATGTAGCTGTGGTAGCTAATCAAAAACAAACTTTAATACCTATAATAGTATGGTTAACTAAAATCGTCTCTGAATATGCGGTTAGTGTAATACAACCTCCTCCAAGTTTTTGGTTTAGGTTTCACAAAATTCAATATACTTAGTTGATTGGCCACCACCAAAGCCGGCTATTGGGTAATTATAATAAGGGGAAATGGACTGTATCATCCTAAACTATACAAAATTGGTCAATATCACGCCCAACTTTCAAGTTGGCTCCCACCACCCTCTCCTCGACAACTTGGTGTCACTGTCACCCCTTTGTTAAAAAAACACTAACTGAGTTAGTTTTTTAAGCCTATGTGGCATGCAGATGATGACATGGATTTTTATTATGTTTTGTATTTGATTAAAAATATAAAATTAAAAGATTTATTTTATAAAACCCTACATCAGTCATCACCCCCCCCCCCCTCTCTCTCTCCCTAGCTGCAACACTACCGCCACCATCATCATCTTCACCAACCACCCACCACCGCCCTTTCCCCACCACCCTCTGCCGCCTCCCCTCCTTCGCCCTTCTAAACACCGCCACCATCAACACAGCCACCACCTCCTTCCTATGGCGAAAGCCAACCGGCTGATCACTTTTCCGGCGAAATGGCGGAAGCCAACTGGCCGGAGATTCAACTCAAAATCAACTCCAGACGCGGTATCGGAACCGGAAACATCATCCACCCGGTCGAACTCTAGCATGATGATCTGATCTTAACTTTTTGAAGGTCAAAATCCAGATCAGATCAAAACAAAAGATAAATCAATCCAAAAACAGAGGATGATGATCAATTTCTTCAAGAAACAGAACACCCATATCAAGAAACAAGATCAGAACCTCAAATCTTCATCAAGAACCAAACTTTAAACATAAAAGTTGAGAATTGTGAACACCCAGATCAAGAAACAACAACAAATGCTCAAATCATTAGTGGGTTACACACAATACCAACAACCCATCTCAGGTTGCATTCAATCTTTATCAAGAACACAACTTTACAAACAATCTTGAAAAACCCATTTCAGATTGCATTCATTTTTCATCAAGAACACAACTTTACAAACAATCTTAAGAAACCCATCTCAGAACAAGATCCAATTATGCTAAATGAGAAGTCAAGAACTGAATTGAAGCTAATACTGGAGTAGTAGTAAAGAAATGAAGCAAAAAGAAATGAACCACCTCCGTCACCACCACTAACCATTCCCACAATCACCACCAACCACCATCACCTCTTGTTGGTTGTGGTAGTAGGAGTTCCGATTGATTTTCTCTGCAATTTGTGTTTGGGTTGAAATGACAAGTGATTTAGGGTTTTTATTTATGTTTACTGAGATAGAATGATGGTGAGTCCACGTAGCCTGTCCACCTCACAAGTTCCTTGCCACGTAGGATTAAAAAACAATATGAGTTAGTGATTATTTAACGAAGGGGTGACAGTGACACCAAGTTGTCGAGTAGAGGGTGGTGGGAGCCAACTTGAAAGTTGGGCGTGGTATTGGCCAATTTTGCATAGTTTAGGGTAATACAATCTATTTCCCCTTATAATAAAGCCAATGCTTTAGGCCACCACTTGTATTGGGCCTCGAGTTTTAAGGGAAAATTATATATAATTATGAGTTATTACAAATTGGGCTTCTGGTGTAATTTGAATATGTGCTCCTTAATTGATAAAAAGAACTGGCTATAATTTATGGTCTATAGGGAGTTACTGACTATAATTATTTTTTTTTTTTGAATAGAAACTGGGAATAAGAATCCAGACATTTTAAAAGGAAAAGAGTTAATTACGTTTTGAGTCTCTGTGTTTTAGTGGTTTTAACCACTTGAGTCCAAAATCAAAAAGTTTAATGCCATGAGTCACTAACAGTTCATTTTATAATGTTTTGAGTTCCTATGTTTTAGTGGTTTTAACCACTTGAGTATAAAATCAAAATTACAAGTGTTAAAAGTTGGACTCAAAATGTTATAAAATGAGTGGTTAGGGATTCAAGGCGTTAAACATTTTGATTTTGGATTCAAGTGGTTAAAACCACTAAAACACGGGGACTCAAAAAGTAATTTACTCAAAGGAAAATAAACACAAACTAAGAGTTGGGGGCCCTGAATTTCGGGTTTGTTTTAGGCCACCAAAATGATTAAGCCGGCCCTGGCCACCACATATAGGGCTGTCCAAACTGCTCGACGATCACTCGAAAAATACCCGAAAAATGCTCGTTCGATTCCCGCTCAGTTTGTAAATGAGCCGCTCGGATCGGTTCGATTCAATTTCAATCCAAGCATGAGCAAAGGCCCGCTCGCTCGTCGATCGCTCGGTTTCGCTCGATTTTTTTTATTAAATAATATATATAGTATATATAGTATATATATGTGTATATATATATATATATATATATATATATATATATATATATATTATAGATTTTAAAGATTAAAAGCCCAAAAAATATACTAGCCCAAGAACAATTAAAAGCCCAAATAATATACTAGTCCAACTTAATAGTTAATAACAAAATCTAACCCTAAATCCCTAATTCCTAAAACAATCACATACTCATAAACTGATTGTTCGAATGTTCCTTTTGCATATCGCCGCTGCCACACACCAAAATCTAACCCTAAATTCCTAATTCCTAAAACAATGTCATAATCTGATTGTTCTAACTCATCTGCATATCGCCGTTGCCAGTTTGCCACACAATCACATATCATATATCATGATTTTAGTTATATATTGCTTTTGTTAGTAAGGTGTTGGACATGTTTTAATTAAGTTAAGATTTGTTTTTGTTGAACGGAACCTTATAATTCAATCGAGCGAAACCGAGTGAAAACGATTAGCTCGATTTTAGTTAGGATTTAAGAAAAACTGAGCGAAAATGATCCGCTCGATTCAAATTCAATCCGAGCATGAGCATCACTTTTGTGCTCGGTTTTGCAAATTCGATCCGATCGGATCGGATCGGTTGTAATTCAATCCCAGCACGAGCAGACCCTCGATCGGATCGGATCGGCTCATGAACACCCCTAACCACATGGACATGGTACCGTAAATGTTGGTTAACTTAATATGGTAATAAAAAATAGGTCTTTTACAGTTCGATTAACACTATTTAGTAGTGTGAGTCAACCTACTCTATGTTACCCAACAAGCTACGGAGTTTTTGTCATCAACCGAACAAGTTGTAAATTAAGAACTTGAAACACATGTAAATAGTTTAAATAAACCAACACATTAAATTATTTATACAATGTTGTCAATGTAAAAAACAAATACAAATATGAATAAAGGTAAAAGAAGGGGCAAACCCTATAAAATGCCCGCTTGAAGAAAGTTACTAAGAACCTAACCGCTCATGTCTTGATTTACGTTGTAAAGTTGCGACCTCAAGGCCCCCACCCTCAATAAAACCTGCTGCGTTCCTTTCTTATTCTTCTTATGGGCCACACCACACTTAATTCCAGCCCACTAAGATTAACTAATGCACCTTTCTTAAGATAACTTAGCCCACATGACACTACTTGTTAGCAGTTTAACTTCTTAGAGACCAACTAACTCGAGTATGCAACTAACTCTGATTGTTATAGAGAAGGGGTTGCATTTGCTCGATTGATGGCATCATAGAATGCTTATCCAGTGATTTAGTTGTCCGTTAGAAAAATCGCTTTCGTACGTGAGTATGTCTGCAAAAGTGAAACAATCAGGGGCGCATGTAATGTACAAGGAGTGGTAGCATGGGCTACCCCTCAACTTTGTCGGCCGAGTGTAAAATTAGTACAAAAAATATTTTCTCTCCGTTTTATGTATCGGGGATACCCCTGAATAAATATTAGAATACCTCTATATCCAAAAAAAAAATTCTGGGATACCCCTGAACTTGTCTGATCCGCCACTGGACTCAATAATATTTTAGTTTTCTCTCTAATTGCCATAACAAACCAAATTTGATATATTTTACTAATTTCCGCTAACATGCATTTTCATATTATGGTTTGTATTATCAGATCTTTTAACTCGTTATCTCTTTAAATCCTATCAAACTAATATGTTTTCTTCTTTCAACGATGCATTTTTATTATTGTTAATATAAAATAGAGTGTACCTAAAATGTATCGATTAGGCGCTATCTGTAACTAATGAAATCACAACGCATGTTCCTAAATGTTATAATTTCTTTACAATAAATGTCCTTTTTTCTTAAAATGATTATAAAAATAAAGAACAACCGTCATACATAAATTAAAACATAAACAACATTTGTTGTAAAGAAACTAAAACATAAAGGACATTTATTGCAATTTCATTAGTTAAAGAAAAACATCTAAAATTTTGCTGAAACTTGAAGGACGTAGAGTGCAATTTAAGGGCGCAACTTTGTGCCCCCCTCCCCCCAAGAACTTTTCGCTTATTAGTGGAAAGTATGTAGTCTCGTATAGAAATTTTTGGGCATATACGTTTTCGACCCCCTTATTTTATAGAATTTTTTTGGTATATATGTTTTTGACCCCATGATCGGAAATCTCAAGGTTCGCCACTGGTGTAATTTGCCTAATAATATATTATATACTTCACTATTTTTTAGAAAAAAAACCTTTAATTTTATCCTTTATCAAATAAATTCCCAGAAGCAACCAAAGTCAACTTTCTGAAAACCATTCAAACTTTTTGATTAAAACTTATTCACAACCCCATCACAACCAACCATCAAAGCAACCCAAATTTCAATTTGATTCACACCACAACCTCCATTCACATAGTCTAAACAGACAACCCACAACAACCAACCATTTAACAATCAAATGGCATTGGTAAAGAGAAAAGAAGCACCGCCATTATTGTCTCCGGCGTTAGATCATACGGTGTGAAGGGGTTTGAAAATGGAGCGTTGTGCGACATGTGGACGTCACATCAGCACGTATCAGAAATGGGGCGTGGTGCAAAAAACGAGAGGTGTCGCCGTGTGAGACGAGGTGTGGAATACGGTGTGGAGGGGCTTGAAAATGGAGCGTTCTGCGACATGTTGAGATCACATAAGTACGCGTCAAAAATAGGGCGTTGTGCAAAAAACGAGGGGTGTGGGACGGGGTGTGGAAGTGTGACGTTACTCGATTTGTGGCACAATTTTTTTTATCGTTAAATTATATTTAAAAAAATTTATAAAATCTATCTATTAAAAAAAACATTAATAATAATTTAACAAATTATCCTATATATTAATAAACCAATGCTTTGAACAGTAGTAGATGGGTTTTTTGGTAATTATCACATACAAATTCTCCTAAAGTAACATTAATAATTGAACATTACATAATTTAAAATTTAAAAATTAATAACAATGCTTTGAACAGTAGTAGATGGGTTTTTTGGTAATTATCACATACAAATTCTCCTCAAGTAACATTAATAATTGAACATTACATAATTTAAAAATTAATTTATCCTATATATTAATAAACCAATGCTTTGAACAGTAGTAGATGGGTTTTTTGGTAATTATCACATACAAATTCTCCTAAAGTAACATTAATAATTGAACATTACATAATTTAAAATTTAAAAATTAATAACAATGCTTTGAACAGTAGTAGATGGGTTTTTTGGTAATTATCACATACAAATTCTCCTCAAGTAACATTAATAATTGAACATTACATAATTTAAAAATTAATAACATTAATAACATTAAAAAACACAAAATAAAATAAAAAAAGATTACCTAATTGGGGTCCATTTGGTCAGATTTAACCACAAAAAATTAACTGAGTTAGGGCTAAAGGACATAACTTGCAAGGGTTTGCAAACATCGAGTACGTTTTCTGTAATTATTGAAGACAAAGGACACAGTTTGCAATACGTGACATACATAAAGGACGATTTTTGTAATTTACTCTTAAGTAAAACCTAAAAATTAAACATTATTAAATAAAAAATATAACTATTTGCCACGCCAAAACGTGTTTGAATTCGCGGTTGTAGTAGTGACTGAAGTTGATGAGGGCGACTTGTATGATGTCGTCCTCCCCAAGGTCACCACCCACATTTTCCTCCACGGTGTGCACCATCTCGAATCTTTCACTATCCAAACAAAAATAAGAAGAAAACATGTCTACGGTTCGAGTGGTCCCACCCTTATGGACGCAAAAGTGTTGTAAAATTCTCCTCCAAAATGGACCACTCGAGCGATTACACGGCGTGTAGTGGCTAAGAGCTTCGACCCACGACTCACATAACGCGATATCTTCTTCTTTAGTCCACATAATCGTTGCCATTTTTTGAATTTTAAAGTGGAAATGGGTAGAGAGTTGAGAGAATTTTGTATGAAATGTGAGTGTTTGTAAAAAAATGGAAGAAGAGGGTTGTATTTATAGGAGAATTTATTTAGTTTTAAAAAGTAATTTTTTTTAAATTTTAAAAACTTACTGTTGGGTGGTGTCAACGGCTACTGATCACGGGCAATCAAAACACGCCATGACACCTTTCAAAATGCCTCCACACCGATGGGAAACTCACCGTCTCCAACTCCACGCCATCCTCGACACTGTTGGCGGGTTGGTGTGCACGCCTGGTGTCCACACCGTTGACGGGCAGGGTTGTATTAAAAACTTACCATTCATTTACTTGCCACTTTATTGTAACTAGTTATTTTCCGCCCGCGCGTTGCGGCGAGACCCAATGACTACAAAAGGCGTGTCAGCAACGGCAAACAGCGGCAAACAGATACCGAATATCAAAACATAAATAAAATGATGTGATAAGGATCAGTCCGTCATAAAAAACGATTTTAAATAACCTAATATATAATAATAGGACCCACACATCCTACACCTTGGAAATTCGGTTGTTTTCTGTTCAGTTATTATGGTGCTAACACGTTAAAATATGGATGAGCTCGGTACCGGTAACGGCAGCGAAAGTACCTATTCGGAAAATCATCGAAATTAGGTACCGGCACCGAAAATGCTCGGTACAATACGGTATGGTATTTGAATGTAAAAATCAATAAATACAGGTATGATGCTAGACCGGTGTCGAACCGAAAGTAACGATTCTGAAAACGCCAAAAGGTGGGTACCAAATTGGTACCGAAAATGATTTGGTATAATAATTTTGGTACCGATATGATACCGGTTCGTTTACAGGATTTGATACGATTTGCTCATCAATAATCTAAATATCCAAGTTAATTTTAAATGCTACAATTCATTCATTACAGAAAAAGACAAAAAAGAAAGCAAAATAAGTTGCTGTGTATATAAAACCTCATTCAAACGAAATACAATTTACTTACTGTGTGTATGAAAAGTAATCTAAATGGTGCAATTACTTGCATTGATGCGTTGCTACAGGATTTGATGAGCTCGGTACCAACCGGTACCGAAAATACCGTTACCGAAATCCCCAAAAGTGGGTACTGGTACCGAATATACCTAGTATGGTACGGTTCGGTGCCGGTCGGTACTGGTACGGCATCGGTATTTGAGGGTAAAAACCGGTGAATACCTGTGCAGAACCGGTACCGAAAATACACCGGTTTGATAAATTTGAGACCGGTACCTATACCCGATACCATTTGCTCATCTCTTAATTATGTTACTATTCATTTCATTTTAATTTTAAATAATTATATTATTATATGTATAATATATAATATATAATTATAACTCTAATTCTAATTTTAATTTAATATTAAACTACTATTTATTCCGTTTAAATTTTATCATATATTAATTAATTAATTGATGGTTTTGGTTGGAACTTAGTTGAATAAAAACGATGTGGATCACAATTATTGAATTATTTTGTTTTGCATCAGTTTGGATCTTTCTTTTGTGTTGCATCTCCGGCTTGAAGAAGAAGGTCGCAATGACCCTCATTGAGCCATTCAAGTTTGAGATTTTGAGAGCACAAAAAGTACATATTAATATTGAAACCGTACAAAATATTTTAATTTCCAAATATTATAGTAGCTGCAAATATTATAGCTAGTGTGTTAAAGCAAACGCAAATATAAGAATATCACAAGACATAAATCGAATAGAAGCATCAATGAAACAATAGGATCCTTGATCCTTCTCCCTCTTAGGGTTTCTATTATATAGAAAACTACAATCCCATAATTTAGGGATAAATACAATGAATATGAAAAAAATAATAATTACAAAATAATCTATACAAATATATTATCTATTACACCCCCGCAGTCGAAGCCGGAGGTGACCGAAGGCTTAGACTGGACCGAAAATCTTCAAATAGAACACGTGGCAAGCCTTTGGTGAAGATGTCAGCAATCTGATATCGAGAAGGAGCATGATGTACGCGAACCTCTCCCCGTTGAACCTTTTCACGCACGAAATGGATATCAAGTTCAATATGCTTAGTGCGTTGATGTTGGACAGGGTTGCCGGAAAGATAAATGGCGCTAACATTGTCACATTAAACAAATGTGGCGCGTGACAAGGGTCGCTGTAACTCCAGAAGAAGGTTGCGAAGCCAGCAAACCTCTGCAACGACACTAGCAACACCTCGGTATTCAGCTTCGGCACTTGAACGAGAGATAGTGGCTTGTCGTTTGGAAGACCAAGAGATAGGATTATCACCATAATAAACACAATAGCCACTAGTGGACCGATGAGTGTTAGGGCATCCAGCCCAATCAGTATCCGTATATGCAATCAGTTGAGGCGATGTGGATGGGCCGAGCGCAAGACCAAAAGATGTAGTACCTTGGATGTAGCGAATAATGCGTTTAAGTGCATTCCAGTGGTCCGTTTTCGGGGCATGCATGTGGATACAGATTTGCTGCACAGCGTAGCTAATATCTGGTCGAGTGAAAGTGAGGTACTGAAGAGCACCCGCCAGGCTGCGGTATAATGTCGGGTCATGAAAATCTGTTCCGACATTGGCGCTAAGTTTGGCATGCGTGTCAACCGGGGTATGAACTGGGTTGCAAGATGTCATGCCGGCTCGCTGAATACTTTCCTGACCATATGCTTGTTGAGAGAGAAACATGGAGTTCTTGTGACGCTTGACGAAGATACCAAGGAAGAAGCTGAGAGGGTCGAGATCTTTCATGGCAAATTCCTTAGCTAGATGAGACATTAGAGTAGCGCGAAGTGTGTCAGAAGACGTGACCAGCAAGATGTCATCCACATATAATAGAAGATAAGCAACCTGTGAACCCTAATGAAAGGTGAATAGAGAAGCGTCATATTTACTTTGAGCGAACCCCAAGGTGAGAACATAGTCGGTGAAGTGTTGGTACCAAGCCCAGGTGCCTGTTTCAACCCGTATAAGGACTTCTTGAGTCGACATACATGATTAGGAAAATTCTTGTCCCTGAACCCCATAGGTTGGTACATATAAACTGTCTCTTGTAAATTGCTGTGAAGAAACACGTTAGTCACGTCCAACTGATGTACCTGCCAAGACTGAGAAAGGGCAATAGACAAAACCGTACGTATCCTGCTGAAGACGACCATCGCAAACTAACCGCGCCTTATACCGTTCTAATGGCCCGTCAGATATGAACTTGTGTTTAAATAACCACATGCTTCGGATAATATGCATGTCGGGCAACCTCGGTGTTAATTCCCACGTCTGATTCTTGATAAGAGCATGGTATTCGTCGGTCATGGCTTTGTGCCAAACCGGATTGGACAAGGCATCAGTTGGGTTGTTGGGGAGCGGAACAATGGTGGAGGCGTTTAGATTAAGGCGAGCTTTTGGTTTGACAATTTCGTCCATTACGCGGGTGCGCATGGTACGACTGGTTGTGGTGGGAGGAGGGGGTGGCTGTGGAGCATGTGAGACAGGCGAGGAGTGGGAAGAGGAGTGAGGTGTAGTAGATAAAGACGGTTCGGGGGAAGGAGGGCTGGTCGTCGAAGGTGTGGGTTGGGTCATGGGAGCGGGTTGGGCTTGGGAGTGTGAGGTGGGGGGGAGCTGAATTGGACCGATGTGGAGGTGAAAGGGAGGGTGGTGTTGGGCTGGTCTGGGACGGATGTATTGTGGTGAAGGGTAGTGGGCTGCGGCTGGGCTGGATCAGTGAGGGGTTGGATATGAGGCCAAAGAATGGGTGGGAAAGTGGTAAGGAAGTCATAGTTTGGGGGCGGTTTTATAGTGTTGGCGAATAGAAAGGTGGTTTCATCGAACGCCACGTGGCGAGAGATGATGAGTTATTTGGTGTGAAGGTTGAAACACTTGTGACCGCGGTGGTTTGGCGGATACCCCAAGAAAACACAAGGGGTAGACCGTGGGTCAAGTTTATGGATGGTGGTGTTGGGGAATAAGGGATAACAAAGGCATCCGAAGACGCGCAAATGGTCGTAAGATGGTACGCGGTGGTAGAGGGTTTCTGTGGGGGGTTTTGTCGGTTAGATGTTTAACGGGTAAGATATTTAGGAGATAAGTGGTGGTTTCAAGGGCATGATGCCAAAATGTGTTTGGTAAAGAGGCATGAGTGAGTATGGTGCGAATCATGTTATTGATTGTCCGAATCATACGTTCGGCTTTACCATTTTGGGAGGAGGTGTGAGGACAGGAGTGTCGGAAAAGGATGCCATGTGTAGCGAAAAAAGTTTTGAAAGAAGAATTGACATATTCGGTTCCGTTGTCACATTGTAAAGTTTTAATGGGTCGCTCAAATTGGGTGGTAATCAATTTGTGGAATTGACAGAAAATGTTATAGACTTGTAATTTATTCGATAACGGGTAGGTCCATAAAAAGTTAGTGACATCATCAATAAATAGAATATAATATCTATGTCCATTAGAACTCAAAACAGGAGAAGTCCATAAGCCACTATGAATTAAATCAAATGGATAAAAAATACGTGTATCAGAATTGGCAAATGGTAAACGAATGCTTTTTCCAAGTACACAAGACTGACAAATGTTTTTATTTAGACTAGAAAAATTAATAAAAGAAGACGACTTAAGAGACTGTAAAGGAGCACATCCATGGTGGCCAAGACGTTGGTGCCATAAAGTGGAGGTGACAGCAGCAAAGGTGGCTGGGAAGGTGGTGGTTCCAGGTCCTAGCACGAGTGGGTAGAGTTCACTGCTGCTGTTGCACCGGAGGATAGGGATTCGGCTCCTGTAACCCTTCATAATAAAACCAAAAGGGATCAAATTCGACAGAGACAAAGTTGTCGGTGGTGAACCGACAAACTGAGATTAAATTTTTAAGTAATTTGGGAGCATATAGAACGTTTTTAAGAACAAGGGGAGGAAATGGGTTGGGTTAAGTTTTAGTGCCATGTCCAAGTATCGGGATAGTGGAGCCATCACCGACGATAATTTGTTGTCCCATGCTGTTATTAGAAAAAGAGTGAAAATTATCAGAGGTATTAGACATGTTACCTGTCGCCCCGGTGTCCATAAAATATGTCGGCTCGTGCTGGTTCACGGACATTGCATTAAGCGCCTGATTGATGTCCGTTGGGGTGTATGCCGTGTTATGAGCTTGTGACAGTTTGGACCCTAAGATGCCTGCCCCATTGTTGTTGTTTGGCCGAGAGCTAGTGGTGGGATAAGGACATGGGGGCGAGGCCCATTGTGGAGGATACTGTTAGGGCGGCCCATTGCCAGGCCAACCGTAAGGAGGTGGCGGCCAATAATTGTAAGATGAGTATGGGCTGGGCCAGAAATTGTAGGGCGATCGTCTTCTGCCAGAGCCGTTCCTTCCGCAACCACGACCATGGGACCTACCATGACCGCGACCACGGTCTGACGAAGAAGAGAAGTCCGCAGCTGGGGTTGGAGGGCCTGTCGGGTGGAGGTCTGAAGAACCGTACCCGCGGCTTTGGCAGCATGACTAACCTGTTCCTGTTTGTGCGATTCAACAATACAAAGTTTGGAGCGGGCAGTGGCGAATGGCGGCAGTGGGTCTTGACCTTGGAGCATGGTCCCGATGCCTTCATACTGTTTGTTCGGTGAGACCGATAATGAGTTGTAAGACGAGAGCATCGTTGTCAACGGGATGACCCATGCTGGCTAACTGATCGGATAGCACCTTTAGTTCTTGACAGTATGCAAAAACGTTAGCAAAGTTCTCGAGACGGGTAGTGTTGAACCGATAGTGAAGGTGGAAAGCACGGGCACTCTTGTTATCTTGAAACAGGTTCTCGAGGGTAGTCCATGCTTGGTGTGCGGTAGTACCGGGTTTGATGATAGTGTGAACGAGATACTGAGAGATGGTTCCATAAATCCATTAAAGGACAATGGAATCTAGGCGTTCCCAGACTTCGTTGGCAGTGGATGTTTCGGTTGTTTTATCTTTGTCTTTGTCGGTGGAGGGGTTGGCGGCAAGTGGTGGGCGGGGTAGGAGATGATCATAGACTTGGAAAGCCTTGCAATGGAGTTTAAATAGTTCCGACCATGTAGACCAGTGGCAAGTTTCCATCTCAAGTGTGACGGGGATGGAGGTTTTGATATTTGAGACCGTGACGGCCGGGTGAAGTTTGGTGTCCATGTGAGAAGGTTTTGGAGAAGACAAGTGAGGGAGAAGAGTTGGCAGCCGAGATCGAAGAAGGAAGGGAGGAACTCGACGGCTGAGAAGGGGGGTTAGGGTTGTTGCTGGTCTCGTGATACCATACCATGAAACAATAGGATCCTTGATCCTTCTCCCTCTTAGGGTTTCCATTATATAGAAAACTACAATCCCATAATTTAGAGATAAATACAATGAATATGAAAACAATAATAATTACAAAATATTCTATACAAATATATTATCTATTAGTCAAATATACATTGCTGCCAACTAAAAGATAAAACTTGATTGAAACTTTATCATCAGAAAAAAAATATATCATTTTTATTCTAACGATAAAACGATCCACGGCTGCCAATATATCTCGCGGTAACACATAATCAATATAATCATGTTGCAGTTTCACATGATTATACGGATGCCATTGTTATCTCATATCTCCTCATAACTGGTGTTCCCGTGACTACACCAGATTTTGTTACAACTTCAGATGAAGACCAATCTGAACTACCCACATCCAAGCAAATTCGACCGAAAGAATCATTAGGTTGTTCGTTAGCCCCTGAAAACATATGTGTAAAAGGATTTAAAGGCTCAGGCACCTCTAACACACCTTCCAACATTTTAACTACGATGCTCATTGACGGCCTAGTCTCGGGCCTATATTGAACACAACATAGAGCCACCTTTAACATCCTCTCCACAACTTCATGATCCTTCTCTTCGATCTCATAGTCTGTCATCAGATCATTTAATTGATTCTTTTCATACTTGCCCCAAGCCCATAAGGGGAACCACTGTTGGATATCACTAAGATTAGTACTAGTGTCGATGTTCCTCCTCCTCCTGACGATCTCAAAAAGTAGCATCCCGAAACTATAAACATCACATTTATGTGTAACTGGAAGAGACATCCAGAGCTCAGGAGCAGTATAGCCCGGGGTACCTCGTCCCCCTGTCATGGTTATATGAGTGTTATCCCTGTTGCAAAGTTTGGCCAAACCGAAATCAGCTACTTTTGCACAAAAAATTGAATCCAAGAGTATGTTTCCTGGTTTAATATCATAATGAACTATTCTTTGAGCACAATCTTCATGCAAGTATGTAACGCCTCTTGCAGTTCCCACCGCAATCTCATGAAGCTTGTCAAACCCTAACATAGACCCTTTGTTCGCTTTAAACAAGTGATTATCCAACGAGCCGTTAACCATGTACTCGTATACAAGAGCTATTAAACTTGATTCATAACAAAACCCATAGAGCCTAACAAGATTAAAGTGATGGGTTCTTCCCATAGTACTCACTTCCGCCATGAATTGTTCCTCTACTCGCGGGTCAGAGGTACCATTTAGTACTTTCACAGCTACAGGTTTGTTTTTGCTGAGGACTCCCTTGTAAACTTTCCCAAACCCACCTGAACCCAACATAATGCATGCTAAAGTTATCTGTGGATATTTGTAGTTGTTGAGAGGTGAATCGGATGGGCTTTTCCATTTCCATATCATCGAGGAACTTGACCATGGTGAGGGGAATAAACGGAGCGTCGTCATTCGCTAATGCCTCCGCCTTCTTTTCCATAGAATTTGTATATCTTATTAGCCTCCACAATCCCGAACACACTGCAAAAGAGATACCTTTAACATCTAGAATCTGCTAGGAACTAGTAAATTATAAATATGTGTATGTTCTCTAAATATTTTTTTTTTAACTGGATACATGAATACAAATACAACTTACCGACTAAAAAAACAAATACACCAACCATGATACCGACAATGAGGCCAAAAGGAGGAGGAGAACTAGGCCAATCATTACTAGAAGAATCGGACATGATGTTATAAACTTAAACGTTAAATAATACACATAACATTAAAAATGAAAACTTGTTTATATAGATTTTCAGTTTTAATCTATAAACTTTCTAGTTTTGTTTTTATTCAATTATCAAGACGCGTTATTTTAATTACGTAACATGTAGGGCAGTGGGTTTTTGTCAAGAAGTTTCCATCATTGACTCATTGAGGTAGAATGATTCAACCGGATTAGTGATCACCAGGGCCAGTCCAAGCATAAGCGAAAACAAGCTAGGGTTTTGGGTCACCAAATTTTTAGGGCTCATTCTAAAGAAAACTGAAACGTATAATGTGTATATTAAATTTATTTTGATAATTATAAAAATTAGTTTGATTGTAGTCTGGTGGTAAAATAGCTTTATTTTCCCACATAAGCCTGGGCTCGAATCCCAGCCTTCACCACCTGCAAAATTTTTATAGTTTTCTTGTCATATACATTATGGGCCCCAAATATGGAATAGTTCCCAATTTATTTTTTTTTGTCATCTATCCAAATTTCAATTATAAATTTTTTACTTTTTTTTACTTAAAAGCATTGGTTTTTATCATATAGTTTAGCCGTATATTACTACTATTATAGTAGAACGTTACTTTTACTAATATTAATATTGTTTGTGTTGATTATAAAGAACAATCATAAAAAAATGTATGAACATGCATCAAATATTAGAGAACAATTGCGTGTAGCTGGTTAAACCTATGTTTCTCATAGGCCGCTATAGCATATTCACAGTAAGCGATTTTAATAAAGTAAATACAAGTCTCTAAATACCTCTAAGTTTCCTCATACCTTGTAATATTATACAAAGAAATACTCATAGCTTCCTCTTTCATGTGTTACGAGTCTTAGACCGTCATATTTTAATAACTTTATTTGACATAAAAACCACATAATTTATAAATTTATTAGTAATCCCAAAATAAAAGTGAAAAGGGGTTTATGTCTTGTGATATTCGTATATTTGCGTTTGCTTTAACACAGTAGCTATAATATTTGCAGCTACTACAATATTTGGCAATTAAAATATTTTGTATGGTTTCACTAATATGTGTACTTTTGTGCTCTCAAAATCCCAAACTTGAATGGCTCAATGAGGGTCATTGCGACCTTCTTCTTTAAGCCGGAGATGCAACACAAAAGAAAGATCCAAACTAATGCAAAACAAAATAATTCAATAATTGTGATCCACATCGTTTTTATTCAACTAACTTCCAACCAAAATCATCAATTACAATAAAGTCGCAAGTAAACGAAAGGTAAGTTTTTAATACAATCTTGCCCGCCAACATGTGTGGACACCGGCCGTGCACACTAGCCCGCCGGCGTAGAGGCAGTTTGAAAGGTGACGTGGCGCGTTTTATAATTGCCTGTGGTCAGTAGCCGTTGACACCACCGAACAGTAAGTTTTTAAAATTTTAAAATGATTACTTTTTAAAACTAAATAAATTCCCCTATAAATACAACCTTCTTCTTTCATTTTTTTACAAACACTCACATTTCATCCAAAATTCTCTCAACTCTCTACCCTTTTCCACTTTAAAATTCAAAAAATGGCAACGATTTTGTGGACTAAAGAAGAAGATATCGCGTTATGCGAGTCGTGGGTCGAAGCACTTAGCCACTACACGCCGCATAATCGCTCGAGTGGTCCGTTTTAGAGGATAAATTTACAAGACTTTTGCGTCCATAGGGGTGAGACCACCCGAACCGTAGACACGTTTTCTTCTTATCTTAGGACTATTTGTTTGAATAGTGAAAGATTTGAGACGGTGCACACCGTGGTGGAAAATGCGGGCGGTGACCTTGGGGAGGACGACATCATACAAGTCGCCCTTATCAACTTCAGTCACGACTACAACCACGAATTCAAACACGTTTTGGCGTGGCAAATAGTTAGATTTTTTATTTAATAATGTTTATTTTTTAGGTTTTATTTAATTAGCTAATCTTTTTTTATTTTATTTTGTGTGTTTTTTTTTATTTTTTAATTATGTAATGTTATTAATTTTTAAATTATGTAATGTTATTAGTTTTTAAATTATGTAATGTTCAATTATTAATGTTATTTGTTTAACTATTATTAATGTTTTAAAAAAAATAGATAGATTTTATAAAAAAAGTTTAAATATAATTTAACTATACAAATAATTGTGCCACAACTCGAGTAACACCACACTTCCACACCCCGTCCCACGCCTCTTGTTTTTGCACTACAGACATATTTCTGATGCGTGCTGACAAGACGTCCACATGTCGCACAACTCTTCATTTTCAAGTCCCTCCACACCATATGGTCTAACATGGCCGGAGACAATAATGGCGGTGCTTCTTTTCTCTTTACCAACGCCATTTGATTGTTAGATGGATGGTTGTTGTGGGTTTTCTATTTAGACTATTCCATGGAGGTTGTGGTGTGAATCAATTTGAAATTTGGGTTGCTTTGGTGGTTGGTTGTGATGGGGTTGTGAATAAGTTTTAATCAAAAAGTTTGAATGGTTTCAAAAAATTGACTTTGGTTGCTTCTGGGAATTAATTATTTGATAAAGGATAAAATTAAAGGTTTTTTTTTTCTTAAAAATAGTGAAGTATTTAATTTATTAATAGTCAAATTTGAGATTTCTGACTGGGTGTTGAAAACATATATATCAAAAATTTTCTATAAAATCGAGGCGTCGAAAACGTATATACCCAAAAATTTTAATATTAAAACTACATACTTTCTACTACTGAGCGAAAAGTTCGGGGGGTCGGCCGCCCCTCCCGCCCCCACAAAGCTGCGCCCTTGAATTGCACTTTATGTCCTTTAAGTTTCAGCAAAATTTTAGGTGTTTTTTTTTAACTAATGAAATTGCAATAAATGTCCTTTATGTTTTAATTTCTTTACAACAAATGTCGTTTATGTTCTAATTTATGTACGACGGATATCCTTTATTTTTGTAATCATTTTAGGAAGAAAGGATATCTATCCTAAAGAAATTAGAACATAAAGAACATAAGTTGTGATTTCGTTAATTAAAATATAGTGTCTAATCGGTAATCTTAGATACACTCTATTTATATTAACAATAATAAAAATGCATGGTTATAAGAAGAAAACATATTAGTTTGATAGGCTTTAAAGAGAGAACGAGTTAAAAGATCTGATAATACAAACCATAATATGAAAATGCATGTTAGCGAAAATTATTAAAATAAATCAAATTTGGTTTGTTATGGCAATTAGAAGAAAACTAAAATATGATTGTTTCACTTTTGCAGACATACTCACTTACGAAAGCATTCTTTTAACAGCTAACGAAATCACTGGATAAGCATTTTGTGATGCATTCAATCGAGCATATGCATCCCCTCCTCTATAATAGTCAGAGTTGAATGCATACTCGAGCCACTAGTGGGCTAAGAAGTTAAAATGCTAACAAGTAGAGTCATGTGGGCTAAGTTATCTTAAGAAAAGTGCATTAATTGATCTTAGTGGGCTGGAATTAAGTGTGGTGTGGCCCATAGGAAGAATAAAGGAACGCAGCAGGTTTTATATTTGAGGGTGGGGGGCTTTGAGTTCGCAACTTTACAACGTAAATCAAGACAGGAACGCGATGAGCGGTTAGGTTTTCTGTGACTTTCTTCAAGCGGACAGTTTGTAGGGTTTTGTCACTTTTCTTTAGCTTTATTCATGTTCTGATTTGTTTTTGACAATGACAACTTTGGAAAAACAATTTAATGTGTTGATTTATTTAAACTATTTGCATGTATTTCGAGTTCCTGATTTACAACTTGTTCGGTTGATGACAAAACCTTGTAACTTGATGGGTGACATAGAGTAGGTTGACTCATACTACTAGATAGTGTTAATCGAACTGTAAAAGATCTGATGAAAAAGACCTATTTTTTATTATCATATTAATTTAACTAACTTTCCGACACCATGTCTATGTGGTGGCTAATCAACTAAGTAAACTGAGTTTTGTGAAACCTAAACCAAAAAACTGGAGGAGGTTGCATTACACTAACTGCATATTCTCTGTGGAGATGACTTTAGTTGCCCATATTATTATAGGTATTAAAGTCTGTTTTTTATTAGTTACGACAGCTACATCAGCGTCTGAAATTTTACCGAAACCTAAAAAAAAGTAAAAATGCAATTTACCCTTATTATATTCATTTAGTTATTTAAATGAGAAGATTGGAGTATGTAATTTACCAAATTATATGAGACTTGATACATAGCGTTGTTCAACGTAGCAATTCATAAAATCAATTTATTTTTTTAATAAGTAAAATAAATGACACATGTAAATTATATTATATAATACTGAAAAACCAACTTGGGTTGTATTCTTTTAGTTAAAAGACATGCCTTTCTAAAATGAAAGAGTGTGATTTACCAACATGGGTCATGTCCTTTTAGTTAAAAGACATGCCTTTTTCAAATGAAGGAGTGTGATTTTAATTTAATCCATATAAGGTGGTCATCTCTTCCAAAAAGTTGTAGCCTTTTTTTTAAAACGTTCCATGAGTTTATTTATGAAGGGGCACGTTGGTTCAAAACATTAATCACAAAGAAATCAAATGCATCACTTTGGATGTTAATATCAATACAAATATACAATGTGAAGCATTAGGCTACCCGGGGCACCTTCGGGGAGTCCCTTCGGGGACCACTTTTGCCGAGAGAGGAGGTGCTGCCATTCAGGCGGGGAGTGAAATCGGGAACAATTTCGGGGAGGAGGCACCGAAGAGGGAAGGAGAGAGAAGGTGGGCCAGCCTTTATTTCAATCAATGAATTTTTTTTTTTAATAAAAAAACAATTCCCCTAAGAGGGGTGCACCCCGTACGTTTTTGGACAAGAGGGGAGTTATAGAGGGGAAATGACATGGCAACGTATGATTGGGTTAAAAAAGTTTTCCCTCACCTAATTAGGGGGGTGCCCCCTTCACCCTTAGTAAAGGAACGACATGTTTTCTAACTTACTAAAATTAATAACTTAATTAATCGTATACATACAGTGAAATAGATTCTCTTTCATTCTCAGATACATGATACATGCATCAAAGTTCCGTAACCGTCCAGTTTCAACTAAGATTCCGTCTTTATCCTTTTGATTTACTCAATATCGCAATAAAGGCTTATTTGATTGTTTCTAAATCAAATAAAAAAGAACATGATTTTGTTCACTTAAATGATCACCATCGTTTTATCTGATCCCTGTCGTCATATCCAATTCCTGTTCTTCGTCGGTTCTACTCTAAATTGTAGACATCCTATTAAGACGATGATTTTAGACTTTGGCTCATTCAATTTTGCTTCATTCGTTTTTGCAGTAGGGGACGATCGGATGATTTCGGTGTAGAAGGCGGTTTTGATTTGGTTCGTTCGACGACGGTTTAGATTTTGGTTCGTTCAATGCGAATGACACCTTGGGTTATTTAGGTTTTATGTGTTCTTTTTGTTTTGAATATATGTTGCTTATCATTCAAATTTGGTTTACTAATGATGAAAAAAATCTTAAAAAGATCTTCAACTAATGACTATATAAGAATAAAATGTGATTGTTTTATTGCAATAAATCAATACCCGATTTGTTTACTTTAAACAAAAGCAATCACCGTAACCTGTTTATTTTCTTTACTGGTATAAAATCATAACATAATTCTTCTTCTTTATTTTGTAGTTATTTAATTTGTTCAACTTATCTTGTTTTTTAAGGTCAGTTCTTGTTTTTTTTAGGTTTTTAGGGGGTGGGGTGGGGGTTAGGTTTTTTGGGGTTTTTTTTGGTGAGGTATAGTTTTTTTTTTGCCCCGGGGGGGGGGGGGGGGGGGGGGTTAGGTTTTTGGGTGGTGGTGGGGTGGGGTGGGGGTGGGTGTTTAGGTTTTTGGTGGTGATGTAGTGGGTTTAGTTTTAGCTTATTGGACACTTGTCACTCTATAAATCCTTCTTACACTTCTTACAATTATAAGCCTTTGTAGAATAACTTGATCCTCTAAATTAGTATATTATTTCTCTCATATATTCCACTAACTCTTGCTTTGTTAGATTTTGACTACGCTTTAAGTGAGTCTAAGCCTGCAGACCTTACTACTAAAAGTATCCCTGCTGCGCATATAACTATCGAAAGGTGGACTGGGTGCAATATAACAACCCTCCTAAAATATTTCCGACACCCCTAAAATATTTAGAGTGCCTCTATACGTCCTAAAATACACCCCGTATACGAGAAACGACCCAAAATACCTTTATTTGATTAAAATTAATTAAAAATCAAATTTTTGGGTCTCTGGCAGGCCGCGAAGACCTAGCCTTGGTCATACGCGGGCCGCGAGCGCCTGGCTATGAGGCTGCACCCTGAGCCGCCACGTGTCCTCACGCGTGTTGAACCTATCTCATGACCAGACAAGGCTACGCCCTAGATCCCCTATGTCGCGGGCCGCGAAGGCCCTGCCTTCTTTCGTCGCGGGGCGCGACGGACTCGACGAACAGCCCTATATATTGAGGGCATCGGGATTCAACTCAAACCGTTCAAAAATTTTACTCTCTTTTAAATTATGTAGTGTAAACATAATACCCGGGCATTATACCCCTTAATTAACGAAGTTCTGCCTCGTTGTAAGTATCATAACCCCCGGTTACGTATTAGATACGCTGCCCGATTGATCTAACGCTCTGTAACGACTGTTGAGGCTCTACCCGACGTAGTCGTTGAAGTTCTGTCTCGGGGAGTGTATAACTAATGTAAATATTGGGTTATTATACTAATGCGTGTGCATTTTTTAATTAATAGATTATAACCAGGAAAACACAAAGGAAAACCCTAAAGTAGCAATGTGAGTTAATCCTTCCTTTTAAACTGTTTTTACAAAACCTCAATTGTTTTAAATGATAATTAACAGTGATTGAGTATTTGTGATTCTACAATTATCGTCGGTATGTTGGGGTTTTGTATACAAAATTTGTTACTATACTGTGAGTAGTAATATTACCACAAGTCAGGATTGGCAGTACCATGGGTGGTAATTAAAGTAGAAAAATAAACAAATGTAATTACGAGATCACCCTCAATACTGTAAAACTAATAAAACCTGTCTTGATTAAATTGGGATTCACTTACCAGTATTTCCCACTGACAAAATGTTCTTAAACGCGTTTCAGGTAACAAAATGTGAAAGCCAAATAGAAGCCAGCTGGACAGCACTGAAGGCTTGGAAAAGTGGATATAAAAGTTACCTAAATAAAGAAAATATTTTTATTTAATAAAATAGGGTTTATCCCTATAAAATGTTTGTAATGGAAACTTGGGAATTTCCCATGTGTTTAATATTATAAAAATGTGGTATTTCACTCTGATAAAATATTTCCTAACTACGGTCCTGATGTAATTTCCGCTGCCAAATTGATAAATACCGATACCACCATCTCTAAGTAAGCCGCGACCGCCCGCCTCCCGAGGCAGGGGTCGGGGGTTGCGACAGAAGGTGGTATCAGAGCCACAACTACTGATTTCAGCCACAGAAGTGTTCTGCTGACACCAAAATTTTATCTGTTATGTTAGGAAATTATTTACGGGATTATGTGCATATATTATTGTTTTGTGTTATTTGACAATTTGTTAGTTTACAGTATGAGTGACCAAGGACCTTCGGACGCTTACCGTCAACTGTCCAACTCTCCTAGGGACGAAGGAACCTCTTCCCAGCCTACCCCCTCGGGGTATTCGGCTAACACCGAAGAAGGGATTTTCGTATTCAAAGCACAATCTAAAGAGCCATTCCCTCCCAAGAAGAGAGGATAGTTCAGCAGAGGAGCTCATGAACGTAGAAAAAGGATGAGAAAACTTCAGCAGCAGTTTAACGCCCTAACACGCTTTTACTGAAAAGACGCAGCGGAAGTTCGTACCATAAGATTTCTTTCATTATAAACCTTATTTCTTACTTGAAAGTTCACTTTTAAAATAACTCCTCTATTTTGAATACATCAAACTAACTCAATTATAGAATAAAACATAACTTATATATAACAAATTACATTCTTATACACCCCGTACAATCTTTGATGTGACTCGGTCCTTGATCTCTATCCCTTGATGATTCTCGTGTTTCGTACTACCTGCGCTCACCACACAAAGTCATAACATTAGCACGCATCATAAACACACAAGATTTATTCACGTTTACTCTTCGTTCCATTAACCCTTTACGTTCCAGCTTTCCATTTTATCATATGATCCACGGTGAGACTTCCTTGCTATTCCTGCGTTCCACTTCATTCACCAGGCATACTATTAATATCGTTAGCACTAATTTCATTGGGTACATGCGTAGCTATTTTCTTACATACTTGTACATAATTATATAATCACACATAACCAATTACATACATACGTTCATACCCTTATATAAACACATCTACGTCACTTCATGCGTATCTACATACACCCATACCTACATCATTGCGTACACTTCCGACATTATACATATATACAAATATACATTCCTGCTGGTAACATACCTAACTCATTCATGCCTAATCACATACGTACCTCCATAAACTTACATATGCCTCTATACTTATCTTGCTCCATTTCATGCTTGCGCACACGCTCATTGCAGCTCATGAACTCTTTACAATGAGTTAGATTACATTTTGGGACACCCTATGGGCTACGGGACTGATTTGGACGAATTCTGCACATTTTAATGAACTTGCAGCTGACGCATGGCCGTGCGTCCAACCGCATGACCGTGCGGTACCTACAACGTCAGGGGCACTGGTAGTGCACAAGCCCGTGCATTGATTTACTCGGATATGCACGACCGTGCGGCCAAGCGCACGACCGTGCGCCACCAATTCCTTACGGTGACAACCTACTGCTTTATGGTAGAAAAATGGCTTCAGAGCCTACCGTAACTTGCGGTAGCTACCGTAAGTTACGGTAGCACCCAGATCAGCTATCATTCATAAATGCTAAAACTCGCATAACTTGCTCGTTTTGCACCCGTTTCACTCGATTCTTTTTCCTACGCGACCGTAATTAAATTCCCCATCTCATGGAGTTAACATTCGACATCCGGATTAACAAAATTCTAATCTTTTAAGCTATCGACTTATTACCTTTTTACCAAGTTTTGACCCGTTCATGCTTTTATCAACATAATCTGATTATTTGACCTCGATTCCTCATGAACTTTATAATTTCAACGTTGTTTATCATAAAGGATCAAATTCTTAGATGTCTTGCATCCTCTTAACACACTTTCGCTCAAAGCTTATTTTGACCCGTTTATTCTCATAAAAAATCCTTCGACTTAGATAACTTTCATCATTTCATAATCTTACATAATTTCCCACACTCATGAACATGAAATCTATATGCATATTAAGAAGTGAGTAGGAAGTCACTTACCTTGTGCATCCGTGCTCGTAACCGCTTCCTTGCCTCATCTTGACCCGTTATCCTTCCATGCTTGGTCCATGCTTGTGTGGTTCCAATTCTTTCATGTTGTCATGCCATAATAATGTTAGTATTCATGCCTATTCAAATTAACATACATTTACCAACTCTTATCAACATTGGCTTTCACTAACATGCATATGACATGATTCGTCAACCACATTATTCAATATCTTCGAAATCCAATTCCGTTATCACACATAACACATAATTGGTCTAACACACAATCCATGATCTCTTGATTCTTATGCTTGTGTCAAAATGCCTAATCATACTATAATTCCTCGGTTGACTTTCAGAAAGTCAACCTTCTAGCATATAACTTCTAACCTTTGAACAAGCATTCATGTTGATATAGTAGATCATATTAATAACATCACATTCATTTCATACATAGTGTTGTATGACACATACAACTACACGATCACCTAGTCGCATACATAATCTACACATAATCAATTTACGCATACTTGTGCTTTCATGGTTCTACACTTTGACAACAACATTGCTAAGTTAGACAACTTAATGTAATTCATAACATCATCCTTTACTAATATGGTCATTTGTTATACGTTTAATACATATTCACTTCTTGATCGCAATTAAGTGATTAATACAAACATATGGCGAGCATCGCCCGTTCAAGCACAATGTAAAAGCCTCTAATGCATAATCTTGACCATCACATACATTCAATTACCGAATTCTTGTACTAGTTCCACCCAAAGCACATTCTTTAAGTTAGTATACTACCAGTTACATCATTATCATACGCCATTCATATATGTCAAACCACTTCCTAAAATCTCACATCCTAACTTCACTTAGGCATTTCATCATACACTTGGAGTGCATACTACTTCCTATGCACATAGTACAAGTATTTTATGCATAATATTACTAGTTCATATCAAGATCATCAAATTCCATTAGAATCATGTAATTTTCATACTATACCCAAATTAACTAACAATTACTTATTACATATAACATCATACATCAATCTTATTGAACATGCATGATTACCCATATCATCATTTTCACTATTACAAGTGGGTTTCATCCAAAATCATCAAATTACTTAGAATCTCGCATAGTTCATGGTCTATATTGTGATTCTAACACATCTACATGATCAATTTCATACAATTCATGGATTGATCATAACCCACTTCATAGCAAGATCATCAAATCATAAATTACAACTTACCACATGTTTGCTAGGGTTAGATCATCAAGACAACGAGTTCATGCATCGGATTTGAGCTTAATTTCCCTTCAATTTGAAGATTTTTCATGAATTAGGGCTTGCACCCCTTCTCTCCCTTTCTCCTGATCGTTCATACGCACACACACCTAGTGTGTGTGTGGAATTTTTCTTTTAATAACTCAAGTTCTCCTTTTTGACAATCTTGGCCCTTAAAGTTTGTTACTTGATCACAATTGTCACCCAAATTACTTCCCTACTTGTTTTACCTAGTTATTTAACTAGGTTTAATAACGTAGTTATTATATTTCATTCTATCGATCATGGTAACATACTAGCAATTTAATAATTCGGGTTTTGGGGTGTTACAAGCAGCGAGCTTTAGCAGCCGCGTATAGAGAAATGAATGCTCAAGCTCAGGATATGATCAATAAGAGATTAGCAAATTTTCATATCTTAGCAACTACAGCTGCAGACTCGAATCTAGAACAACTCATAGCACCCCAACCGTTACTACTGTTTCCCACACAACCTATGGAAATTGAGCCAAACCCAGTAGACCAAATTCCAGCACCTGCTTTTAACCCAACTGAAATCCCTAGAGTACCAGCACCCCATCCTCCAGACTATGACCCATGGTTTGACGACCATAGGGTTTATCAACAACGCTACCCACTAGAAGACAAACCCATGCAAAACCTAGTATCACCCGACCCAGACCTTGACCCTCTAGACCCATATTTTGATAATGACTAGGGGTGCATACGAGCTGAGCGGCTCGCGAGCTACTCGATATCGGCTCGAGAAAAAGCTCGAAATGAGCCGAGTCTTATTGAGCCCGTACCCTTACGAAGAACCCATACCCCAGTTCCCTGACCCGATACCAGCACCTGCACCACCCATGAGCACTAAGAATGTGCAAGAACTCCGCACTTTTGGTGAGGAGATTTTAGAAGGAAGTGAGAGAATGAGACAGATAGGGGAGAGACTCGTCTGGAAATATGACAAGCGCAACATGCAATATTGGATGAACCCCTATTAGTAGTAGTAATAATAATAATAATATATAAATATATATGTATGTGTGTAAGTTTGAATATATATATATATATATATATATATATATAATAAATTATAAACAACTAAAATAGATAATCTTATAGTTACTGATGCATATTAGTATTGTATTTTCAGTTCCAGTTGTATTTGTAATAGATATAGAGATGCATATATAAAATAGAGTAAAGGTCGCAATAACGACGATCAATATGTTTGTGATGTGATTGTTTGTATTGGATATTGTCTTGTGATATTAATACGTGGTAAATGTTTAAAATTCAGATGGACAATGAAGTGAATCAAGAAAACCAGAATAACGATAATAATGGAAACCAAGTAGATAACAGTGCCATCCAACATATAGTGGCACAAGGGATTATAGATGCGATGCCATATATTATCAAAACGGTTAAGGAAGCGGATAATAATAAAAGTAATTATGGCATTAAACGACCACCTACTGAACCAGAACACATCGTAAACAATGGACCAATATTTCAAGTGCCCATTCCAAAAAGAAGAAGAACCATGTCTTATGGTTGTTCTTACAAAGAATTCTGGTCTTGTAAACCAATAGAATTCTCGGGCAATGAAGGAGCCATTGCAGCTCTACGCTGGATAGAAAAGACTGAGGCAGTCTTGAAAATAAGCAAGTGCGCAGAAGAGGATAAGATAATGTTTGCGTCCAATCTGTTTAAGAACTCAACATTAGAATGGTGGAACACTATCCTCCAATCTAGTGGAAGTGATAGGGTCTACAATATGGAATGGAATGAGTTTAAGAATATGGTTGAAAGGAAATTATGTCCTCCTAATGAAAAGGACAGATAGCAAATAAGTTTTTAAACCTTAGAATGATTGGAGTAGATAGTAAGGGTTACACTACTACATTCTTCGAATATGCTAGAATAGTGCCAACCCTTGCATCACCAGAACCAGTATTAATCTCCCGTTACATCTGGGGATTAATCAGTGAAATTAGACATGTAGTCAAGGCTGCTAGACCACAAACTATAGAAGAAGCTGGAGAACTAGCAAATACCTTGACTGATGAATTAGTGCGTACACAAGAAGATAACCAGAGGAGGAACCTAGCTCAAAGACTTACCCAAGAATTTCGCTATGCAAATTCCAAGCGTGGGAAAAACGTAGGTTCTACCTCTGCACCTTACTGTAAGGCCTGCAAGAAGAAGCATTCAGGAAGATGCTCCACCTACTGCAACTTCTGCAAGATACCAGGACACAAAGAAGAAGATTGTAGGAAGAAACCCAGTTATGAAGTGTGCTTCAACTGTGGAGAAAAAAGGGCATATCATGCCGAATTATCCGAAACTAGCTCCAGCCATGAACAATAAGACTACTAAGAATGATAGAGCATTTGTTCTGACTGCAGAAGAAGCCAAGATGATCCCGGA
The DNA here is from genome assembly GCF_002127325.2 of Helianthus annuus. Classification (NCBI taxonomy): domain Eukaryota; kingdom Viridiplantae; phylum Streptophyta; class Magnoliopsida; order Asterales; family Asteraceae; genus Helianthus; species Helianthus annuus. The sequence continues at coordinate 28,255,118 of NC_035437.2, read as the reverse complement.
CATGATTGTCGGTACGTTTTTAGTTAATGATGTTTTTGCTAAAGTATTACTTGACTCTGGTGCGAACCAAAGTTTTATTAATACTTCATTTTGCAAACTTCTCAATCAACCATTAACTAAACTCCCACAAGAATGTCTAGTAGAGACAGCAAACGGGGAAGCCACTAAGATTTCCGAAATCTTGCAGGGAGCAGGAACAGAAATTTTAAATCAAAAGTTTATTGCAAATCTTTATCCAATGAATCTGGCAGGATTTGATGTTGTATTAGGAATGGATTGGTTAGTAGCCAATAAAGCCAGTATTCTATGTGATCAAAAGTCAATCCAAGTAAATTCACCAAAAGGTGAAAAGATCACAATTAAAGGAGATAAGCCGTCTAGAACCACAAAGTTCATCTCTGTAATGAAAACGGCCAGTTATGCAAGAAAAGGGTCACTAGTGTATTTTATTTCCGTAATCATTAACACTAAAGGAAAGGAACTGGAAGATATTCCTGTAGTATCCTAGTTTCCAGATGTGTTTCTAGAAGAATTACCAGGACTACCGCCAGACAGGGAAGTTGAACTCAGAATCCATCTGCTACCAGGGACAACACCAATTGCCAAGGCACCCTACCATTTGGCACCAGCAGAAATGCAAGAGTTAAAGAAACAACTGGACGATCTTTTAGAAAAAGGATTCATACAGCCAAGTTCATCGCCATGGGGAGCACCGATTTTATTTGTCAAAAAGAAAGACGGGTCAATACGTATGTGCATTGATTACCGAGAATTTACAAGGTCACGATTAAAAATCGGTACCCAATACCAAGAATCGATGATCTGTTTGATCAATTGCAAGGAGCTCGATTTTTCTCTATGATCGATTTACGCTCAGGATATCATCAATTAAAGGTACAGGACGAAGACATTCCTAAAACCGCATTTAGAACAAGGTATGGCCATTATGAATTTACTGTCATGCCATTTGGTTTAACCAATGCCCCAGCCGCATTTATGGACATGATGAACCGAATATGTAAGCCATATTTGGATAAATTCATAATTGTCTTTATAGATGATATTCTCATTTACTCTAAGAGTAAAGAAGAACATGCAGCGCATCTGCATGCACTCCTAAATTTGCTGAGAAAAGAAAAGCTTTACGCTAAATTTTCAAAATGCGAATTTTGGTTAGAACAAGTACAATTTCTTGGACATCTAGTTAACCATGAAGGAATTCATGTGGATCCCACAAAGATTGAGGCAATTACTAAATCGAAAACCCCTGAATCACCAACCGAGGTTAGAAGTTTCCTAGGATTGGCCGGTTATATAGAAGATTTATTCGAGATTTTTCTAGAATAGCCATTCCCTTAACTAAGCTAACATGTAAATCTGTTAAGTTTAAATGGGGACCAAAACAAGAAGAAGCCTTTAGAATTCTTAAGCAAAGATTAACCAACACACCCATACTAGCGTTACCATAAGGAACTGAAGACTTTGTAGTCTATTGTGACGCTTCTAAGTTAGGATATGGATGTGTGTTGATGCAACATCAAAAGGTTATAGCCTATGCATCTAGACAACTTAAGAATCATGAAGAGAATTATTCAACCCATGATTTGGAGTTAGGAACCATAATTTTTGCCCTTAAAATTTGGAGACATTACCTTTACGGTAGTAAGTTCACTATTTTTACCGATCATAACAGCTTAAGATATGTTTTCGGGCAAAAGGAGTTGAATATGAGACAAAGACGCTGGGTGGAAATTTTTAGTGATTACGATTGTAATATCCAGTATCATGCAGGAAAGGCAAATGTAGTAGCCGATGCTTTAAGTCGAAAGTATCATGAAAAGCCAAAAAGAGTACGTTCTCTTAAATTAAATCTACAAGTAGATTTAAATGAACATATTAGAAAAGCACAGGAATCAGTAATCAAGGATGATACTGAGAAATTGAAAGGAATGATTAAGGAATTAGAACAAGGAACCATTGGAATTTGGAGATTCCATAAGAAAAGGATGTGGATATCCAAACTAGGAAACCTACGCCACCGTATATTAGAGGAAGCCCATAAGTCTAAATATACGATGCATCCTGGAAGTGATAAGATGTATCAGGATTTAAGAAAGAATTTTTGGTGGATAGGAATGAAAAAGGATATAGCAGCTTATGTTGCCAAGTGTCTAACCTGTTCACAAGTTAAAGCTGAACATCAGAAACCCTCAGGTTTATTGCAGCAGTTAGAAATGCCGGTTTGGAAGTGAGAATTGATAACAATGGATTTTGTTACCAAATTACCCAAAACAAGAAAAGGTAATGATACAATCTGGGTGATTGTAGACATGCTAACTAAGTCAGCTCATTTCCTACCAATGAAAGAGACTTTTAGTATGGAACAATTAGCTAAGCTGTATGTAAATGAAATAGTTTCATTACATGGAATTCCTTTATCAATTGTTTCTGATAGAGATAGCCGTTTTACCTCTCATTTTTGGACAAGTTTCCAAAAAGCAATGGGAACCAAGTTAAGTCTAAGCACCGCTTATCATCCTCAAACGGACGGACAAAGTGAAAGGACAATTCAGACAATGGAAGATATGCTTAGAGCTTGTGTAATTGATTTCGGAGGAAATTGGGACGATCATCTACCATTAATAGAATTTCCTACAACAACAGCTATCATACCAGTATCAATGATGCACCATTCGAAGCACTTTATAGACGAAAGTGCCGAACTCCAGTCTGTTGGGCAGAAATTGGAGAAAAGCAACTATCTGGCCCTGAAATAGTACAAGAAACAACGGACAAGATTATTCAAGTCAAGGAACGACTGAAAGCAGCACGTGATCGACAAAAGAATTATGCTGATAACAGGCGAAAGCCGTTGGAATTTCAAGTAGGAGACAAGGTGTTATTGAAGGTCTCTCCTTGGAAAGGAGTGGTAAGATTCATCAGAAGGGGAAAGCTAAGCCCCAGGTATGTTGGACCTTTTGAGATTATCAAAAGGATAGGACCAGTAGCTTATCAGCTACAACTGCCAGAGGAAATGGCAGGAATACATGATGTATTTCATGTATGCAATCTCAAAAAGTGTTTAGCCGATGAATCACTAGTAGTACCTCTTAAGGATATAGAGGTAAATGATAAACTTAAGTTTGTAGAAAGACCGCTACAAATTGAAGATAGAAAGGTCAAGATGTCACACCCCGACCGCGTAAAACAACGAAACCGCGGCGGAAATGTCGGGGAGTGTTGTAACAAATTATTGTTTCACAACCATGGTAATTAAAGTTATGTTTTATTTATTAACAAAAAGGATTAAATTGTCTTTAAACGAAATAAACAAGAGTATATAACATTATTTAAACTAATCTTGCTTCTTTTATGTCACTAAGGCCCGAGTCCACCCTAGTGTATCCTGAATCAAACCTATGCACCAGCTCCTGAAAACACATGTGAAAATAGGTACGTCAGCATAAAAATGCCTGCGAGATACATAGGTTTTGTGAAAATAGGATTCATGACTTAAGTTTAAAGAAATGTTTAATAAAAATTAGTCATGAATCTTGTTAAGTGTTTTCTTTTATAAATCATATGAAAACTTGATAAGAAATCAGATTATATAAAAGAAAGATGCATAGTTAATTAAATAACCAAGTAAAATGAGTTGTATAAAACAAACTGTTTTGTAAAACAATGTCTTCTGAAAAATATGTTATTTATGTAAAATGTTATATGTCTAAATTGAAATGATTTAAATAACGCTACGATATGTAACATCATAAAAGCACTTATATATAGGAAGTACCAGCGGCGTATCCACCATGCTTTCATCATATTACACACGCCTCGTTACTTAATTCACTTACCCAAACAAACCAACCAAATGTCTTGTTAAACAAATGCCAAAATGTTTATGTGTAAACAATGTCTATTGTCAAATGTAAATCATGTAATGTGTAATCAAATGTCATGTGTGGCAAGTGAAATATATCAACTAAACCATATGTAAAATGCACAAAACAAGGTATTGAAATAAATCAAAGTTATGTCTTGTAAAATAATTGCATGCTATACTGATACAAACATCTATGCGGTATTGTGAAAATGCATACATTCAAGCCTTGAGACTGTGGTGACAAACCCTTAAACAAATTAAAGGTTTATCTGAATTATGTGTATCGAATTCGGTCATTCCTTCCATCCAAACAAACCTAGGATTTAAGAAACGGGAGTTGTCAATTCCTATGGTACCACTACCTACTAACGAACGGCTTGGCCAATGTTAATGAATGTATTTTTGTCCCATTTAAACAAACCAAATGTCATACCAAAATGTAAGCATGTTTTATGAAAATAATGTACTAAGTATGCAACAAATGAACATACGTAGCATGAAATGTAATGTAAACAATGCACTAAGTATGCACTAAATGGACATACATAGCGTGAAATGTAATGAAAAACAATGCACTAGGTATGCACTAAATGGACATACATAGCGTGAATTGTAATGTAAAACAATGCACTAAGTATGCACTAAATGGACATACATAGCATGAAATGTAATGTAAAACAATGTACTAAGTATGCACTAAATGGACATACATAGCGTGAAATGTAATGTAAAACAATGTACTAAGTATGCGCTAAATGGACATACATAGCAAAAATATAATGAAATCGTGTACTATAAGTGTACTAATGAACATAACAAGCATATGATATGAAAACATGGAAAGCACGAAAGTAACAAGTAGGCACATGTGTTTCACCCCAAAATGTTTGAAAAACAGTAGAAGAGGGGACTATGTACTCACTTGAGAATGCTTAATAGTCTTTGGATAACAACCAAGCAAAGCAAGAAAGATCACAAAATCAAACGGCACCTAATATAGGTAACTACGTTAATAAACGGACCTAAATCGGAGGATCGGGTAAAATGTGCTTTCGTAAACCAAATGAGTATAGGAACTCATGTAATATGGTTTAACAAAGCCTACATTCTAAAACGAAACCTATCCTAAGTGCTTACGACCCATTACGACACGTTTAGGTAGCTTACGCTACTTTAACGCGTCGTTCGTGTAAAACGTGTTCGGACCGCTTAACTAGTCCTATGACAAGTAATATATGCCTTAACATGTCTAATAATGTTACCTAACTAGTTTGGATGTCAAAATTTAGGTTACATATGCTTAAAATGAATTTATGTGTGAAAAGGGCATTTTGGTAATTTTCTTAAGGCATATAAACTACCTATCATACAACTAACTAAACGTAGCGACTGTAGGATCGTTTGCACGACCAAAGCGAGTCGTTCAGAAGAGTTCTAATCAATACGAGAGGCGGAAACAAACGTATCGACTTCGAATCAACTTGATTTGCACACAGAATTACTTATAATGTCTTGTATATTGATATAACAACGTTTTACAGGCAGTAGACACTTCGGCAGCACCTCGGTACCGGAATTAGAACTGTTTCAAACGAAATGAAGACTAAGGTATTTATAGGGGAGGCATTTCGCATGAAATGGACAAGAGCCATTTCTTACGAAATGGACATTGTCCAGTTCGTGCGAAATGGCTCTTGCCATTTCGTGCGGAATGGTCCATCACATCCAATTTCCTCTAGACTAACCTACCGAGCTCCATTCTATCCAATCTAGACACAAGACTCGATATGAGACGAAGTCGACAGACATATGCACCAACAGACTCCCCCTTGGATGTTGACGAAGTCTTCAGTGTCGAGTCTTCGGTATGTCAACTCTTCAGTCTTGATCAGTCTTAGTGTTCTCCCCAAAGAATCTGACAGTTGTAAGCATCCTTCAATCTCTTTCTCTTTTCCAGGATCTCAACCTGGCTCTTTGCCATTCAAACTTCCCCTTGAATGATGATCTTACAATCTTTAATCTTTTCTTTCTTTCACTCTTCAAAGTCGCAACCTGGCTCTTGAGCTTTCTAATACTCTTGATCAGAAACTGGCTCTAATGACTTCAGACTCCCTTTTGATAGCAGACTCCCCCTTAAGTTGTTCCGGGATCGCAATCTAACATAGCTTTTCCACAGGTTTAGGTCATCTCCTGGCTCTCCGTAGCAACAGGATCAGGAATCTGGCTCAAAACTTCACATCTTTATTTGGAAAATCTTCAGAAATCGAAACCTGGCTTTTTTAAGTTGTTTCCTGCACAATCCTCTACCTCAATAAATTTCACAAATTTAACAATTTGACAAATTTATAAACTTCTTGCAGGTATCATTCAAAATGATTTAACATTTATAATTTTTGATGACCACTTGAAAGAATATTATTTTTCTTATTTCAAATCAAACTCTTCCAACCCTGTTCATCATGTTTGGCACTTGGAATTTTGAAAATCAGCTCTCCAACATCAGTTGTCGAAAATCTTTTTGTATTTTTCAAAATTTTATGCTAAAACACACTTAACTCTTTGGATTTTTATAATGAAAAACCATAAAGACATATTTACACTCTAGGTTTATATTGTCTGTAAATATTTTTGCGAGTTTGTGTAAGAGGATCATATTAGTTTTTGAGACAAATCACTAACACCGTTAAGCTTTAAACATTTTAAGTTCTAAACGATTCACTTAGATTGTCAGTATACTGATCCACTTAAATTTTTATACCAAGTTCAACTGTTTTGAGATACGAATTTAGTGTTTTAATCACTTAAACTTATTCGAATGTCCCACCTCAGAATATACTCCCGTATCCACACTCCTATATTCAGTCTTACATGTGAGTGTACACTAATGATATCTGTAAACGGGTAAATGCGAGACCATGAGAGCTCAGGTTAGAACTTCCGTTCAGACAAAGAGATGATGGCTCGTCTTTTAGTGTGTCCCGTTTGGGGATCTTTTCTTCAACAGCACATGGTTAGCATTTTTCAATGTTTCATCATTTTTTATGCTGAGGGTAGGCTTTAAGATTAAAGCTGTGCAAAGTATTATACGAGGACTAGGCTAATGCTCCCGCAAAATCAGAAGTCCAGGTATAATACCCAGATATTATCACGCACAAAGACCTAGTATGTTAGAAATAGAAAGTCTTTCAAACAAGATTTCAGGGGTTACCTATATATCCGAGAGATGTTCCCCACGAAATAAGTAAGCATTCAATATTTAGGTTTATATCTCGAAAACAATCTACTGAATATATAAAAACCTACTGGCATATCATCAGTGAGACCGTTTATCACATTTGACTTTTCATTTCTTTAGCGTGTTGTGATAGTCCACTGATGTACTATCATTTCCTCTTTTTCACAACAAAACTCATTTTTGATTTTTCGATGTTTTTGGCTTTTGAGATTTTATCATGTTTTTGGCTTTTTCAAATTTTCGAAATTTCTAAAAATTTTTACTCCCCCTAAAATCAAAATTATGTTTCAAATTTTGATTTTCAAGGAAAATTTGAAAACAAACTATACAGATAAACTGAAAAACTGATTCGAATTGCTTCAAATCGCCATCCACTTTGGCATAAACAATCAGAACTCCCCCTGACAACAAACTATTTTCCCATTTCTGATTTCAAAACACTTAAGTTTGTTTTAATCAAAATGGTTTTTCCGAAAAATAAGTTTTGTTGATTTTACCACTTGTAGGGTAGGGGATAAACTCATCATTTTGTTTTCACAACAATTTGTATGAAAGTTAAATCAAGTTCAACTTAATGACCTTGATTAACCACTTGTAAGTTCAACCATACCATTTGTAAATTGAAATATGACAATTTTTTTAGATTTTTTAGAAAGATGTTGATTCCTGCTCCACGATTACCAACTTGGGAGCTCCGGCAAGTCAGGATTTTAAGTAGAAAATGCTGTCACCCAAGCCTGACCAGCCTTGGGTGATTCTGATTCATCTTAAACCCACCATCTTTTTTATTTATAAAATTCTTTTGCTCCTTTCACCTTCCTGTCAACCATCTTCCCAAAGATATGTTTTACTTTTCCATTAAACACCTTTTCAACATCAAATTCTTCCTTATCAGCAAAGAATTGATCTGAAATCTCACTCTTACCAACCTTTGATTTCAGGTTTTCTCTTGTCAATGATGGAAAGTTTTCATCGTTCATTTCTGAAACGGAATTCTCATCATTTTTCACAACAAATGACTCCTCTGACTTTGACGAGTCAGATTCATTGTCAGAACTACTCTCTGATTTAACAACCCATTTCTGTTTGTTCAAATTGGCTTTTCTTTTGTAAAAGCGTTTCGAACTTTCACCAATTTCGAAAGTCGAATCTTTGAACTTTTGAAAACTTTCTGTTGGTTGTTTCTTTTCATCAACCCATTTCTTTTCCAACTTTGAGTTATAAGAAACTCCCTGTTTTGTATAAGTAGACTAGGGACAATTCCAAGAAATGTGTCCAACTTCTTGGCATTTGAAACATGTTCTTCTTTCAACTCTTCGTTCAGATTCGTTCACCACATTCTTTTTCTTCTCAGCAAGAAACTCTTTGTTTGACTGTCTACAGAATGGTTTCTTTTCTTCTTCTTCTGAACTTGTTTCTAAAACAAATTTAGTTTTTGGTTTATAATTTTTCTCATTTTTATAATTTTCTGGGTATATGAATCCTAAACCTTTCTTTTTGAAATTACTGTTATGGTTTGGTTTCTTTTGAAAACCAGGACCAGAACTGCAACCCTTTTTCTTGTTCAATTTCTGTTGAACTCTTGAAGTGTATCTTTTAGGTTTTTCAGTAAGATTTACATCTTTTATTTCAGAAATATTAATTTCTGTTAATTTGAAAATCTTGTTGATCATTTCAGTTTTGACACTTCTTATTGGAAATTCTTCATCAGAAAATAATTTGTTAGAATCTTTCAAAGTATATGCTACTTTGAATATTTCATCATTCAAATTATTTTTCGACATCAGAAATTCTTTATTGTAAACCCGTTTGACTGGTGAACTCGGACTATTGTCTGATGAACTCGAACTTTCAGATTTAGACTCCGACTTTGACTCTTCATCCATATCCAACACCTGATCGACCACTTTCTTTAATAATTCAGACTCATGATCAGTGTCAGACGCTGTGAATGTGACGTCAATGTTGTCCGGTAACTCATCAATGGTTTTAGACTTTAACTTTATATTGACAGCCTTTTTCAATCTTCCTCATTTGGTTTTCTGGGAGAATAACTTTCCCAGATCGGAGGCGGACACTTGTTGTACTTGACACTTGGTTTCTTACCAGTAGTATCCGTAACTTCCGTCTTTTTCTCTTAAAAAGCTTCAAGACCTGCAACAGTAGGATAAACTCTGTCAATCAAATAATCACAAGTTGTATAACTCAGCAGCAATCGTTTGATTCTCTCATTTTCAATCTTTTCGAGTTCCAAATCCTGCTTCAGCTTAGAACAATCTTCAATATACTCATTGATGACCTTCTGCTTCGTCATTAATGTTGAAATCATCATCGTCTGAGCAGCTCCCATTTCTAGATTTGTTTTGTTCAAACTATCAACTGTTCTGTTTAGCACATCATACGATTCTTTTACATACTTCGCATCAAACAACAATTTTTCTTTTAACTCTTCTAGTTCACGATAATTCTTGTCTTTCTCCTCACAATCTTTGCATGATTTCAAACATTTCAGACAAGGTTTCATGACCTCGACAATCTTTTCAACTTCAACTATCTTTTCAACTTCAACGATTTTTTCAACTACTTTCTCAACCTCAATTATTTTTTCAACTTCAACTATTTTCTCCACCACCTTCTCAATCACCTTTTCAATCATCGGTTCTTCATCAAATTCTACTTTTACCTCACACTCTTCATCTTCAACCTTCTCTGTTGAACTTTCTTCAGCTTTTGCTTTCTCAGCTTCCAATTTTGCCTTTTCTTCAGCTATCCTTTTTGCTTCCAGTTCTCTCTTCAATCTAGCAGCCTTCTTCTCATTCAACATCTCGATCTTATTTGCCAAAAACAAATTAAAACTGAATGAGTCTAAACTTTCTCTAGCATTATTAATGTACTCTTCCTCATCATCGGTATCTTCATCACTTTCTGATGATCTGAAAATCTTCATTCTTTCTGGGTTAGATTTGACTGCTTATTCTTCCAAGATTTGAGCAACAAATGCTGAATCAGCCAGAACGTATTTATCCCAGCTAAAACCCTCTGCCACTCTTTCATCATCTTGATTTACAAGATAAGCTTTCTTCTTTACATCTTCAATAGCACGAGATGATGACGATTGATCAGCAATTTGATGATAAATTGATTTTCGATGATAATCATTGTTTCCAAACGGATCTTGTCTTCCGGTTGCTTCTTTGTTTGTACATTCTCATTTAAAATGTCCCTTTTATCTGCAACGAAAGAAAGTGACCTTTGATTTGTCAAAACCTAACGGAGATGTACCAGCATCACGAAGATCATCTCTACCGGTGATTTGTTTGAATTTTTCTGCTCTTCTTACACCACTGGCTAAACACCACTTGAGGTCCATCAACTCAAGTTCCTCAGGATCAATCTGATCATAATCCTCCTTAGTAAGCATCGGATTTCCAATTTTTCCAGAAACTAGGCTTTTATAAGACTCTAACATAGTAACAAGTGATGCCATGTGTTGCTTAGCTATTTATGGAGAGAGATTTTGACCATTTTGAATATTCAATGTAATATTGCATTGCAGATTCGTTGAACTCTGTCGTTGAGAAATTGGTGTTGAGAAATTGGTGTTGAGAAATTCGGATCAAAACTTGAATATGATGACGAATATCAACCACTCTGAGTCATAGTGCTAACATTTTTTCCTAAAGTACCATCAGCGCTGAACGAAGTCTGAATCTTTGGACTCGGAGTAGTCTCAACTCTGCTTCCTCTATAGTATAAACTTTCATCTTGTTGAGCATTTGGATTATTCATGATAGCGGTTTTCTGAACATCCAATTCATGTTCTTCAAGCTTTTGAATAAACTTACACAAATTCATACTTTTAGATTTTCTCATATGCTTTAAGATCAACAGATATGTTCCCCATTTATCTTGTGGTAATGCATCAGAAAGCTTGTCAACCCATTCATCATCTTGTTTTGTTATCTCCAATCTTTTCATTTCTTGGACAAGATGACAATATCTATCGATAGTCTTCTTGGTTGTTTCACCTTTGCCAGTTGTAAACATATCAAAAGATTTCTTTAGTAAAGCACGTTTATTTTTATCATATCAGCACTTCCCTTAAACTTTTAAAGCAATGCCAACCAAATTGATCTAGCAGTGTTGTCATGTTGAAGCAAAACAAAGATATCTTCTTTCACTGCTTTTTGGAGAATGCTAATCATTATTTTCTCACTAGTGTATTTTAACTACTCATTTGCTGAATAGTCACTTAAAAGTTTTTCATTTCCACGTTCATCTTTCGGTTTTTCGTAATCTTTGTCCAACGAAACCCATGCATCGAACTTATAAGCTTGCACCCAAGTTTCAAAATGATTTTGCCATCCTTTAAAATCCTTGATGTACATAAGCTTTGGAGGCTTTTGAGATGTTTTCGTTTCATTTTCGATCTCAAGAGTTTCGCAACTGTAATTGGAGCAGCTGGAGCAGTAGCAAATGCATTATAAAACTCTTCTTCCATGTTTCGGTAACAATTTTCACAAGTTCTCAAAGTTCAAGCTAATTGGAAGTTCACACGAAATGGATTTGATGCGAAATGACTTTTTCAAGCAAACTGGACCTTTGGAGCGAAATGGATCTTTGGTACGAAATGGCCTTTCAAGCGAATTGGCACTTTCACACGGAATGGAGGTCTATTTTAAGCGAAATGAGCCAATACTGTTAATTCGTGTGAAATGAAAGATCCTTTTCAAGCGAAATGGTACTATTCAACCGAAATGAATTGTTTTCAAGTGAAATGGGCAACTTTGGTGCGAAATGGATTATCTGATTCACACGAAATGGGCTATTTCGTGCGAAATGGTGCTGAGGTCATACACTCGGACATGATTTTTGCACAATTGGTCACGATTTAGTTCGATTTTAGGTCTGATTCTTTCAAGGAATGATTAAAACAGTGTTACGCACATTATATGTGAAATTCAATCCATTTTAACCGTAAAATCTTGTTAATTTTGAAAAAGAAGGTGTAGAAGTCAGAAATTTAGTTGATATCAGGCTGATTTGGCAAGAACTCTTCCTCCTGAGCTCTGATACTACTTGTAGGATCGTTTGCACGACCAAAATGAGTCGTTCAGGAGAGTTCTAATCAATACGAGAGGCGGAAACAAACGTATCGACTTTGAATCAGCTTGATTTGCACACAGAATCACTTATAATGTCTTGTATATTGATATAACAACGTTTTACAGGCAGTAGACACTTCGGCAGCACCTCGGTACCGGAATTAGAATTGTTTCAAACGAAATGAAGACTCAGGTATTTATAGGGGAGGCATTTCGCATGAAATGGACAAGATCCATTTCGTGCGAAATGGACAATGTCCATTTCGTGCGAAATGGCTCTTGCCATTTCGTGTGGAATGGTCTATCACATCCAATTTCCTCTAGACTAACCTACCGAGCTCCATTCTATCCAATATAGAGACAAGACTCGATACGAGACGAAGTCGACAGACATATGCACCAACAGCGACCATAAGGTATAACCTCAGAAGGTTATTCCCTATACAACTATGGTCACCTAATGTGTTTGGTCGGATCCTAATGATCGACCAAATGGGTCGAGTTCGAAAGCCTAAGTGGTTGTTTAGACCACTTACCTTATGACCCTATATAAGCACTAAACCTAAAGTGACGAGTTAAACATGTTAAAACATGTTTAACGAGGTTAGAAAACAGGCTTGATATCAAAACAAACGGTTTTGATACCCAAGAATAGTTTGGTTGCAAAATACGCAAGAATACGCATTTTGACTGAAACTATGACTCGTCACTATGCCTAAATAACGTGGTAATCAGTAGGAATAGTCACAAGGGACTATAACCATTGTGATTATACAGTTTGACTTTCACGCTTAAAACGTGTAAAAGAACGAAAGAATACTTACAACGGGTCCAAGAAATGGATGTTTGATCTAATTATTCTCAGGTATGGAGTGTTAGAACTCCAACTTAGAGAACAAATCAGATCAAGGTGTGGGTTTGAAGCAAAAGGGGGTTGGGTATTTATAGATTTCGGAGAACCGTTAGGATCGTTTCTTGAAATCCGAGCTTCAATCTGAGCCGTACAAGTGCATCCCCTGATTTAGAATACCATGGGCACCCCTAAACCAGCCCATAGATTGCCCAAAACCATTTGCACATATGGGGAACAACTGGATCAGAAACCATTTTCTGCTATCTGGGGCATGCTTACGGACCATATAAGGTCCCTTATGGTCCATATGGACCTTGCAGACCAGCAAGTTTCGCAAAATGTCACTTTGGTCCCTTTGCGCGTATTGTCGAGTTTTGGCACTTCTAACACCCGTCAAGCCCATTTTTAAGCTCCATAAGGATGTTAAAACATAGGGAACATGAAACATGCTCAAAATATGACAGATGTCGGTTCGTTTGGCCGTACGATCACGTTATTCGGTTAATTACCACGAAACACGAACGGACGCAAAAAACGATCCAAATTACGCAACGAATGGAATTTTATCATGCCAATCACTTAAATAAAATATTTTAATGATTACATAAATTTTTGTATATCCGGATGTATTCAGAGCGTAAGATATGCGCGAAAATGCAAACTTATGCACTTTTTGACGCTTTTAGTCCCTGAATGACCAAAAAGTTTATTTTAGCACACCGAACCCCTCAAAGCCTATTTCTAAGCTATGTATAGGATATTTAGGTTATGTTTAACTTATTATCAAGTTCCGGATTGTCCGTTACAGTACGAATCGGTATATTTTCGCAGTTTGTCGAATTTAGTCCCTGTAAGCGAATAAACTTGATTTTGCCATACCAAAGCCTTCAAAACTTATTTCTAAGTTATGTAAAGGTTATTTAAGGTATGTTAAGCATATATTGATGTTCCAGAGTGTTTGTCGCGTTTAACTGACTATGGTTACGCATCAGTTTGCGTATAACTTTCCAGAAAGCGATATAGAGTTTGAAATTGAACAAAAATCAAAACATGCAAAATCTCAAACATAAACAAACAAATATTGGGATCAAATAACATTGTTTTATTGATAACTGAACTGTTTACAATGATTACAAGCACATGTGTCACAGTCTCCCCTACTTGAGGAAATTTCATCCCGAAATTTATTTAGAGGAAACTTGTGAGAAAAGATGTGGATACTTCGCCTTCATTTAATCTTCACATTCCCAAGTAAATTCTGGTTCATATTTAGATTCCCAGCGAACTTTGACCAATGGAATGCGCTTGCGTTTAAGCCACTTGACTTCACGGTCCATGATTTCCACAGGTTTCTCAACAAAATGCATCGTGTTATCAACACGAATCTCATCAAGTGGTATGTGGAGGTTCTCATCAGCTAAACACTTCTTGAGATTGGACACGTGAAAGGTTAGATGAACATTTCCAAGTTCAGGAGGTAACTCAAGTCTGTAGGCTACATTACCGATTCTTTCGACGATCTTGAATAGTCCAACATATCTAGGTGCAAGTTTTCCTATCTTTCCAAATCTGATCACACATTTCCAAGGTGAGACCTTAAGTAATACGCGATCACCGACTTGAAATTCCAAGGGCTTGCGTCGTCGGTCCGCGTAACTCTTTTGACGGCTTCTAGCTGTCTGCAGGTTATCACGAACTTTCTTAACCTTATTTGTTGTCTCTAGAATGAGGTCAGGTCCAGCAAGCTGAGCCTCACCGATCTCATTCCAGCAGACTGGTTAACGACATTTTCGACCATAGAGAGCCTCGAAAGGAGCCATGTTGATGCTGGAGTGATAACTATTGTTGTAGGAGAATTCAATCAACGGAAGATACGAATCCCAACTACCACCAAAATCGATCACACAAGCTCTAAGCATATCCTCCAAAGTCTGGATTGTTCTTTCAGTTTGGCCATCTGATTGCGGATGATAAGCTGTGCTCAAATTAAGTTGGGTCCCCATAGCAGATTGCATGGTTCTCCAAAAACGAGATAAGAATCGAGCATCTATGTCAGAAATAATGTTCAATGGAACACCATGTCTAGATACAATTTCATCGACATAGATTTTATCAAGCTTGTCAGCAGATAGATCCTCACGGATCGGCAAGAAATGTGCTGACTTTGTAAGACGATCAACAATTATCCAGATGGCATCATGACCTCTCTTAGTGCGCGGAAGTTTGGTAATAAGATCCATAGCAATGTTTTCCCATTTCCAAACTGGAATCTCTGGTTGCTCCAATAAACCAGAAGGATGTTGATGTTCAACCTTAACCTTAAGACAAGTGAGGCATTTTGATACGTATAAGGCAATGTCTTTCTTCATACCAGGCCACCAATACTGAGTACGGAGATTCTTAGACATTTTGTCTGCACCTGGATGAATAGAATAACGAGACTTATGAGCTTCATCCATCAGCAAGGTGCGAAGATTGTCTTGACTTGGGACCCACAAACGGTCCATGAAATAATATGATCCATTGTCTTTCGGTTCATGATCAGGCTTAATGTGATAGGGAAATTCCTTACCCATCAAGTCTTGCGAGACACAAGTATGTTGAGCCTGAGAAATGCGGGTATGAATATCAGGTCGAACTTTGACACAGTGAAGCTTGACTCGTTCCTTACGACTTAATGCGTCAGCCACGACATTCGCCTTACCAGAATGGTAGCGAATTTCGCAATCATAGTCGTTTAGAAGTTCAACCCAACGTCGTTGCCTCATGTTGAGTTCTTTCTGATTAAAGATATGCTGAAGACTCTTGTGGTCAGTGAAAACCACACATTTTGTACCATACAAATAGTATCTCCAGATTTTGAGAGCGAATACCACTGCACCTAACTCAAGATCATGAGTGGTGTAGTTCTTCTCATGTATCTTCAACTGTCTGGATGCATATGCTATGACTTTGTTCCTTTGCATGAGAACACAGCCAAGACCCAAATTAGATGCATAAAGATAAAATAGGCGTATCACAGAGTTTCTGCTTCAACGTCTGAAAAGCTTCTTCTTGTTTGGTTCCCCAATCAAAGGGTTTGTTCTTCTGAGTTAGAGCAGTTAGAGGAACTGCAATCTTTGAGAAGTTTTTGATGAAGCGGCGGTAATAACCCGCAAGACCAAGAAAAGAACGAACTTCGGTGGGTGTAGTAGGCGTATCCCAATCCTTAATCGCGCTGATCTTAGAGGGATCTACGTGAATACCTTGTTCGTTGACAATATGCCCCAAAAATTGAACTTCCTTAAGCCAGAAATCGCACTTGGAGAATTTGGCAAAAAGTTGTTCTTTCTTCAGGAGTTCCACGGTAAGACGAAGTTGTTGCTCATGATCAGCTTGCGTCTTAGAATAAATCAAAATGTCATCAATGAAAACGATGATGAACTTGTCCAAATAAGGCTTACAAACCCTATTCATCAAGTCCATGAAAACAGCAGGAGCATTAGTCAAACCGAATGGCATAACAGTGAACTCATAATGCCCATATCGAGTGCGGAACGCTGTCTTGGGAATATCTTCTTCATGCACACGAAGCTGATGATACCCAGAACGCAGATCAATCTTTGAAAAATAAAAAGCACCATGTAGCTGATCGAAGAGATCATCAATGCGAGGTAGGGGATATCGATTCTTGATGGTAAGCTTGTTAAGCTCACGGTAATCGATACACATCCTGAAAGATCCATCCTTCTTCTTGACAAAAAGAACGGGAGCACCCCAAGGTGAAAAGCTAGGACGGATAAAACCTTTGTCAGAAAGCTCCTGAAGTTGCTTAGACAACTCTTGCATCTCAGAAGGTGCAAGATGATACGGAGATCTGGCAATAGGATTTGCACCAGGTACAAGATCAATACGGAACTCGACTTGGCGTGCTGGGGGTAAACCAGGTAACTCTCCAGGAAACAATTCAGGATAATCCCGAACAACAGGGATATCTTGAATAGACTTACCTTTGCCTTTATCTGCTACAACATGTGCCAAGAAGGCCACATAGTTATTTCGCAGATACATCCAAGCCTGAGTACAAGACATGAGCTTGAGACTACTAGTAGGTTTCTCACCACGAACCTGAAGGATCTCACCTGTCGAGAGCGGAACACGAACAATATTCTCGAAACAAACTACCTGTGCGTGATGTTTGGCTAACTAATCCATATCTACTATAACATCGAAACTCCCAAGTTGCATCGGTGTGAGGTCGATGGGAAAAAGATGGTTGTTGAGGTTCAACTGGCAGTTACGAAGAACAAAATCGAGAACAATGGGATCACCACTAGCAACTTCTACTGTCAAAGGCTTTCCTAGTTTCGTTCTAGAGATGCGAAGCAATGGCTCAAAAGACAATGATACAAAACTCTTATCGGCACCTGAATCAAAAAGAATAGAAGCAGACTGATTGTTAACAAAGAACGTACCATTCACCACCTCGTTGTCTGCACGCGCTTCATTAGCATTCATGCTGAAGACTCGACCTCAATCCTGAGCCTGATTCTGATTCGCGTTGACCAGCCTTGGGCACTGGTTTCGATAATGAGTCAGGTCCCCACAATTGTAGCATGAACCAGGAGGAAAGTGAGGTTGTGCAGCTTGTGCTTGCTATTGAGCAGGCGGTTGAGCAGCCTGCTGAGCTGGGTTACGTGCAACTTGATTGGGAGCAAAGCGACAAATATCAGCAAGATGACCTGACTTCCCACAGTTAGTACAGAAACGGCACGAAACTTGCGGTTGATGGTGGCTATTGCATATGTTGCACAACGGTGCATTCCCCGCATACCGTTTCTTTGCTGGCGGTTGTGCAGGCTGATTGGGAGCTGCCTGGTTGACTTGGGTAGTGACAGTAAAGTTCTGGGAAGCCTTGCGCTTCCTAGACCCTTTTGATGAACCAGTTTCCTTACCCTTCTTGCTTTCACCCTTATCAGACGTCTGTTTCATACCCTTGTCACCCTTTCTGTGTAGCTTACCCTTTCGGACCTGCGACTCGGTCAATGTCGCAGCTAACTCGATTGCCTGACGAACTGTGATAGGGTTACTACCAGTGACGATGTCTTGCACGGAGTCAGGTAAGCCATCAATATACCTCTCGATAGCTTTCTCGAGTGGGGTAACCATGGTAGGGCATAGCAAACTCAATTCATCATACCTATCAGTGTAAGCCTGGTGCTCACCACTATCTTGCTTTAAGTCATCAAACTCCCTTTCTAAAGCCCTCAGTTCATGACGAGGACAGAATTCCCTCATCATAAGAGCCCTAAGCTCGGCCCAAGTCTGTGCTAAAGCAACCTCAGCACCACGGTCTCTCATAACTCCATTCCACATGTAAGAGCCCTCTTCTGAAACACACTGGAAGCAAACTCGACTTTCCGATTATCAGGACACTAAACATGACGAAACGTACTCTCGATGCTCTCGAACCACTGTAAGAGCCCAGTTGCTCCTTCAGAACCACTAAACTTGAGTGGTTTAGCCGAATTGAAACTCTTGAAATTGCATGGAGCATTCTGGTTATTGTTGGCTTGGTTCACTAGAGCAATAATGTCTGGGAGTACAATAGCCATATGCTGCGCCATGATAGCTTCCATTTCGGCATTAGGGAGCGGATTTTCGCGTCGAGGAGGCATTCTAAAAGAGGAAACATGAGAGAAAACGAGTGAGATGATTAGATGAAAAGAATGAGATGAAACAAAAATCGACGAAAGCAAAGATGGTGGTCATTCGTCCGTACCACAAAGCAAACAAACGACACACAATGACTAATCAAAGTAAATGGGTCAAAAATAATGCATCGCGAAGACATGCTCGCCTATAAGTGAACACTCACCCCAAGAGTTCCCAGGTAAGAGTGACTGGTCTGATTATGTGGATTTGTATGAACACTCTAGCCTTAGACAGAAAATTCGAGGTACAGGCATTCACCCTTCCAGTTTGCACGTGTGCACACTATTTAGGACCCAAAACTTTGATGAGATTTTGAAAACTTGGAAGGCACAAGGCCAAAAGAATCATTCAAAGATGGATGATTAAATTTTCAAAATCATTCAAAAAAAAAAAAAAAAATTCAAGGGTTCAAAACTTATAATAAATCATTTAAAAACAGATGATTGCTTTTCAAAAAGCGTTTTTAGAAAACTGGGTTCTTGTTTTGGGTAATCACCTAAGAAGGTGAAGTGCATGTTTTAAGATCTAAACACAAGATAACTTGTGTTGGGGTCCTAGAAAAGTTATAGTCTAGGTCAAAGCATTACTAATAACTTAATTCCCTATAACCATTGGCTATGATACCAACTCTTCTGTCACACCCCGACCGCGTAAAACAATGAAACCGCGACGGAAACGTCGGGGAGTGTTGTAACAGAATTATTGTTTCACAACCATGGTAATTAAAGTTATGTTTTATTTATTAACAAAAAGGATTACATTATCTTTAAACGAAAGAAACAAGAGTACATAACATTATTTAAACTAATCTTGCTTCTTTTATGTCACTAAGGCCCGAGTCCACCCTAGTGTATCCTGAATCAAACCTATGCACCAGTTCTTGAAAACACATGTGAAAATAGGTACGTCAGCATAAAAATGCCTGTGAGATACATAGGTTTTGTGAAAATAGGATTCATGACTTAAGTTTAAAGAAATGTTTAATAAAAATTAGTCATGAATCTTGTTAAGTGTTTTCTTTTATAAATCATATGAAAACGTGATAAGAAATCAGATTATATAAAATAAAGATGTATAGTTAATTAAATAACCAAGTAAAATGAGTTGTATAAAACAAACTGTTTTGTAAAACAATGTCTTGTGAAATATATGTTATTTATGTAAAATGTTATATGTCTAAATTGAAATGATTTAAATAACACTACGATATGTAATATCATAAAAGCACTTATATATAGGAAGTACCAGCGGCGTATCCACCATGCTTTCATTATATTACACACGCCTCGTTACTTAATTCACTTACCCAAACAAACCAACCAAATGTCTTGTTAAACAAATGTCAAAATGTTTATGTGTAAACAATGTCTATTGTCAAATGGAAATCATGTAATGTGTAATCAAATGTCATGTGTGGCAAGTGAAATATATCAACTAAACCATATGTAAAATGCACAAAACAAGGTAATGAAATAAATCAAAGTTATGTCTTGTAAAATAACTGCATGCTATACTAATACAAACATCTATGCAGTATTGTGAAAATGCGTACATTCAAGCCTTGAGACTGTGGCGACAAACCCTTAAACAAATTAAAGGTTTATCTGAATTATGTGTATCAAATTCGGTCATTCCTTCCATCCAAACAAACCTAGGATTTCAAGAACGAGAGTTGTCAATTCCTATGGTACCACTACCTACTAACGAACGGCATGGCCAATGTTAATGAATGTATTTTTGTCCCATTTAAACAAACCAAATGTCATACCAAAATGTAAGCATGTTTTATGAAAATAATGTACTAAGTATGCAACAAATGAACATACGTAGCATGAAATGTAATGTAAACAATGCACTAAGTATGCACTAAATAGACATACATAGCGTGAAATGTAATGAAAAACAATGCACTAGGTATGCACTAAATGGACATACATAGCATGAATTGTAATGTAAAACAATGCACTAAGTATGCACTAAATGGACATACATAGCGTGACATGTAATGTAAAACAATGTACTAAGTATGCACTAAATGGACATACATAGCGTGAAATGTAATGTAAAACAATGCACTAAGTATGCACTAAATGGACATACATAGCGTGAAATGTAATGTAAAACAATGTACTAAGTATGCACTAAATGGATATACATAGCAAAAACATAATGAAATCATGTACTATAAGTGTACTAATGAACATAACAAGCATATGATATGAAAACATGGAAAGCACGAAAGTAACAAGTAGGCACATGTGTTTCACCCCAAAATGTTTGAAAAACAGTAAAAGAGGGGACTATGTACTCACTTGAGATTGCTTAATAGTCTTTGGATAACAACCAAGCAAAGCAAGAAAGATCACGGAATCAAACGACACCTAATATAGGTAACTACGTTAATAAACGGACCTAAATCGGAGGATCGGGTAAAATGTGGTTTCGTAAACCAAATGAGTATAGGAACTCATGTAATATGGTTTAACAAAGCCTACATTCTAAAACGAAACCTATCCTAAGTGCTTACGACCCATTACGACTCGTTTAGGTAGCTTACGCTACTTTAACGCGTCGTTCGCGTAAAACGCGTTCGGACCGCTTAACTAGTCCTATGACAAGTAATATATGCCTTAACATGTCTAATAATGTTACCTAACTAGTTTGGATGTCAAAATTTAGGTTACATATGCTTCAAATGAATTTATGTGTGAAAATGGCATTTTAGTAATTTTCCTAAGGCATATAAACTACCTATCATACAACTAACTAAACGTAGCAACTGTAGGATCGTTTGCACGACCAAAACGAGTCGTTCAGAAGAGTTCTAATCAATACGAGATGTGGAAACAAACGTATCGACTTTGAATCAGCTTGATTTGCACACAAAATCACTTATAATGTCTTGTATATTGATATAACAACGTTTTACAGGCAGTAGACACTTCGGCAGCACCTCGGTACCGGAATTAGAACTGTTTCAAATGAAATGAAGACTCAGGTATTTATAGGGGAGGCATTTCGCATGAAATGGACAAGATCCATTTCGTGCGAAATGGACAATGTCCATTTCGTGCGAAATGGCTCTTGCCATTTTGTGTGGAATGGTCCATCACATCCAATTTCCTCTAGACTAACCTACCGAGCTCCATTCTATCCAATCTAGACACAAAACTCGATACGAGACGAAGTCGACAGACATATGCACCACCAGACTCCCCCTTGGATGTTGACGAAGTCTTCAGTGTCGAGTCTTCGGTATGTCAACTCTTCAGTCTTGATCAGTCTTAGTGTTCTCCCCAAAGAATCTGACAGTTGTAAGCATCCTTCAATCTCTTTCTCTTTTCCAGGATCTCAACCTGGCTCTTTGCCATTCAAACTTCCCCTTGAATGATGATCTTACAATCTTTAATCTTTTCTTTCTTTCACTCTTCAAAGTCGCAACCTGGCTCTTGAGCTTTCTAATACTCTTGATCAGAAACTGGCTCTAATGCGCAAAACGCGTACGGACCGCTTAACTAGTCCTATGGCAAGTAATATATGCCTTAACATGTCTAATAATGTTACCTAACTAGTTTGGATGTCAAAATTTAGGTTACATATGCTTAAAATGAATTTATGCGTGAAAAGGCATTTTGGTAATTTTCCTAAGGCATATAAACTACCTAACATACAACTAACTAAACGTAGCGACCATAAGGTATAACCTCAGAAGGTTATTCCCTATACAACTATGGTCACCTAATGTGTTTGGTCGGATCCTAATGATCGACCAAACGGGTCGGGTTCGAAAGCCTAAGCGGTTGTTTAGACCGCTTACCTTACGACCCTATATAAGCACTAAGCCTAAAGTGACGAGTTAAACATGTTAAAACATGTTTAACGACGTTAGAAAATAGGTTTGATATCAAAACAAACGGTTTTGATACTCAAGAATAGTTTGGTTGCAAAATACGTAAGAATACTCATTTTGACCGAAACTATGACTCGTCACTATGCTTAAATAACGTGGTAATCAGTAGGTATAGTCACAAGGGACTATAACCATTGTGATTACGTTCACGTTATGAAGTTCAAACGAACTTCGTGTTGACCATAAACTGGTCAAAGCTGAAAGTCAAACACAGTTTGACTTTCACGCTTAAAACGCGTAAAAGAACGAAAGAATACTTACAACGGGTCCAAGAAATGGATGTTTGATCTAATTATTCTCAGGTATGGAGTGTTAGAACTCCAACTTAGAGAACAAACCAGATCAAGGTGTGGGTTTGAAGCAAAAGGGGGTTGGGTATTTATAGATTTCGGAGAACCGTTAGGATCGCTTCTTGAAATCCGAGCTTCAATCTGAGCCGTACAAGTGCATCCCCTAATTTAGAATACCATGGGCACCCTAAAACCAGCCCATAGATTGCGCAAAACCATTTGCACATATGGGGAACACCTGGATCAAGCTGGAAACCATTTTCTGCTGTCTGGGGCATGCTTACGGACCGTATAAGGTCCCTTACGGTCCGTATGGGCCTTGCAGACCAACAAGTTTCGCAAAATGTCAGTTTTGGTCCCTATGCGCGTATTGTCGAGTTTTGGCACTTCTAACACCCGTCAAGCCCATTTTTAAGCTCCATAAGGATGTTAAAACATAGGGAACATGAAACATGCTCAAAAATATGACGGATGTCGGTTCGTTTGGCCGTACGATCACGTTATTCGGTTAATTACGACGAAACACGAACGAACGCGAAAAACGATCCAAATTACGCAATGAATGGAATTTTATCATGCCAATCACTAAAATAAAATATTTTAATGATTACATAAATTTTTGGATGTCCGGATGTATTCAGAGCGTAAGATATGCGCAAAATGCAAACTTATGCACTTTTTGACGCTTTTAGTCCCTGAATGACCAAAAAGTTTATTTTAGCACACCGAACCCCTCAAAGCCTATTTCTAAGTTATGTAAAGGTTATTTAAGGTATTTTAAGCATATATTGATGTTCCGGAGTGTTTGTCGCGTTAAACTGATTATGGTTACGCATCAGTTTGCGTATAACTTTCCAGAAAGCGATATAGAGTTTGAAATTGAACAGAAATCAAAACATGCAAAATGTCAAACATAAACAAACGAATATTGGGATCAAATAACATTGTTTTATTGATAACTGAACTATTTACAATGATTACAAGCACAGGTGTCACAGTCTCCCCTACTTGAGGAAATTTCGTCCCGAAATTTATTTAGAGGAAACTTATGAGAAACAATGTGGATACTTTGCCTTCATTTGATCTTCAAGTTCCCAAGTAAATTCTGGTCCACGTTTAGATTCCCAGCGAACTTTGACCAATGGAATGCGCATGCGTTTAAGCCACTTGACTTCACGGTCCATGATTTCCACAGGTTTTCAACAAAATGCATCGTGTTATCAACACGAATCTCATCAAGCGGTATGTGGAGGTTCTCATCAGCTAAACACTTCTTGAGATTGGACACGTGAAAGGTCGGATGAACATTTCCAAGTTAAGGAGGTAACTCAAGTCTGTAGGCTACCTTAACGATTCTTTCGACGATCTTGAATGGTCTAACATATCTAGGTGTAAGTTTTCCTGTCTTTCCAAATATGATCACACATTTCCAAGGTGAGACCTTAAGTAATATGCGATCACCGACTTGAAATGCCAAGGTCTTGCGTCATCGGTCTGCGTAACTCTTTTGACGGCTTCTAGCTGTCTACAGGTTATCACGAACTTTCTGAACCTTATCTGTTGTCTCTAGAATGAGGTCAGGTCCAGTAAGCTAAGCCTCACCGATCTCATTCCAGCAGACTGGTGAACGACATTTTCGACCATAGAGAGCCTCAAAAGGAGCCATGTTGATGCTGGAGTGATAACTATTGTTGTAGGAGAATTCAATCAATGGAAGATACGAATCCCAACTACCACCAAAATCGATCACACAAGCTCTAAGCATATCCTCCAAAGTCTGGATTGTTCTTTCAGTTTGGCCATCTGATTGTGTATGATAAGCTGTGCTCAAATTAAGTTGGGTCCCCATAGCAGATTGCATGGTTCTCCAAAAACGAGATGAGAATCGAGCATCTCTGTCAGAAATAATGTTCAGTGGAACACCATGCCTAGATACAATTTCATCCACATAGATTTTAGCAAGCTTGTCAGCAGATAGATCCTCACGGATCGGCAAGAAATGTGCTGACTTTGTAAGACGATCAACAATTACCCAGATGGCATCATGACCTCTCTTTGTGCACGGAAGTTTGGCTATGAGGCTGCACCCTAAGCCGCCACGTGTCCTCACCCATGTTGAACCTATCTTATGACCGGACAAGGCTACGCCCTAGATCCCCTATGTCGCGGGCCGCGAAGGCCCTGCCTTCTTTCTTCATGGGGTGAGACGGACTCGACGAACGGCCCTATATATAGATGGCATCGGCATTCAACTCAAATCGTTCAAAAATTTTACTTTCTCTCTCAAATTCTGTATTGTAAACATAATACCCGGGCATTATACCCCCTAATTAATGAAGTTCTGCCTCGCTGTAAGTATCATAACCCCCGGTTACGTATTAGATACGCTGCCCGATTGATCTAGCGCTCCGTAACGACTGTTGAGGCTCTGCCCGACGTAGTCGTTGGAATTCTGTCTCGGGGAGGGTATAACTAATGTAAATATTGGGTTATTATACTAATGCGTGTGCATTGTTTAATTAATAGATTATAACCAGGAAAACACAAAGGAAAACTTACGTTGGTGTTTACATACATTTATTTACAGTATTTTCACATGCAACGAAATGTGTTTTATATTTTTAAAATGGTTTATACCTTAACATTAAAACACACACAACAAAGGACAAGTGTATCCCGTCATATATGCAACAAAGTATTGGTAAGAGCCAGATATCGATCCATGGAACATGGGCGTTATAATGTACTAAATCTTTGTCATTGTTTTACCAGATATAAGGAAAGGTGAATGGTTGTTTAACAAAATTATCTAAAATTACATCTAAAGCATAAATATACTACTATCTTGTTTCACAAACAACCTAAACATGTTATCTATCAGATATGTCACAAAAGCACTTAATCAATTTTCCAATTACGAGACAGCTAGTTACCGGGTCTGGATTTCTAGCATTATGATTCTTTGGAAAGTTAACGCGATGGTCACACGTTAACCACCTAAAATCATTCATTAGCGAGCTATTGATATTTATTCATGCGAACCTTTAAAGATAGGTTATTTATCGGGTCTGGATTCCTAACCTCACTTATCAAAGAAAGCAGTACCGATGGTCATAATACAGCTACGAGGATAAGCAATTATGTAGATCATATAACAAACAATTTCACCTTTACATGTCTTAAACACAAATCTACCATGTCAGCAATTTCAGACCAAAACTACTAAACAAGGATCATAAACCGCATCTAAGAATATGCAATCAACACCATATAATTCATTAGAACCCTTACGTGTAAGAAAGCATTCCTAATCAAAATAAGATATATCTTGTATAAAACCAATACCCTAGTCTGGTTTCATGGTGTAAACAAAGTCTACAAACAAGTGATTAATCAAGAAATAGTTACCATCCCACTAACCACAGATTCATTATCCAAGATAATCAAACATAATCAGGAACTCAACATCAATGAAACATTCATTATATAATCATGAAGATTCAAACATGAAAAGTACCAAAGCTTCATACAAATAAGATTACAATGTAACGAATATTCAAGAAACAAGTTTATAAGTATTATTACATAAACTACATTAAACATAAATGAACATCAGCTCATAACTTGCAAAATGATCAGAATACATGTTCAAGAACAAGGAATCGAAGACTCGACACTGAAGACTCCGTCAACATCCGAGGGGGAGTTTGTTGGTGCACTACGTCTATCGACTACGTCTTGTATCGAGTCTAGTAGTGTATAGGTTAGAACGTGGCACGAAATCCAAGAAACATGTGTTAGACTTTGTTTCGCTTATATGTCATAGTCTAGGTTTCGCTCATGTGTCAGAGTGATGGTTTCGCTTATATGGCAGTTGTGAGGTTTCGCTCATTTGTCATGTAAGTATGAGCGAAATCTGATCTCCTATATATAGGTCGTTTGAGCGAAACCACATGCATAGTTGTAGGTGTTCTCTTCCGGTAAGCCACGAAGTGCTGCCGAAGTGTTGTCAGGGCTTGTAAACGCATTCGAGATCAATACAACAACAATTTAAAGTGAATCTAGTTGAAATAGCACCAAAGCATTAGTTTCCGCCTCTTGTTTTGGATAGGAATTCTTCTGATCGACTCAATCAGGTCCGAAAACGATCCTACAAGTGGTATCAGAGCTCAGGAGGAAGAGTTCTTGCCATTTCAGCTGCATTTATTCTGATTTTCTACACTTTCTTCAAAATTTTTAAAATCTGTTCACGGTAAAACCAGCTCAATTTCACACACAGCACTCGTAATCATGCATTAATAAACCCTTGAAAGTTTCAAAGCTAAAATCGACCTAGATCTTAGGATTGTTAAGGTTTCGCTCGTATGGACTCGTGCAAAAAGTGACATCATCAGCCTAATTTCGCTCATCTGATCAAGTTGGTTTCGCTCATTTGTACAAGCATATTTCGCTCATTGTGACACATTCAGTGGTTTCGCTCATAGTGACACTTAGGTTTCACTTTTGTGACACCATAGGGTTTCGCTCCAAGGAACACTTGGGATTTCGCTTTTGTGACCATCAAGACTGGTTTCGCTTATTGTAACACTTGAGGTTTCGCTCCAGTGACAATTTGGAGATTTCGCTCTTGTAACCCTTGAGATTTTGCTCGTGTGACAACTAAGGGTTTCGCTCCAAGGATCAATTTTGCCTAAGCTTGGAAATTTGTGAACTTGTGAACTTTGAACAATGGACAACGAATTCTATAACGCCTTTGCTAGTCCGATTACAATCACGCAGAATGCTTTACTTGAAAACGAAACCGGAACATCTCAGAAACCGCCTAAACTCATGGACATTGATGATTATAATGCGTGGTCCGAACGGTTTGGGAATTGGGTTGAAGCATATCATTTGGATGCTTGGGAACACACTGAAGAACCATATGTTAGACCCACAACAAATGGTGTGCAGCAAACAATCAGAGAAATGAGTACTGAAGATAAAAAGAAATATAGGGATGAGAAACTGATGGTGAGTCTGCTTCAGCAAGCGATAAAAGAAGACATTCTGATACTGCTTCAACATGATGGAACTGCTTATTCAATTTGGACAGAATTGGAAGCAAAATTTGTTGGAAGTGATGATATGCTCAAAAACAAAATGTCTCTTATGAAGAAAGAATTTGATTTATTCCGTGGTTTGAAATCTGAAAACACCAAGCAAATAATTGATAGATATTGTAACTTGGTGAGAAATATGACAAAACTTGGAATTAAAAAGGATACTAATGAATTGATTGAAAAACTTGCAGATGCGCTACCTCATGAAACTTGGGGAACGTTTCTGATGATGCTGAGATCCAACAGAAAAGATTATAAAAATATGACACTGGGAGACTTCATCAAACATCTGGAAGCTCAAGAGATGGAGCAGAGAAAGATTGCCAGGATGAAGAACTATGATGGAGAACAGGACATCAGCTTGTACTACAAGAGTGGTGTTACTGGAACAACAAATCATTCTCTAAAAATAGAAACTGCTTACAGTGTGAAAGATTCTTTTGAAAAGAAATCATCCCAGGGATCAAGCAGCACAAGATTTTCATCGTTTGATCCAAACATTTCAGTAACAAAGAATGGAAGAAAACTTCAGTGCAATATTGTTCTAAGTCTTGAAAATGATCAAGATTATACTGAAGAGGTTGCTAAAAATCAAATGTCTTTGTTGGGAATGATTTTAGAGTCCTATAGTAGTTTGTGGCCGGAAAGATCGGTAATCCAATGCTTACGAAAGAGGATTACGATCAAATCGATGCTGAGGAAATGGAATTGATGGACATTAAATGGTGCATGGCTAGTGTGTTGAGACGAGCTGAGAAGTTTAAACAAATTACGGGAAGAGATGATTTTCGTGATGCAAATGTTTCAACTTTAGGCTTTGATAAATCTAAAGTTACATGTTTTCGTTGCAGGGAAAAGGGGCATTTCAAAAGGGAGTGTAAGAATCGTGAAGCGAGTGGAGCCCAGAATCCTTTTGGAAACAACGATTATCACAAAAAGGCGATTTATCATCAAGTCACACCACCAGCACCGCATCAGGCACAAACTGCACATGGGAGAGATGTGATTGAAGGTTCAAAAAGAGCATGTCTAGTTAATCAGGGCAAATATGATAATTTTACCTGGGATAAATATCTTCTAACGAACAGCAAAGTGTGTTTGGCAGAACAAGATGATGAAAAATTGGCTGAAGGTTTCTGTTGGGACAATTTTTGCCTAGATCAAGAACTTATGGCCAAAGAGATGTCCAAAAACACTTCAAATGTTAATGCTTTCATTGCAAATGCTTACGATTTGAAATGTGCCGAAAAATGCAGAAAAGTAATGGAAGCTGCTGAAGCAAGACGGAGAAAGTTTGAAGAAGAGGAAGAAGAGGAAGAGAGATTAAAAGCTGAAGCTGAAGCTGAGAAAAAGAGAAGAGCTGAATTTTTATGATCAAACAGAACAGCCAAGGAGGTTCCTGAATTTGAAGTCAAAGTTGATGCAGAACCTGTTAAAGTTCCTGAAAAGTGCATGAACTGTGATTCTTTAATCAAGCAGAACAATGAGTTCCTGCATAACATAAACAGATTGAAAGAATCCTATGATACAATGAACAGAGAAATCAACAAGTATACTGATTCAAACGGTGAACAAGTTGTGGCAACGAATACGCTAAAGAGAGCATACCTGAGGCAGCTTGATGATGTCAACTTTCACATAAAGAAATGTGCTGATCTGGAATTGAAGTTGGCAACACAAAAGATAGAAACTGAGAAAGTCAACAAGTTATTAGAAAGTTACTCATGTTCTACTTTTGTTGTTGACAGGATTTATCCGGTTGTGGAGAATTTGAAGACGTTTGAAGAAGTAAAGACTTCAGAAGAAGAGAAATCTGTGACAAAAGATGAAGATAAAGTGAAGATTTCTGGTAAGAAACCAAGTGTGGTCTACAATAGATGTCCGCCCCTGGTCGAAAATGGATATTCACCTCGAAATCCAAATTCCGAAAGAGTCGAAAAGGCAATAAACTTACAATGGGAGCCTGGGCCATCGGATAACTTGCCAGAAAATATTGATGTTACATACACGTCATCCGACACTGATCATGAGTCAAAGTTGATAAAAAGTGTGGTCGATCAGGTGTTAGATAAAGATGACAGCGAGGAGTCAAACATGGAGTCCAAATCCGAGTCAAAGTCTGAGTCTGATGCGTCAAAGCCATCAATCAAAAAGGACAAACGGGTTTATGACAAACAATTTTTGTTATCAAAATCTAATTTGAATGATGAATCGGTCAAAGTAGCGTATACTTTGAAAGGTTCTAACAAATTATATTCTGATGAGAGTTTTCCAATAAGAAGTGTCAGATTTGAAATGATTCAAAAGGTTTTCAAAATCACAGAAATTAATATCTCTGAAATAAAAGATTTAAATCTTAATGGAAAACCTAAACAATACACTTCAAGAGATCAACAAAGAATCAACAAGAAAATGGGTTACAATTGTGATTATAGTTTCCAAAAAAAACCAAGCCATAATCGTAATTTCAAAAAAAAAGGTCTTGGATTTAATCAACCGAAAAACTATAAAAATGAAAAAGTTTATAAACCAAAAACTGTGTTTGTTTCAGGGAAAACAACAGAGGATGAGAAAGAACAAGCATTCAGAAAGCAGACGAATCAGGAATTCCTTGCCAAGAAGCAAGAAGAACTGAAGAAGAATGTTGTTCCAAAGAAGATTGAAAAGAGAACCTGTTTTCAGTGCAAGATTGTTGGTCATATTGCTAAGGATTTTCCGAAGACATTCAAACCAAAACAGGAAGTCTCTGGTAAATTGAAAGAGAAAATTATTGAGAAAACTGAACTTTCAAACCGAAAGTTTACAGGCTTTGAAAATTCAACCTTTGAGAAGGGAGAATGTTCAAAAAATGTTTGAAGAGAAAAGAAGATGCGAAAAATAAAAAATGGGTTGTGAAAGGTTCAGGTAATAATTCTGGTGATGAATCTGATTCCACAAAATCAGAGGAGCCACGTGTTGAGAAAAAGGTTGAAAAATCTGTTCCAACTATGAACAATGAAAATATTCCACCGTTGCGTGCTGAAAATTTTATGAAGAAAGTTGGAAAAGTTGAAATTTCTAATCAATTTTATTCTGACAAGAAGAAATTTGATGTGGAAAAGACTTTCAACGGAAATGTGAAACACATTTTTGGCAAAATGGTAAATGGTAAGGCCAAAAGTGTCAAAGATTTTTATGCTTCTAAACGACGTGTTCACAAGTCTGTTGAAAAAAAAAGATGAAGAAGAAAATGTTGTTACACCCAAGGAAGGTCAGGCTTGGGTGGATATATTTTTCAAAGAATAAAAACCTGACTTGCCGGAGATCCCAAGTTGGTAATCGTGGATCATGAATCGGCATCTTTCTTAATCTGTGTTTGAGAAATTTTGCAGGACTTGCCGGAACTCCCAGGTTTGTAAGCGAGGAGTAGGAATCGGCACCTTGAGAATTCAACCAACAGATGGTAATTGGTTGAAAAACAGGTTTGAAATGCTTAATTGTTAATCCTACAAGTGGTATGTATGTTTGTTTTGCAAGTGGTTCAGATTGATCCTACAAATGGTTAATCAAGGTCATTAAATTGAACTTGAGTTAACTATTATTCATAAAATTGGAAAAACAAAGTGATGATTTGATCCCCAATTTTACAAGTAGTAAAATCAACAAAACTTATTTTCCAGAAAAACCATTCTGATTAAAACAAACATGAGTGTTTTGAAATCATTATGGGAAAATAGTTTGTTGTGAGGGGGAGTTCTGATTGTTTAAGCCAAACGAATGGAGAATTGAAGCAATTTGATATCAGTTGTCAGTTTTGTATAGTTTGTTTTCAATTTCCTTTAAATGTTTTTGAATTTTAGGGGGAGTAAGAATTTCAGAAAATCCAAAAACATTAGAAAAATTTTGAAAAAGCCAAAAACATGATAAAACTGAAAAATGAGTATTTCTTGCTTAAAAGAAGAAATGATAGTACATCAGTGGACTATCACAGCACGCTAAAGAATTGAAAAGTCAAAATGTGATAAACAATCTCAGTGTGGATGTGTCAGTAGGTTTTTACACATCCAGTAAACTGCAACGAGATATAAACCTAAATTCAAACTTGCTTATTCTGTGGGTTAACAACTTCTTGGATATATAGGTAACCCCTGAAATCTTGTTTGAAAGGTCCCTTATTCTGAGATACTAGGTATTTATGCTCAGTGATATCTAGGTATTATCCTGGGACTTGTGCTGTATGGAAATACTGACCTAGTCCCCGGATAATGCTTTCTGCAAAAGCTTTGAAATATAAGCTCGCCCTCAGCAAGCTGATGAAACAATAAAATTGATAGTCGCTGCTGTTGTAATAAAAAGATCCTCTAAAGGGGACACACCAAAATTCGAAGCCGTCATCTCTCTGGGTATACGGAAGTATCGACCTGAGCTCTCACGGCCCTCGCACCTAACCCCTTTACAGATATCATCTGTGGTATACTCACCTGTAAGACTGAATATTGGGATCTGGATACGGGAGTATATTCAAGTGGTGGGACACGCAAATAAGTTTAAGTAATTAAGACACTAATTGCGTATCTCGAAACAGTTGAACTTTGTGTGAAAATTTAAGTGGACAAACATACTGACAATCTAGGTGAATTGTTTAGAACTTAAAATGAAATCAAGCTTAATGGTGTTGGTGATTTGTCTCAAAAACTGATATGATCCTCTTGCACGAACTCACAAAAATATTGTTTGTAAATATTTCATTTCTGCATTTTCTTGATTTTACAAGTGATGTCAGTTACTTTCTTTCAGAAAAATTCAAAAAGATTTTCGACAACTGGTGTTAAGAAGCTGATTTTCGAAATTCCAAAGTGCTAAACATGAAGAACATGTTTGGGAGAGAGTATGTGAAGTTGTTAGGTTTATTTGATAAAGAGCTAGTAAAAGATCCTGAATGTAAAATCATTAATGTAGTTTCTTGCAAAAGTTTCTAAAAGTTTGAAAGTTTAATCTTTAAAAGAATCTTATGTATGGGTAGAGATTGTGCAGGTAAATGTGTGCCAGGTGACGATCCTGAACCAGATAAGAGCCTGATCACGATCTTAGAATGAAGCTGTAAATTCCAGACTACGATCCCAGCAGATTGAGAGGGGGAGTCTGAAGACACCATGTCAACATCCGAGAGAGAGGAGTTTGTTGATGATGAAGATAGAGATTGAGGATTCTTGCAATGACAAATACTTCAGAGGAAGATTGAAGACTGATAAAGACTGTAGGCTGACAATCGAAGACTCGACACTGAAGACTCCGTCAACATCCGAGGGGGAGTTTGTTGGTGCACTACGTCTGTCGACTACGTCTTGTATCGAGTCTAGTAGTGTATAGGTTAGAACGTGGCACGAAATCCAAGAAACATGTGTTAGACTTGGTTTCGCTTATGTGTCATAGTCTAGGTTTCGCTCATGTGTCAGAGTGATGGTTTCGCTTATATGGCAGTTGTGAGGTTTCGCTCATTTGTCATGTACGTATGAGCGAAATCTGATCTCCTATATATAGGTCGTTTGTGCGAAACCACATGCATAGTTGTAGGTGTTCTCTTCCGCTAAGCCACGAAGTGCTGCCGAAGTGTTGTCAGGGCTTGTAAACGCATTCAAGATCAATACAACAACAATTTAAAGTGAATCTATCTGAAATAGCACCAAAGCATTAGTTTCCGCCTCTTGTTTTGGATAGGAATTCTTCTGATCGACTCAATCAAGGCCGAAAACGATCCTACAAGGTGTTGTCGAGTGACATCAGTTTCTCCGATCCCGAGTCAGCCAAGTGGACTAGTGGACAAGTTGCTGGGTCATCAGATCGGCATGGTAGTGCCGCTGGTGGCATGGTAGTGCTGCGTCATCAGAAATGTCGGTCAGAAACCCTGGTCAAGGCTTGGCACGGTCATGCCTCGGGTGGCACGGTAGTGCGGTCCAAGAAAAAGTTAGCACTAGCCCTTGCACTGGCAGTGCTTCCGAGATCCGAGGATCGGCACGGTAGTGTTGATGGATGGCACGGTCGTGCCATACCTGGTAGTCATCAGATTTTTGCCATTTTCATCAGAAATGCATCAGATTTTGTCTGTTTTCATCAGAATTTTTTTATGCTCTGTTTAAGACCTGAAAATAAAAAAGTACCGGATTTGGCACCTAAACGTTGTGTTTTCGGTCAAAAACGCTTAAAACGGAAGTGTTTTGGGGGTATAAAAACATGTATAATTTAACGTATATCAAACATCCCCACACTTGAAATTTGCTTGTCCTCAAGCAAACTTAAAATAAAATACGGAATTAAGTCTGAGTATTCACAAGGTTTACTAATTTGTTTGGTGGCCAAATTGGTTTTCAAAAAGTCATCATCAAAGATTTAAAACAAGCAAGCTTTGTTAGATATATGAAAAGATAACCATAAAGGAATGATTCTACGTTCGATTGACTTAGCATGCAAATCTCTATATTTCTCACAATGTTCACACACACTCGGTTAAATTTCCGAATCATACGTATAATGTGTATGTTAAACACTCTATGCCTAGTCAATGAATCATGCAATATCATAAGCTTGTCAAAAGATCTAATCTCCACCAATTAATATGTGAAAAGCATAAATCAAGAGGTTTTTTATGGGTTATAATGATAGGCTAAGGTTTAGGGTATGGAATGGATATTTGAAAGTAGCAAGAAAGGTTAAAACTTGGCCAAAAAACTTGGTGCTTTATTTTCTAGGATTCTGAATACGTTGCTAAGCTACTTGTGCAGGTCTTCAGAGTTTATTCTTTTTATACATCAACTCTCTATTTTTCTTTCTTGATAGTCTTTCCTTAATTTCCTTAGAGAGTTTTTGACAAAACGGGTTTTTTTAACATTGTGTACTAAAGCGAGACTTATATCAAACTAGAAAGCTTATGGCCAAATTTTTAACGAAAATAAGGGTGAATGAGAAAAGGTTATATTTGGGTAAGTAGGCTTTAAATTTGGGTAAAGTTTAAGAAAAATACGGAAAATAGGCTCAACATGGCGAACTAATGGATAATGTTGGGTGTGGGATATAAACAAAGAAAAAGGCTGACAAAGGGGTTATCCTAATTGCCTCTATCATTTCTATGTAATTTTACATATTCATGATTTTGAAAAGTATACAAATGACAAGTTCTAAATTACATAAAACATCCGGCTCACTCATTTTTCATCAAAAACAAAGAAGCATTTGACAAGAAAGCGGTAAAGGCTCAAATATATGCTCACGTAAACGGAAGGAATGGGTATAAATATAAAGATAAACATGCAAGTCTTTCGTTTTGTTTTATCACCATTTTTTAATTATCTTTTTCAAAAATTAATTTGGCTTGTCGATTTTTATCAAATTTGATGCTTCCTAAAGAACACAAATTGACCATTTTTGTTTTATTTTTCGAAAATATATACAGAAATGAGAACAATTAAGGACAAACAAAGTTTAAAACTTTTTAAAACCTTTTAACCCCTCCCCACACTTGAACTTCACATTGTACCCAATGTGAAATACATATTAGTTAAGCAATTATGAAGAGCGAAACTAATAATGTGAAAAGGGAAAGAGGTACTCCCTCAGAGTTGGAGTTGACTTGTTTGAGTAGACTTTGATTGAAGTCGTCTCAACTCTGTGTGCATTTCTTTACAAATCTGCCAATTATGTCACTCGTTAAAATAGCCAACATTACCATTGATCAAAATGCTAGATAATTCAACCAAATCCGTTATTCAAACAAAGCAAACATACTACTTAAATTCTTAGAACATACATAAAGTAAAAATATCCCAAACAAAGTACTGAATAAAAATAACATAAACATTAGTTTCTGAACTGTTTCACCCTACCTCCTCCTACTCCTCATCATCATCACCATCATGGTGGTGTGTTCCAGAGGAACCCGCCCCATAGGTACCGGTGTCTCCAAATGGAAACTGTGGAGGGTTACCGAAATGGCCTGGATATACATTTTGTAGCCCTCCGAAGATGTAGGAAAATCCTGCATACATTTCCTCCCGCATGGTGTGTTGAGATGCCCGTATAGCTAACTGGTCGGCTCTCATAGCGTCTTGAGTTGCTCTGATAGCATCTCCCAGCTAACTGGTCGGCTCTCATGTCACACCCCGAATTTCCACGTATCACCGGTGGTCCCGGTGGGGAGTATCGTGACGTAATTGATGTCATCATAGTCAAACAACACAATATATAAATCCACAGCGAAAGCAAAATATAAATATATTACATTCCGAATATAAAGTAATGTCAAAGTATTACAACGGAAAGTAAAGGATCCACAAGCGGATCAAATAAAAGAAAACTGTTCAACAGACTTTACGCATCTAGAAGTTGCAAGATTCCTTATTAACGCCCTGAGCTTCCAGCCAATTACGTTCAGTACCTGTCACTTAACCCTTTTTGGAAAATACGTCAGTTTACACTGGTAAATACAATTAACCGACTCATTTGAAAAGGTTTAATAAAATTGATTTGAATGCACGAGGCACAACATATCTTTTATAACTTGGGACAATTATCTTTATAATCTTGTATACAGATTTACATGTTCGTTGTACGTTCAGGGCCCGATGTAGAAATCGAGTCAAGATTAACAGACACGCCACAAGTATAGGCCCACAAGAGAGTGAGATACCGTTTCCCTTATGCACTGTCAGGGGTATGCCTACACCTCGTGCATAAGGCGTGGCCATTTTATAATACAATGATGTTAGGGATATCCGAGACATGGTCATTAACCCCTAAAGGCTTTTATTTCAAACAATACAGATTATAGCGGGTTACCTCAATAATTTAATCACAATCCGACTAAACATTCAATACCCGACCAAGTGGTATTATTATAATACCGTATCCCAAGCCCGTATAGGGAAAATAAGTTAACGGTATTTACCTGAGCTAGCAAAAGCAATTTAAACTCAGCCGTATATTCTTAATCAGCAAACGCAAGTACTTCTACTGGGGCTCTCAATCTGGAACGAAGGTTTTACGAACCTATTAGATTCCTAACGGGTCTTTAATTTAGCCTTAGCTTAGACCGGTCAGTTTCAAAGGATAAATACGGTTTAATCGCGTGAAAGGCTAAAACCGGGAATGGAATGTGGTTTGGACCCAACAAGTTTGAAGACTTGTTTTATATGGGTATAATAACCACACTCTGGATTTTGAAGTAAAAATGATAAGGTTTGACCCGTTTCGGCTAGTTTACGTAAGCTAGTTACATAAACCGAACCGTGCGCGCAAAAGGCGTAACGGGTAACCGTAAGAGTCCTACACAAGTTTCCTAAGTTAATATACTCTAAAGAGGTTGTAGTATCAGTAGGATACCTTCCATAATGCCCGTAATGAGTTTAAATCCAAAATATGCCCCGGAGGGGTATTTCGGTCTTTTTAAAGATTATAAAAGAGATTTCCGAGTTCTACAGGAAATCTGAGTTTTCCGAACAGTTTATAAAGTCCAAAATACTTTATTTATTATTTAAAATCAGTAGCAACTGGAATCGGGTCAAAATACCATGTAGAACTCAAGTTATGTCCGAAAAGGGTACATTCGGTATTTACCGAATCGATGCCATAACCGCAGGTTATGTGTAGGTTAAAAATAATTAAAAATCTTTGAAAATCTCAAAATATTATTTTACATCAGTGTGTAAAAGGTTTGGTGTCGAAATTTGGGTTTAGATAGGCTTTATGCTAATTGCGCCGATTAATTACTAAAGTTTCCGTAATTGCGCTATCTAGCATAACTCCTATTCTAGACCTCGGATTGACATGAAATTTTAGGGACATGCTTAGAATTCAGTAACTAAGGTTATTGTCCTTCACATGTCCAAAATTCTTGTTTTAAAGTAAAAAGGGCGTTATGGTCAACTTTTAGGCGTTTAACGGAAATGTGTAAAAGACTCGGACAAACAACAAAC
The DNA here is from genome assembly GCF_002127325.2 of Helianthus annuus. Taxonomy (NCBI): domain Eukaryota; kingdom Viridiplantae; phylum Streptophyta; class Magnoliopsida; order Asterales; family Asteraceae; genus Helianthus; species Helianthus annuus. The sequence continues at coordinate 28,217,099 of NC_035437.2, read as the reverse complement.
CGGTCACAGAGGGTTGCACCATCATGTAACCTGGTCCTAAGAGAGTCCTAAGGCATATCTAAATCATACCACAACGGGTCAGAACTAAAGTCAAAGCAAAAGTCAAAGCTTTGCGACTTTCGGTTCCAAACCGGGTCAAAATAGTAAATGGTCGGATCAACAAGCTTAGACTAGTTAATATACTTATTATCATGTTATATGAGTGTTAAAACAGGTTATACGCCTTCTACATTGCTACTTATGCGCTAAATCGAAAATTAAGCTTCTGTTGACTTTTTATAAACAACTTTGACCCGACATTTGACCTAGTTAGAATGGGAATCAGAGGGTGCCCTTTTAAGGGTTTAAAGCCCACATGATTACCAACTTATAACCACCTTCGATTCGATCAATCGCTGGACCAATAGTGATAAATCATTAAGTCAACCGTTACTTACGACGGTTTGACTTCTAAGCTAAAACTAAGCGAAAACTGAATAAGGAAAGGTCAAGCATACTTACAAAGGTCCTATGCACGACTAGGGAAGCTTAGAAGGAGGTCTTGAGCTCCAGCAATGATCAGTAGATGAAGGAATGAATGAATGATCAAAGTGTGCAACAATGGGCTTTATATAGTGTTCATAAATTCATAGATTGTTGACAACAAGGTCTACCATTGATGTTTGATCACTAACAAGTGTCCCTAAATGTCTAGGGGATGTTTAGGCAGCTCTTGGAAGTGTTTAAAGGCAACATAAGTCGTTTACATGGGCTGAACAGGCACAAAAACGATTTTCTGCATCTGGGCGTGTCAGGCGGCCGCGTAAGGCCTTCACAATGTTTATGCGGGCCGCGTGAGCCTTCAGATCTGATTCCAAATCCTTTTATTAATTGCATGTTGGCTCCTGGTTCTTCGAAAGGTCAACTTAACTTATTTCTTGCACTTTGACCCCTTCCAAATTACCTACAAGGGCCCCTAGACTTTTACCCATCATGTTAAGTCCTTGTTTACCTTGTTATTACCCGAAAAAGTCATAACTTTCAACGTTGACGCTTTTAACCCCTCATGTACGAAATCGATTATAGCTTTCTCATTTTACAACGGAACTTTATGAAATTTAAATCGTGCATTATAGTGAGCATAATTTACCCTTACAAAGCTTTGGGTTTGCTAAAAGGTCACTCAGAGGTATAACTTAAACATGTTGACACATTTAACCCCTGTAGTTTGTAATTTCTCACTTTCTTTCACAATTAGCTTCGTATGATCCACGAATCATTCGTTTAAGGGTATAAACATCATGTAGGGATATTGTAGGGCATATTTATTCATTGTTGACATTTTGAACCCTTGAATTCACATACTTTCTATGTTTGTCAACTTTAGTCCCTCTATAGTATTCATTGACTCGTTCAAGCTTATGACTCGTGTCAATACATTATAGGACGTGAATTTTCGAGGTGTTACATCTCATAGTGTCTTGAGTTGCTCTGATGGCATCTTGAGAAACCTGCATATGTTGGAATTGCTGGTACAACTCAGGGTAGGAAGGTATACCTGTAGGCCAGCTTTGCTGATGTTGATACTGATGCTGGTGTTCTTCATGATGTGGCTGATCATGGGGTGGCTGGCCATGTGGTGGTGGCTCTAGCACCTGATGCTCCTCCATGTTGACGTCTTCGTCCTATGGTGGTAGTGGTAGCGGATTCCATATTTCCCCATTTAGACCCCTCAGTCGCGGGCCATTGTCGGTATCTACTACCAGACCCATCGCTCTCAAAGATGTCATATCCACATCTCCTCCTGCGTGAACCATCGTGAGACCGTTGACTACATCATCTGTCATAATACCCAAATTATATGCTAATTGAGTCACATATTCCCCGCCATGGATTTCACTGCTTGTAGTTCTCCCCGCGCTGTTTACAAAGAATTCATCCATTCTAGCTGCGAGGTTGACATGCACTCCAGTCACTAAGGAATATAAGAAAAGAAGATCCGGAGTGGGACAGTTTCCTGCACTGTCCATGCGCCCACAGATGGTGTGACTCGTGACCTGATGAATGACCCTCAAAAGCGGGTCTCGTAGTCGTGAAGCTTTAGCTTTTCTAGCTTCATAAGGTGGTTCAACTGCCACTTGTGCCCAGAAGTTGGCTCGTTGCTGATCATTAACAAACTTATAGATATTGGTGAAAAGTTCTGAATTTATGTCTTCAGCTGAGTATATGCCCAATCTTCTTCAAAGTCTAGCAACTGTCCACTTATGCCACTTTCTTCCCAACCTGAACAGTATTGTCTCCCTATTTTTAAAGTCTGGATTTTCGCTTCTCAGTTTTTCATAAGTGTATGAAGCGAAGAACTCCAATGTTAGTTCAAGATAAATGGGTTGTGAAATGTTGAACAACCTTGACATCGGATGTGACATCATGTCTCTTAGCCTTTCTTCTTGGTTTAGGGTTGTCAAAGTCTCCCAGTTGATCCTTCTCGGTTTACCGATTTGTCCCCGTCTATTCCATAAGGCTTGTAATCTTGCAATACAAGGCTGTTCTTTCGCTTTGTTCTCGTTGAACTGGAGGAATCTGTGATTCATCTGCACACAGGAATATAACAAAATAAGAGCAGAATATAAAAATTTCATTGCTGCCACCAGAACAGGTTGTTTACAATGTTCTGTCGTCATATCAGGTGTCGCACGGTCGTGCGGCTGGTGGCACTGCCGTGCCATTCCGTGATCGGTCAACAGCTTGTTTCCGGAAACTCATGTCGCACTACCGTGCCAAATCGGCACTGCCGTGCGACTCGGCGTCGCAGCTATGAATTGGTGTTCTGTACTTGATTTCCGACCGGCACTGTCATGCCGTTTCAATGGCGTGACTGTGCAACAGCAATTTTCACCAGAAAACAGTTTATTTCACTTATTTTAACTTGTATCTTTCAAAATTTGACTTGTAATCAGTTAATAGACTTCGAATCAAGCACCAGAACTACCGATTTAACACTAATCACCCAAGAACAAGGGTTTATTTGATTTTTAGGTTCAAACATCAGATCTACATCAGAAACTAAGTTTAATCTACAAAACAGGTAGGAAACATACCTTGGAAGATGATTGAAGTGAAATCTAGGCAAAAATTAGATGATTTTTGGGTGGAGGCGACCTGGAACTCCCGTGCGGCGACTTGGGTTTCGTAAAAATGAGATGTTTTTATTGCAGAATCGCTTAAATACCCTAGTTTTTACTGTTCGGTTTTCGAGCCGCACGGCGTTGCGGATTTGGCACGGTCGTGCCATTCCGGATTGCTTTCCTGGTTCGACCTATGTTATTGGGTTGCACGGTAGTGCAGCGGTCGCACGGTAGTGCGATCCGATGACTGCCCTGTGTACGAGCTACTGGTCAGTTTTGATTAAGGATTGCATGACCGTGCCGATTTGTCACGACCGTGCAACACCTGGGCCTTTTTGTGTAACTTTTCACAGTAAGCATTTTATTCTGAAATTTTACCCAATTTTCCCATTTTTGCACTATTTCATATATTTTATCAATTAATCAACTTCAAACCTCCAAAAATTACGGATTAAGATCGTATGTTCCTATGTTTAAAACCGCAAAATTAACGAATTACGAATTAAATATTAAAAACTAATATATACAAAATAACCCTTAGCGTGTGAAAAACGTTCGCTAAATTTGTCAGCGAGTCGATAACTAGACTCATTCTACCCATACTTGTTTTAAGTGTGCGGGACGTGGAGTTCGAGAATTTCCTCCACCGGGTCAACCGGTCCGTTGATGTAAAGTTTTAAACGATGACCGTTGACTTTGAAACTTCCCCCGCTTGGATCCTCGATAGTTACGGCCCCGTGCGGAAATATCTCCTTAACTGTGTATGGTCCCATCCATCGGGATTTTAGCTTCCCGGGGAATAAACACAGTCTTGAGTTATATAACAAGACAAGATCCCCTATACGGAGATCCTTATCTTCTCTTAACCTCTTGTCATGAAATCTATTGACTCGTTCCTTGTATTTGCTAGAACTTTCGTAGGCATGGTTTCTTAGCTCCTCGAGCTCGTGGATTTTCCAAAAACGGGCTTCACCTCCACTTCGTAAATCCATATTTGCCGCTTTCAAAGCCCAAAATGCTCTATGTTCTAGCTCGACAGGTAGATGACAAGCTTTTCCGTAAACCAACCTAAAGGGTGTGGTCCCAATAGGTGTTTTAAATGCTGTTCTAAAAGCCCACAGAGCGTCATCTAGCTTGTCTGACCAATCCTTGTAGTTGTTATTAATGGACCGCTCAAGGATTCTTTTCAAACCCCGATTTGTAACTTCCACTTGCCCGCTCGTTTGAGGATGATATGGCATAGCCAATCTGTGATGAACACCATAACGGGACATGGCTCGTTCTAACTGCGCATTACAAAAATGCGTTCCTCGGTCACTAATAAGTGCTTTTGGAGCACCAAATCGGGCGAATAAACTTTTTAAGAACCTCACGACTACCCTAGCATCATTTGTAGGCAAAGCTTGAGCTTCGGCCCATTTTGAGACATAGTCTACAGCAACTAGGATATATTTATTACCTTGTGAGGCTGGAAATGGTCCCATGAAGTCGATACCCCATATATCAAAGACTTCACAGACTTGCATTGGATGCTGGGGCATTTCATTGCGTGCGAAGATATTTGTTGCCCTTTGACAAGCATCACACGCTCTAAGCCATTCATGCGCATCACGAAAGATTGTGGGCCAGTAAAACCCAGAGTCTAACACTTTCTTTGCAGTGTAGTTTGCTCCATGATGACCTCCGGTTGGCCCTTCGTGATAGTGACGCAGAATGCTAGCTGCCTCTTCTCCAAATACACATCTTCGGATCACCTGATCGGCCCCGATTCTAAACAAGTATGGTTCATCCCAAATATAATACTTCAAATCTGCAAAGAACTTCCTCTTTTGCTGATACGATAATCCTTTGATAAGGATTCCACATGCGAGGTAGTTTGCAAATTCGGCGAACCATGGTGACTCGTCGTTCACCTCGTTACTTAAGAGGAATTCGTGGGGGAAATTGTCACTTATTGGTTCCTCCAACGAATTTTCAGAACTGCCATTCTCAAGTCTTGAGAGATGGTCGACTGCAACATTCAAAGATCCCTTTTTGTCTTGGATCTTGATGTCAAATTCTTGTAGTAACAAGATCCATCTGATAAGACGCGATTTTGCGTCCTGTTTGCTAAAAAGGTATTTGATTGCTGCATGATCCGTATACACAATTGTTTTGGAAAACACAAGGTACGACCTGAATTTATCGAAAGCGTAAACTACTGCCAAAAACTCCTTCTCTGTAGTCGTGTAATTCTCCTGAGCATCATGTAGAGTTTTTCTTGCATAGTAAATAGGATGAAAATGCTTCTCCCTTCTTTGTCTTAAGACTGCTCCTATTGCGTAATCACTGGCGTCGCACATTATCTCAAATGCTAACGCCCAGTCTGGTGCAACTAAAATAGGGGCTTCGATAAGCCTTTGCTTTAGCTGCTTGAACGCCTTCATGCATTCGTCTGAAAATATAAATGGAGCATCTTTTTCTAATAAACGGGTCATAGGTCTTGCGATTTTTGAAAAACCTTTTATGAATCGCCTATAGAACCCTACATGACCCAGGAATTCTAATCGCTCTGACCGAGGTTGGGGGAGGAAGTTTAGAACTAATATCCACTTTTGCTGGATCGACTTCCAACCCGGCTTCAGAGATTTTGTGTCCAAGAACTACCCCTTCTTTCACCATGAAGTGGCACTTCTCCCAGTTAAGCATAAGATTAGTTTCCTCACATCTCATTAACATTCTTTTCAGATTTCCAAGACATTGATCGAAAGAACTCCCGAAAACAGAGAAATCATCCATGAATACTTCCATGGAGTCTTCAATCATGTCATGGAAAATAGCTACCATGCAGCGCTGAAATGTGGCTGGTGCATTACACAGTCCAAAAGGCATACGCCGGTAGGCGAATGTACCGAAAGGACATGTGAAAGTAGTCTTTTCTTGGTCCTCAGGAGCGATAGGAATTTGAAAGTATCCAGAGAACCCATCAAGAAAACAGAAAAATGACTTCCCCGACAGACGTTCCAATATCTGGTCGATGAATGGAATAGGGAAGTGGTCCTTACGGGTGGCATCGTTGAGCTTGCGGTAATCAATGCAAACTCGTCATCCGGTGATGGTACGGGTAGGAATAAGTTCATTCCTATCGTTTGGAACTACAGTAATACCACCTTTCTTGGGTACTACTTGCACTGGACTTACCCAAATAGAATCAGATATAGGATAAATCAGCCATGCATCTAATAACTTAATTACTTCTTTCTTCACCACATCTTGCATGTTAGGATTCAATCGTCTTTGATGTTGTGCACTAGGCTTGTAATTGTCTTCCATGAGAATCTTATGAGTACAAAAAGAAGGATTAATGCCTTTGATATCCATAATCTTCCACGCCATGGCTTTCTTGTTGAGCGTTAGAACTTCAAGAAGCTGTCTTTTTTCGTCTTTTGCTAAAGATGCTGAAATGATAACAGGCAAGTGACACTCCTCGTCTAGAAATGCATACTCGAGATGCGGTGGGAGTTCTTTTAACTCCAATAATGGTGGGTCTTCAACCGAAGGTTTTGATTTTTCTTCAACTTCACGGTCAATTTCCACAAATTGAACGGGACCTTGAGAACCATCATCACCGATTTGTAAAACCGGCTTCTCAGCTTCGTGGCTCTCCTGTGAAATGCCATTTTGGTCCTCAGACAGCAGATGTGTGTCCGCATCAATTTCTTCAATAGTTCCTTGGAAATGAGAGCTTACACAAGTATCGACAATGTCGACATAGTAAAGCATATCATCGTGACTTTGCGGATGCTGCATTGATCTTTTAATATCAAAAGTCAAGTGCTCGTCATTTACTCGGAGCGTGATTTGGCCAGCTGCCACATCAACAATCGTCCTCGCAGTATTGAGGAACGAGCGTCCAAGTATTAATGGCACTTTTGAGTCTTCATCCATGTCTAAAATAACAAAATCCACGGGGAAAACAAATTTATCAATTTTAACAAGCATGTTTTCAACGAATCCACGCGGATACTTGATTGAACGATCTGCAAGTCGAATGCTCATTCTAGTGGGTGAAGGTTCACCCAGATCTAACTTAGCAAAGACCTTATATGGCATAAGGTTTATGCTAGCTCCTAAATCGGCTAATGCGTGACTGACAGACATGCTGCTAATGAGACAGGGAAGAGTAAAACTGCCTGGATCTCCCATCTTTTCAGGTAGACGGTTTTGGAGAAGGGCTGAACAGTTTTCATTCATCAACACACAAGACAAGCTTTCAAGTTTCTGCTTGTTTGTGAGGATGTCTTTTAAGAACCTTGCGTATTTAGGCATTTGAGCCAACGCCTCAACAAATGGTATGTTTATGTGTAATTGTTTAAACATGTCTAAAAACTTACCATGTTGTTCATCGTTCTTTTGCTTCTTCAGTCTGCTCGGATATGGGACACGAGGAATGAAATCTTTAACTGGCTCCTGGAACTGTGCTCTACTTGCTAGGACTCGCCTAGCGTGCACCTCGTCTGAAGCGTCAGTTTGGACCGTCTCAGTGATCGGTGGTGAGTCCGATTTGTCAGGTCCCATGGTTTTACCACTCCTCGTCATTACTGCATTAATGTGCCCTCTTGGGTTTGGTTCTGTGTTACCTGGAAGACTACCTTGAGGTCTTTCAGACAACATCTTGGCCAATTGGCCATCTTGATTCTCAATGCTTTGTATTGAAGCCTTCTGGCTCCGCATTTCCCCTTCCTGTGCAATGAAACGCTCCTCATGCTACTGGTATCGCTTTTCAGATATTTGATTGGCATTGTTGGAGTTGTTTAACAGTTGCGCCATCATCTCCTCTAGTTTTGAATTGTTGTGAGAGGCTTGTGGCTGGGAAGTGCTTCCTGAACCTAAATTATTGTAACGTGGTTGAAAGGTTTCACCTGATGGCTGAAAAGATTGTCCCTGGGCTGAAAGGATTGCCCCTGAGGCTGTTGTGGCGCGGGAGCGCGTTGAGCATATCCGAGTGGGTTTTGATTACTGGAATTGGCTTTCCACCCAAAGTTTGGGTGATTCCTCCAACCCAGATTGTACGTATTGCTATAGGGGTTATTCCGGGGCCTAATTTGATTCCCCAAATAGTCCATCTATTCGTGGCCTGTAAACATAACACCCTACTCACATGTACCTGGCTCGTGTGACACTCCACACAGATCACATGATGATTGTACTTGCGAAACGTTCTGACCTTGATCAAATCTTGCTGCCAAAGCTCCAATCTGTGCTGCAAGAGCTGTATATGTATCCACTTGATGAACACCAGGAATAGATGATGCTTTATTTCGCACTCCACCATGACGAGAACTCAACTTCAAGGTAGCTTTCTCTATAATTGCATAGGCTTCATTGGGTGTTTTTGTTCCAAGATCGCCTCCTGCATATACATCTAAACGTTCTTGTGAGTCGTAATTGAGTCCTTGGTAGAAGTTCAACACAAGTTGTCTTTTGGACAACCCATGATGTGGAACATCGATCAGAAGATCTTTGAACCTCTCCCAAGCTGCATGTAGAGATTCTCCTTCGTCCTGTTTGAATGTCATAATACGATTCTTAAGCTTAGCTGTCTTTTTCGGCGGGAAATATTTTTCCATAAAAAGATCGGCCATCTCGTTCCAAGTCGTGATGGAACCTGCTGGAAGTGACAAAAGCCAAGATTGGGCTTTATCTCACAAAGAGAATGGAAATAGCCGCAAATGAATTGTGTCTTCAGAAACGTCTCTAATTTTGAAAGTCGAGCACACCTCGAGAAATGATGCGATGTGTCAACCGGGATCTTCGTGATCCTTCCCATCAAACTGCACAGAATTTTGCAACATATTAATTATACTAGATCTAATTTCAAAACTCGGTGCTGCTATCATAGGTCGGGCGATGCTTGGTAGCAAGCCCTCTCCTCCTGGACGGCCGGTCTCATTTAAAGGTTGGTCGTCCTCTGCCATAATGCTTCCTGTGTCGTCCTCCGAACTCTCGCTGTCAGAAAGTATCACTGGTTCGTCGATTGCGGCCGCAATCCTTTGTGCAACAACAAGCGATCTTTCGCGAAGCCGCCTACTTCTTCTTAGGTTATTTTCTGGTTCGTTGGCTAGCTCAGCGTTAGCGGGTGCAGGGGCGTGGACATTAGCCTGCATGTAAAAAGAAAGGCATTATACAGAAAAATAACATGATAATAATATAAGTAATAAGTATCATTAACGATATTAATATATAATACACATATAATATACAAGATATTTAAACAAATCTAATTAAATATTTACTGGTTCGTTTACATATTTACATCCGAGAACTATTTTTGTTTGTTCACCATAATTTCTGATGACAACATCAGAAATCTGAGGAAACTCTCTTTTTTTTATAAATATATAAGAAAATCTGATATGATCTGACAAAAATCTGATGAAAATTTTCGTTCCATCAGAATTTCTGATAAATCCATCAGAATTACCAGAAAATCTGGTAAATTCATCAGAACTGTAAACTGTTGTTTTTAGAACATCTAATGGGTTTATCAGAATCATCTTTAATTTCAGATAAATTCATTGGAATTTATCAGAAAATCTGATGATTTTATCAAAAAGTTATATTTTATTTTTATGGAGTAAATAAATAAACAAATGAGTACAATAATTAAATAAATAAGCTGTTAATTTAAACAATTAAATGGACAGAATTGAAATAACTGAACAACTGAACGTAAATAATAAATGCAGAAATGAAATAAATATAATATATATATATGGTTCGACGTGCAAACACAGACATAAGTATAAATGTAAACAGAAATGATATAACTGAATAAAAATGAATGAAATACTGAATTAGAAATACTGAAATGAAATAAATAAAAGTAAATGGTTCGATTCCGAACACATTACTGAATTAAATAAAGTAAAAGAAATGAATGTTAGTTGAATAAATAAAATAAGAAGTTAGAGTGTTAGTAAGGTTAGTTGATTAGCAGCCAGCTGGTTAGTAAAACAGAAAAAGAAAAGTTAGTCAAACGGTTAAATATTAACAGGTTAGTAAAAGAAAACGAATAAATACAGAAATTTACAAGTATTAACAGTTATTGACAGTTTGTACACCGGTAAAATAGTGACTCGGATTGTTCCATTAATTTTGCCTCGAGCTCCCCGGCAACGGCACCAAAAACTTGACGTTGGTGTTTACATACATTTATTTACAGTATTTTCACATGTAACAAAATGTGTTTTATATTTATAAAAATGGTTTATACCTTAACATTAAAACACACACAACAAAGGACAAGTGTATCCCGTCATATATGCAGCAAAGTATTGGTAAGAGCCAGATATCGATCCATGGAACACGGGCGTTATAATGTACTAAATCTTTGTCATTGTTTTACCAGATATAAGGAAAGGTGAATGGTTGTTTAACTAAATTATCTAAAATTACATCTAAAGCATAAATATACTACTAAACATGTTATCTATCAGATATGCCACAAAAGCACTTAATCAATTTTCCAATTGCGACGGGTCTGGATTTCTAGCATTATGATTCTTTGGAAAGTTAACGCGATGGTCACACGTTAACCACCTAAAATCATTCATTAGCGAGCAATTGATATTTATTCATGCGAACCTTTAAAGATAGGTTATTTACCGGGTCTGGATTCCTAACCTCACTTATCAAAGAAAGCAGTACCGATGGTCACAATACAGCCACGAGGATAAGCAATTATGTACATCATATAACAAACAATTTCACCTTTACATGTCTTAAACACAAATCTACCATGTCAGTAATTTCAGACCAAAACTACTAAACAGGGATCATAAACCGCATCTAAGAACATGCAATCAACACCATATAATTCATTAGAACCCTTACGTGTAAGAAAGCATTGCTAATCAAAATAAGATATATCTTGTATAATACCAATACCCTGGTCTGGTTTTATGGTGTAAACAAAGTCTACAAATAAGTGATTAATCAAGAAATAGTTACCATCCCACTAACCACAGATTCATTATACAAGATAATCAAACATAATCAGGAACTCAACATCAATGAAACATTCATTATATAATCATGAAGATTCAAACATGAAAAGTACCAAAGCTTCATACAAATAAGATTACAATGTAACGAATATTCAAGAAACAAGTTTATAACTATTATTACATAAACTACATTAAACATAAATTAACATCAGCTCATAACTTGCAAAATGATCAGAATACATGTTCAAGAACAAGGAATCGAACCATAAACAAGCAAGGAATTGATGGGTTGGATCGGTTTTGCTTCCACTTGATCTTTAAGCTTCAAATAGGTCTGATCAGGACTGCTTCGGAACCCAGAAATCGCCCAAAAACACGGAGAAAAACCCAACATTCGAACCAGTAGTGAATGGCTGTATTTATAGGAGATTTCTTCATCGGCACGGTCGTACCATTGGTGGCACGGTCGTGTGGCAGGTGTTGTCGAGTGACGTCAGTTTCTCCGATCCCGAGTCAACCAAGTGGACTAGTGGACAAGTTGCTGGGTCATCAGATCGGCACGGTAGTGCCGCTGGCGGCACGGTAGTGCTGCGTCATCAGAAATGTTGGTCAGAAACCTGGTCAAGCCTTGGCACGGTCATGCCTCGGGTGGCACGGTAGTGCGGTCCGAGAAAAAGTTGGCACCAGCCCTTGCACTGGCAGTGCTTTCGAGATCGGAGGATCGGCACGGTAGTGCCGATGGATGGCACGGTCGTACCATACCTGGAAGTCATCAGATTTTTGCCATTTTCATCAGAAATGCATCAGATTTTTTCCGTTTTCATCAGAATTTTCCTTTATGCTCTGTTTAAGACCTGAAAATATAAAAGTACCGGATTTGGCACCTAAACGTTGTGTTTTCGGTAAAAAAACGCTTAAAACGGAAGTGTTTTGGGGTATAAAAACATGAATAATTTAACGTATATCAAACATCCCCACACTTGAAATTTACTTGTCCTCAAGCAAACTTAAAATAAAATACGGAATTAAATTGAGTATTCACAAGGTTTACTAATTTTTTTGGTGGTCAAATTGGTTTTCAAAAAGTAATCATCAAAGATTTAAAACAAACAAGCTTTGTTAGATATATGAAAAGATAACCATAAAGGAATCATTCTATGTTTGATTGACTTAGCATGCAAATCTCTATATTTCTCACAATGTTCACACACACTCGGTTAAATTTCCGAATCATACATATAATGTGTATGTTAAACACTCTATGCCTAATCAATGAATCATGCAATATCATAAGCTTGTCAAAAGATCTAATCTCCACCAATTAATATGTGAAAAGCATAAATCAAGAGGTTTTTTATGGGTTATAATGATAGGCTAAGGTTTAGGGTATGGAATGGATATTTGAAAGTAGCAAGAAAGGTTAAAACTTGGCCAAAAAACTTGGTGCTTTATTTTCTAGGATTCTGAACACGTTGCTAAGCTACTTGTGTAGGTCTTCAGAGTTTATTCTTTTTATACATCAACTCTCTATTTTTCTTTCTTGATAGTCTTTCCTTAATTTCCTTAGAGAGTTTTTGACAAAACGGTTTTTTTTTTCTCACATTGTGTACTAAAGTGAGACTTATATCAAACTAGAAAGCTTATGGCCAAATTTTTAACGAAAATAAGGGTGAATGAGAAAAGGTTATATTTGGGTAAGTAGGCTTTAAATTTGGGTAAAGTTTAAGAAAAATACGGAAAATAGGCTCAACATGGCGAACTAATGGATGATGTTGGGTGTGGGATATAAACAAAGAAAAAGGCTGACAAAGGGGTTATCCTAATTGCCTCTATCATTTCTATGTAATTTTACATATTCATGATTTTGAAAAGTATACAAATGACAAGTTCTAAATTACATAAAACATCCGGCTCACTCATTTTTCCGCAAAAACAAAGAAGCATTTGACAAGAAAGCTGTAAAGGCTCAAAAATATGCTCACGTAAACGGAAGGAATGGGTATAAATATAAAGATAAACTTGCAAGTCTTTCGTTTTGTTTTATCACCGTTTTTTAATTATCTTTTTCAAAAATTAATTTGGCTTGTCGATTTTTATCAAATTTGATGCTTCCTAAAGAACACAAATTAACCATTTTTGTTTTATTTTTCGAAAATATATACATAAATGAGAACAATTAAGGACAAACACAGTTTAAAACTTTTTAAAACCTTTTAACCCCTCCCCACACTTGAACTTCACATTGTCCCCAATGTGAAATACATATTAGTTAAGCAATTATGAAGAGCTAAACTAATAATGTGAAGAGGGAAAGAGGTACTCCCTTAGAGTTGGAGTTGACTTGTTTGAGTAGACTTTGATTGAAGTCGTCTCAACTCTGTGTGCATTTCCTTTATGCTCTGTTGAAGACCTGAAAATATAAAAGTACCGGATTTGGCACCTAAACGTTGTGTTTTCGGTAAAAAAACGCTTAAAACGGAAGTGTTTTGGGGTAAAAAAACATGTATAATTTAACGTATATCAAACAACCTAAAGTAGCAATGTGAGTTAATCCTTCTTTTTAAACTGTTTTTACAAAACCTCAATTGTTTTAAATGATAATTAACAGTGATTGAGTATTTGTGATTCTACAATTATCGTCCGTATGTTGGGGTTTTGTATACAAAATTTGTTACTACATTGTGAGTATTAATATTACCACAAGTCAGGATTGGCAGTACCATAGGTGGTAATTAAAGTAGAAAAATAAACAAATGTAATTGCGAGATCGCCCTCAATACTGTAAAACTGATAAAACCTGTCTTGATTAAATTGGGATTCACTCACCAGTATTTCCCACTGACAAAATGTTCTTAAACGCTTTTCAGGTAACAAAATGTGAAAGCCAAATAGAAGCCAGTTGGACAGCACTGAAGGCTTGAAAAAGTGGCTATAAAAGGTACCAAAATAAAGGAAATGTTTTTATTTAATAAAATAGGGTTTATCCCTATAAAATGTTTGTAATGGAAACTTGTGTCACACCCCAACCAATGGCGGAAACATCGAGGCATGGCACCGAGAGAAACAGATTGTCCATGAGTATCCATAACAACTATTCATTACCAGATAATTTAAACATCATGTCCCATACCATACCATAACATATCTAAATAAACAGTTATTACAAATAATTGTCTCATAAACCAAATACTGTTCCGACAACTCCGATTTTATTTAATTCGTTTCTTTCTAAGACTCCATCCTAGCTTGATTCCCACATAGCAGCAAAACATCCTAAGCACCTGTCACATACGTTAAAATAGCGGTCAATACACATAGTGTAAAGGTGAGCATACAAGTTTGTTAATAATAATAGAGTTCGAAATCATTTACGCATAACCAGCATGTAACATGTATAAAGTGAAGGCAAGTAGGTTATCGACAGAGAAATATGCACAGACGTGGCTGCGATTTGTTGAATGCGCAACACATATCCCCACTGGGACACGTGAAGTAAAGCCCTTAAGAACCCCTGTCCACGACAGGTGCTGAGTCCAAACTATAGTACTATCGTTGCTAAGGTGTCAAACAACAATCACTGTTTTAACATAACATACAAGCATTCATCGAATAACACGTAGCATGCAATAACAGTCAGCGTATAAATAGTGTTTGCGTTGCTTGTCGATTCTGATTTAGAATAAGTAACGTATGTAACACCCAAAAGTGCATAAAGCAAAAAGGGTTCAAGTATACTCACATATCGTGTTTAGCACGTAAACACTCTCTTGGATTGAAGGGAGCGCTGAGAGATTAGCCTGAACAGTTAACGATAGCATAGCGAATAGCGGCGCGTTAAACGTTGAAAAGTGATTAAGTGTCGAGTGGAAACCCGATCGGATGGCTATCAATCGGTTGACCATTCGATCGGATGTCAATCCGTTCGGATGGTCATCCGATTGGATGGCCATTCGATTGGATTGACACTCGTTTGGTAAGAATGTGTTTGTGTATGATGGCTTTAAAGTTTTCGTTGTAGCATTTTGAAAACAAAGAAGTATCTCTACCCTTCAGGTCGATCGATCGAACGGTCGGTCGATCAATCGAACGGTCGTTCGATCGAATAGCGATCCGATTGGTAGGATACTTAGTGAGAACAAGTTCACAACAGGATTGTCACTCGAATCCGATCAAACGGCAATCCATTAGTTACTGATGATCTTTGAAAATTCTGAAAATGATTAAGTGTCAAAGTTCCAAATGTCACATGGTCGGATGGTCGTTCGATTGGATGGCTATCTGATCGGACGTCAATCCGTTCGACGTTCAGAGCTTTAAAGGTTTAAAGAAAAGTTTTAGGTGTGAACCCAGGTGCGATCCAATCGGATTGCGGGTCGATCGGATAGCAATCCAATCGGACGGCGATCCGTCCCGCGATCTGATCTTCTGGCAACCTTGAAAGTTGTTAAGTTTTTGGAGGTTTTGCGGTTTGATTGAGACGGTGTAACAACGTGCTAGACAACAGAAACCCCATCATGACCCAAGTTATCCTATCGAACAGGAATCACCCAAATCCGATCAGTTTACTGGTTCGTGACGGTTGTTCATGTTTAATCCGAAGTCGGTTGTCTCTTTGATAGAAACCAGATCTTGAACCAACACATCACTAAGAAAGAGTAGAAGGTCTGTGCAAGCTCCGATTCTACCGGTTTTGAGTGCATTGAGTGTAAAAGAGTTGAAAGAAAGTTAGAAACCATCTTTCAATCCATTTAACCATGAATATGTGTAGATCTATGCGAAAACATCGTTTAATCATGTGGAAATCCTTCAGATCTGATTTGTTCTTGGTGTAATGAGGCCAAAACTTGAAGTTCATAAGAACTCCATGATGACATCATCCTAGAACACCTCAAATCCACTGATTCCACGGTTAAAAGTTAAGATTCAAAAGAGAAAATGATGAAGAAGTGCGTGTAGATCATAGAAGTACAAGATTTAGGTTGAAGACTTACAAGAATCGCGAGATATCGAGAGGAATGAGGGCTTGAGTGAGCTGGTCGAGTGGAGGAGCTGTCACATCAAAAATGATGTGACGGGAGGGTATTTATAGGGTTTTCAAAAGAGGAAAGTGCACAAGGGTCGGATTGGCCACTGATCGGATGGCGCCTCGATCGGATGGCAATCCGATCCGATGGCCACTCGATCGGTTGGCCATTCGATCCAAGTGTCCGGCGTGTTGAGTTTTGTCGTTTCGATTCGCGTGTAGAGCGTTGCGATGCGTTTTGAGTGAGCGATGCGATAGAATTACCCATTAGTTACACAAACAACCTAACTACTATATCTAACATACAATCGCTATAAGTGACTTGCATTTAGCGCCAGTGATTAGATTACGATAGAGTTGCGATTGCGTTTCGATTAATCACCATAAACATTAACATAAATAAACATGCACAAGTAACACATAAATAGCACACACACATAAAACAATATCCAGAATGCATAATTCGAGTTGCGAATGCGATTGCGATGCGATTAGCGACTAAGCGATAAAACACGCGATAGGCGTCGATTAAATCTCGATTATTAACATAATACAACTAAAGTAAACAAAATAAAAGATTCGATTACAAGTCAAAGAAGTCAAGTCAGTAATTAAGCAAGGGTGACAGATCGCAATTAGCAATCTTTTCTTCCTTTGACTTCAATCTTGACTTTGACTTTGACTTTCGAAACACGGGGTGTTACAGCCTCCCCTTCTTAAGGGAATTTCGTCCCGAAATTAGGCTGAAGCCATAACAAACGACTGCGGGTATTTTGCCTTCATGTCACTTTCGAGTTCCCAGGTGAACTCTGCGCCGTGTTTGCTTTCCCAGCGAACCTTCATAATGGGAATGCGTGAGCGCCTGAGCTTCTTGGTTTCTCAGTCCATGATCTCGACAGGCTTCTCCACGAAGTATAATGTTTCGTCCACTTGTAGATCCTCTAGTGGAACTTGTAAATCCTGCTCAGCTAGGCACTTTCTCAGGTTTGATACATGGAAAGTCGGGCGGAACATATCAAGGCGCGAGCTTTCCTTTCTTGCCGAATATGATCACACCCTTCCAAGGTGATACCTTTAGGAGTACGTGATCGCCAACGTCAAATTCAAGAGGCTTGCGCCGTCTATCAGCGTAGCTTTTCTGACGACTCCGAGCTTTCAGCAGATTGTCTCGAATTTGGAGGATTTTGTCAGTCGTTTCTTGCAGTAGCTCGGGACCGGTTAGTTACGCATCTCCGATCCCATGCCACACAATCGGCGATCGACATTTTCTTCCGTATAATGCCTCAAATGGTGCCATTTGTATACTGGAATGATAATTGTTATTGTACGAGAATTCGACCAAAGGTAAGTGAGCGTCCCAATTACCACTGAAATCTATGACACACGAGCGAAGCATGTCTTCAAGAGTATGAATCGTTCTTTCAGTCTGACCGTCGGTTTGGGGATGGAAAGCAGTACTTAGATTAAGCATAGTACCGAGAGCATATTGAAATTTCCCAAAGTCGCGAGGTAAACCGACCATCGCGGTCAGAGATGATGTCACGAGGTGTACCGTGTCGACAGATAATTTCGTCGGTGTAGATTCGGGCTAATTTTTCTACCTTGAAGTCTTCTCATATTGGCAGGAAATGAGCAGATTTAGTCAAACGGTCAACGATAACCCAGATACTATCGTGACTTGAGGTTGTACGCGGAAGTTTCGTGATAAAGTCCATGGCTATGCTTTCCCATTTCCACATTAGGATCTCGGGTTGCACAAGCAAGCCAGAGGGTCTTTGTTGTTCGGCCTTGACTTTCGAGCAAGTCAGGCACTTCGAAACATAGATTGTGATATCCTTCTTCATTCCAGGCCACCAGTACCGTTGACGAAGGTCATGATACATCTTGTCGGTACTAGGATAAATAGAATATCGAGACTTGTGGGCTTCATCCAACAGGATTTGTCGCAAGTTAGTGCGTTTGGGAATCCAAATTCGGTCCAAATAATGGAATATCCCATGCGATTTATTCACTAACTACTCTCCGTTATGGTATCCATTCCTTCTTCAAAGTGCGTTCGGTAAAACAGGCATGCTGAGCGTCGCGGATAAGAGTTTTGAGATGATGCTGGGCGTGAAAATTACAAACACTATGCAAATAGCTTCGTCTGCTGAGGGCATCGGCAACGACATTTGCTTTGCCAGGATGGTAACGAATCTCACAGTCGTAATCGTTGAGAAGTTCTACCCGTCGGCGTTGACGCATATTTAGTTCTTTTTGGCTGAAGATGTGTTGTAGGCTCCTGTGGTTGGTGAAGACCGTACACTTGGTACCATAAAGGTAGTGTCGCCAAATCTTCAATGCAAAAACAACTGCGCCTAGCTCGAGGTCGTGGGTTGTATAGTTCTTCTCGTGGATCTTGAGCTGACGAGATGGTAAGCGATAACCTTGTCTCGTTGCATGAGAACACAACCAAGACCAAGGTTCGAGGCATCGCAATAGACAATAAAGTCATCGTTTCTGTCGGGTAAAGCAAGAACGGGAACGTTGCAGAGCATATGATTGAGGGTTTGAAAGGTAGTCTCTTGCTCAGTTCCCCAATCAAAAGGCTTGTCTTTATGCGTCAAAGAGGTAAGCGGGACGACGATTTTAGAGAATCCTTCGATGAATCAACGATAATAGCCCGCTAGTCCGAGGAAAGAACGGACTTCAGACGGGTTCTTAGGTGTAACCCAACTCTTAATAGCTTCGATTTTTGTGGGGTCGATGTGAATACCTTGACTATTGACAATATGACCAAGGAATTGAACCTCCTCCAGCCAAAATTCGCACTTGGAGAACTTGGCATAGGGTCGATTCCCTTGGAGCAGTTCAAGAACCAAACGTAGATGTTGCGCGTGTTCGGTTTTCGTCTTGGAATAGATAAGGATATCATTGATGAACACGATGACGAAGCGGTCAAGAAATGGTTTACACACGCGATTCATGAGATCCATGAAAACCCTGGGTGCGTTGGTTAAACCAAAAGGCATAACAACGAACTCATAGTGGCCGTAACGAGTGCGAAAAGCGGTTTTGGGTATATCCTCCTCTTGAATGCGTAACTGGTGATAGCCTGAGCGTAGATCGATCTTCGAAAAACATGTAGCACCTTGTAGCTGATCAAACAAATCACTGATTCTAGGCAGGGGATAGCGATTCTTGATTGTTAGTGTCACACCCTGACTTTTGCGGAAGCGTGATTATGGTGTGACTTTCTTAATATCATTGCATTCAATCATAACATCAACTATATGATAAAACCATAGGTTTGTCATCCATTAAATAAGTGTAAAACATAACAACATCATTTTAAAACGTAGACTTCACATTCAAGTTTTACAAATCATACAAATTGTTTATGAGCCTATTAAAGACTCGTCAAAAGTTAATGAATAACACCAAGGTTTGGAAGACGTGTCTCGTCCAGGAATAAGACACACTAACCAAACTCAAAGACCATGGATGACATCTTTATTCTTAACGCAGCATAAAAACTTCCAACGCCCGCCAGATCCACTTTACAAATTCCCTGAAATACATGTAGTTTGAAAAACATCAACAAAAGTTGAGCGAGTTCATGTGTTCGTTTGTGTGTATGTATAAACCTTTGAAACGTTGTAAGTATGTATGTAAGTCCCTGGTATGTAGCAATAAGGAAAAAGAGATCACCAATGGTTTGCAAGGCCATTGATATGTGTGAAGTGATGCAGGAAGACTCAAACCTAGCAGATTTCGCATCGGGCTTCCGGCTGTAAGACATAGTCACCACATGGTCCACTCAGCGGAATCAGGGGTGGGGCTCGCTACACCCAAATAGATCTATCACTCATGCCCCTCGGTCCTACACGAGGATTGATGGCCTTAATCGCCCTACTCATTCACATGATCTAGTAGTAAACCCTCCTTAAGCTAACCATACCATGTACAAAAATGTCTGTAGTAGTTGTAACATGTATTCCACCCCCGAAGTATAAAACTGAAAACAGTTAAGAGAAAAGGGGGACAGGAACTCACAATATTGCGTCTTCAGTATGTGTAACCCAAGTCTCCTCAGCAAACACGACTACCTACAGTGTACTAACGTCTATTAGACGAACGGGCCGTGCCTTTGCTTAGTATGAAGGTTTTTGAGTTACGTTTCTTGTTTTCCCAATATTATTCCAAGTTATAATTATTAGTTAAAATGATTATTTTAACTCTAAATTATACTTCATTTTGGAATAATTGTTAAACAATATTTCTTTATTAGTACTTCTCAAGTATTTTAACTTGTATTTCCTTCCCAAGGATGGGGGTATCTCATACATGTGTATTCGTATTTTTTTGTAGGTGTGTTTTTAGCCATGTATTGGCGTCGTATTCCGGTGTATTATTCCCATTAAAAATATACTAATATATTCCCAATATATACTTCCAAAACAATATATTTTCAAGTCTCACTTTGAAAATATATATAACTTATTTCTCAAAATAATGTATTCCAAGAAAATATATATTTTTACTTCCAAACATAATATATTCTCCCTTGTTGAAAATATGTTGTGACTTGATAATATTTATAAAAACCATATTTTCATTTCCTTCGTTTCCAAAATAATGTTTACCAAAAATATATTGTAACGGTATATTCCGGAATAATTTGTAAGTTACGTTTTAGCGTACGATTTCACAATATCAAGTGTGTAACTTAAATATTTATTCCGAAAGATTTCTGGTATTATTTTGGAGTTGTAATTTTCCATGGTATTTTAAGTTATATTATTTTACCCTAAAGTAATATAACTAGTTCACAAAATATGCAAATATTCCCACAAGTGACTTAGTATAAAATATATATTCTGAATATATATTTATCCATTTTTATTTACGAAAACCAACCTCCGATACTTTGTATTTTTGTAACAAAACCTATGGCGAAGTTTATTTTGAAAAACAAAGTTAAAACATATTTGGAAACACTTGTTAGAAAATAATTTCTAAGTGTTGGAATTTTTTTGGAAAATTTCGCCATAGTCTCCTTTGTAAATGGAGGTGTCCATGCTAATAAGGATATCATTTTCTTTTCCAAAAATCATTCAAACCATCAACAAACATACTCTAAACAATATTACACTTACCAAGTGCAAAAACTACTCGATTTATCACCCAACATGAACTTGATGTTTTTATAGAAACGCGTAGTAACTCGGTGAAGTGTTTAGCGGGTTTAGTTACCCTCCAAAGTGTGTTTACTTTTGTTAAAATCTCATTTTCGGGATTTTTAGATGTTCACAACTTGTGAACTATTTTACAAAAATATCTATTTACACATTTTCATGTCTTACTAGGATCCATATACTTATTTCTTTCCAAAAATAGTGTAAGAATCATGATCTTTCAAAATCCGTCTTTTTAACTTGGTTTGTTTAGAAAAATCATTCTCAAGACTTGGATTTACAAGATTACTAGTTTACTTGGTTTATTATTTTTCAAGAAAAGTCATCCTACTTTCAAGTTCATGTCTTCACTAGTGGACGATTATTTCATGTACGCATAATCTTCTCTAACTTGTTAAACCATGTTTTTAATCATAACTTAACATGTTTCATATGATGACTAACCATCATATTACTAGTAATCATCAAGAAATCATCAACACATTCAAACAACATCACACTATCATTATTTCATCTTGTTTCATCATCTTTAAGCTTATGTTTCAAGATTTAAGATTCAAGTCTTTTAGAGTTCATAAGATTTCATCATAAAATAACCTTTAACCACTACAAACATGAAGTAAACAAGGATCAAAGAAGCTTACATCTAGCTTAAAGCTAGGGAAGATCAATGGGGAAAAATGAGTGAATAAAAGCACATAAGAGAGGTCCTTGATGATTCGTGAGTTCCACACTTCGCGATTCACCTTTGTGCGCCTTGTGAGAAGCTTGGAATACTTGAATGAAGATTGAAAATGGTGATATGTTGGAAGGGGGTGTTGGCCGTAGCTTTTAGTGGGGGAAGAGGAGTGAAGTGAGTTGTGATATTTGTTGGAGAAGATGGTGGATATTATAAACATAATCTCTAATACCCAATGGTTAAGGTGTCCTCCCAAGTACAAACATATTTAATGAAGATCTAGCCAATTCCAAGAAAAGCTTATGAAGATATAACAAGATTTAAAATAATCTTTGGTGGGGCCTTATGGGAGCCGTGAATTGGCATGGGGGGGGGGTAAATTGTTAATTAAATGGTAAGTAGGTGATTTGGTGGAAGGTTAAAGTGTTAAGTCTAGTGCTTAGTGTGTTGCATGTGTTATGTAATGTGTTAGTGTGCTCGGGAACCAATACTAGCTCAGAAACAAAAATGAAACAATGTTTTTAACAATATTTTGGTGTCCCGGGTTATGTCCGGTTGTTCGGTTAGATACCGTTCCGTTAAAGTGCTAAGTTATTCCGTATAGTGTCTTTTATGTAACCTTTTGTGACACTTTTAATTCTCGGCACTTAGGAAAGCATACAGGACCATTTTGCCATGTTTTTGCACATTACTAGCATATTTAAAATGCTGAATTTTGTTAATTAATGCAGAATTCTGTACTTTGAGTGAGTTTTAGGCACTCTCCGGTACTTAAGCTATCACCTAGTGACGCAGTTTTATGGTCCCTACTTCCCTACACTCCCTACTAGTGTAGTACCTTGTCTCTGTCTCATACTGAGCCTTAAAACATTGTCTGTCTATGTGCTGGCATTGTCAGCATGTTTCTGAGTTATCCACTCTGATGCGTGTGTATTGTAATATATTTTAGATAATATTTTAAGCCTTTTTTACACTTTTTTAGCCAAGTTTTATATTTATAAAACACGATATTTACTAACACTAAACACACATATGGGCAAGTGCACCCATTGTGGACGTAGTATAGTGTTGGTAAGATACCGAGGTCGTCCAAGGACACAAGAGCTTTTAGTACCGGTTTATCCTCAACGTCTAATCAAATCAAAATGTTAGAAAAAGATTTTAAACTAAGAAAATAAAACTAACTAAATGCTGAAAAATAAAATAGAAATAAAAATAAAAACAGATAGACAAGATGAATCACTTGGATCCGACTCGTGTATTAGTATAACCTTTGATTATTTTCGCAGTTTTGCACTTGTTTAAGAGATTATCTAAAGGGTCGGATTATTGAAAGATAATGAATTAAGTTATTAATGCAAATTATGGTAGGCCCTTCTTTTGGAGGTGACGTTACCCTCGACTAAGTAGTCTGAGTCAGCAGGGATACAGTCCTAAATAGCCGGGTTATAGTATTAATAGTAGTTTACTTATGAGGGGGTCAAAGAGTTTGGATCCCCGCCATCCAATACCTTTGGGTATTGAAGGAGATCCTACTAAATTTGACCCAGGTCCCTTGCAGGACCTCTAAACGCTGAACAAGGGCAAGACCCTTACCAAACCGTTCCCTTAACCCCCGACCAGGTAGCCAACATACCTCCATATAGACCGTGGAGATATGAATGGTGGAAATCTTTTATTTTATATAGACAGTAAAATAATGCCAAGACACCACGGACAAACGATAAGGAAAAGTCACCTTCAACATAAGAAACTATTTATTAAACTCATTAATACAAAACCAAATAAAAAGTGCAAAAGATTAAAAATAAAAAGTATTATACTAAACACTTGTCTTCACCAAGTGATGTAAGAGACTTAGGCAAACATGGCCTTGATTGTCAAGAACTCTTACGATCAGTCTTGGATCCCGAGACGACTCACACACTCTATGATGGACAATGGATGATGGTGGTGGATGATGGTGTTGTGATGGTGGTGGGTGGTGGATGAAGTGTGAGAGAGGTGGTGTGCCAAGGGATGAGTTGCAATGAAGGCAAGCACTCCTATTTATAGGCTGAACAGAGGCCTGGGCACGGCTCCGTGCCTGTCTGACACTATCTCTCCTCATTAATTGTAATTCGCAATTACAATTAATGCGCCTGCAGTACTTTGGTCACGCCCCCGTGTTCACTGGGCACAGCCCCGTGGTGAGCAATAGAAGCTTCTACAGGTTTGTCTTTTCTGCTGCTTCTTGGGCACGGCCCCGTGCTCGCTGAGCACGGGGCGTGTTCAGTCTTATGCCTTCTCTGTTTTGCTTTGGAGGATGCTGCTGAGGGGTCGGGCAATCCACTTTTGTTCCTTTTCTTGTATTTATGTTAGATTTAGCTGTCTTTTTGCTTCTTTTGTTAATTTGAGCTCATTTAATCCTGAAAATACAAAAGGAAGACAAAAACACACTTTTTCCAACATTAGTACTTAAAAAGGGTTAGTTTTATGCCTCATTTGATGTAATTTATATGTTGCATTTTACACACATCAAATATCCCCACACTTGAACTTTTGCTTGTCCTCAAGCAAAACTCTTTAATATGTGGCTTACACTCCCAAATGGAATGGGTAGAAGACAAGGTTTTGGCTTGTCATAGAGTGTCGGGAATCCAAGATCTTTATTGGGTCTTATTTTTATTTATTTACAATCCTATTCGTCATGATTTATTAAAAACTTTTCATAAGGTAAATTATTTATTAAGGCATAACATGCCTTTTTAAAATTCCATTTATATACAAGTTCACATACCTTACGGGAGAAATCACTCACACTCGGCCGAATGTGTATTTTTAGTGAATCACTCGAGAGCGGCATGGAACTTATTCCTACCATAAGCTTGCCAAGCAATCAATCCTCCTCCTTTTTAACTTTATACCTTTGTAAATATCAAGAGGACTTTTTGGGGTGAAGGGTTAGGCTTGGGCTAAAGGTGGGTAGTTGGGTTAGTGGTTAGTAGAAAAGGGCGAAAGTCGTAAATAGCGTCGGTTTTCGTAAAACATTTTGTTTTTGTGACTTTTTATTTTTAATGAAGTATTTCTTCAAACAAGCTTTTGTTTGAGGAGCTTTGTTTGTTTATTTCTAACTTCATTATATATATATATATATATATATATATATATATTTTATTTTTTTTATTTATTTTTATTTTTTTATTTTTTTAGTCACACGAAAACCGAGCTTGTTACTAAAATAAAGGGTAAAAATAAAAAGGGTTTTTTTTTGGTCGGTAAAAAGGGTTTTGGGGTTAAGAAACAAAAAGGTTTAGGCTCAAAGGGGCTAACTAGGGGGAGTTTTTGGGTAGGTGAAAAGAAAAATAAAAATAATGGTTTTGAAAGAAAAAGGGTTAGTCCTAATGCCTCCATCATTTACTTACTTGGGTTTAAGTTGGTAAGGATCGGGAATGAATTGTCGTGGCAAGTTCTAGAGTCGTAAGAACCAAGCGGCTATTTACACAAGAAACGAAAAATGAGCATTTAGCGTAAAGATATATATTTGTATGCTCAATAAAGGCTCAAAACTCACTTTTGTGGGAATGGGTTTTTATGTGATCAAGTATATATAATCGAATTTTAACTAAGCTTGTCATGCCGTTTCATAATTTTCTTATGTTGGTTCTTTTTATCACGACGCTATCGGTTGTAAACTTGTAAAAATATAACCTTGTTAGTCTTAGAATTCCTAACTTAAACTTTAGACAAGTAAAAAAATGAATTTTTTTTTTTTAAAAATTGGGGTGATTAGCGGTTCCAATAGAGTTTTGTGTAAGGCTTGTTATTAGGACTTGCAAAATTCAAGGTTTTAGCATCCCCCCACACTTAAATTACACATTGTCCTCAATGTGTCCCAAAAATAAATTTTTAGGTTGATTGAATGTGTAACATGGTTTTAGAAGCAAAATTTTATGTTACTGGCAGTCTGGGCACGGCCCCGTGTCCATTGGACACGACCCCGTGTTCAACTGCCAGTAATGAAAACTTACAGAAGATGGACATGGGGGCGTGTTGGCTAGGCACGACCCAGTGTCTAGCAAAAATCTGCAGAAAAATAAACAAACAGCAGATCTGGGAGGTGAGCACGGGGGCGTGTCGGCTGGGCACGTCCCCGTGTGGACTGTCTGCAAGGCTGAAAAACAGGTTTCTTCTTCCGGTTTTCCTATCCTGGCTTTATTAGTGCTAATGATTGTACCTGTTTTATCACTAAATACCACACCAAGCAATACCAAACGTCCTAATTTACCATAGTTAATCATCCAAACCATAAAGTAAAAGAAAATTAAAGCAGAAAGTAAAAAGGAGTTAAGGAAAGTAAATTGTCTAACACTCGGCACGCAGGCCGGAAATTGTTTTGATAGATAAAAGGGGACCTTAACCTGTGGGCTTACCATCAACCCGCTCTTGCTCCTTCAACCTCCTAGTCCATATCCTCATCGCTGTCATCACCTCCATCCCCATGACCCGCCATATACTCCCGGATGCTTCCGATGTCGTCTTGGATATCATTGATGTTTCGTTCGATAGCTCTGACCCGGTGGTATGTATTGTTGGCAAGGTTGTAGGTGTTCCTGGTGCACATGAGGTTTTCCTGCAAAAGATCATGTATACTTTGAAGGTTAGGAAAACCGCCTCCTTGGGAGGAGGATTGACCCGGATCACCATGGGGTTGATACTGGTAGTGGGGAGGTGGAGCGTGAAGGACTAGGGCCTCCTGTGGGTTCCATGCATGGCCTTGCATCCTTTGAAAGCTCACTGATCCGTTTTCCGCCTCATAAATTAGGTTCATGGCGCGGCAAATGTGATAATCAACTCGTCCCGACCATGGGCTCCTTTCAAAGGACCTAGGAATGCGCGTGAAGTGCTTGAAGAGGCGGTACACCCATCCCCCAAAGAAGATAGGGGTTGGTGCACGAGCAAGGTGGTTTAGATGCATGTTTCGAAGCAGGAGATATGGAACATCGAGGGCCCTTCGGTTGTGGATGCAGTGAAGGACTACCAAATCTTTCCACCCAACAACTCCGCTACTGTCATGTCTTTGGCTGAGAGAGTAAGTGAGGAGCCTATGAATGTAGCGATAAAGCGGATCCCTCAGCTTAGTACTCTTTGTGCTGCTGGGGTTGTAGTGTCCTACACCGATTTGGGCCCATGCGGCTTGGCGCTCATTTTCATCTAGATCTCGTAATCCCCCAGTGTTTTCCTCATTCCCCGATCCTTCTTCCGCATACAGTCCCACTATTGCTCCGAATTGTGCCATAGAGATCGAGTACCTTGTCCCACCACATCGAAATGCAACCCCCTCATTGTCAAACGGGTCACACCTTGAAGTGAAGGTGAAAATACTATAGAACTCCATAGTGCATTGATGTACCGACCGAAGCCGAGTGGTCAAGGCAGCCCTTAGTGGTCCGGTAACAAGGTTGTTGAATCGGTCGAGCTGGTTTACCAAGGTTAACAGGTTCGTGCACGCTTGCCTTGGGTATTCCTCGGGTCTAGTCTGAAGTATCTCGTATCTTGCCCTAGCATCGAGCTCGTTTGCGTTAAATCTTGTGAACTTCGACATCTTGATGTTGTTAGATCTGGAAATAACGTTGAAAATCTGCAGAAAATCGCCTTGGACCAGAGCTTTTTCGGGGAAACGGGGCGTGTGGAATGATGTAACTTTTATGAAAAGAGGGTTTTATCCCGACAGTTGCGTCGACATGGCCCCGTGTCCATGTGAAAGTCGTCTTTTCTTGGTCTTCAGGTGCTATCGGAATTTGAAAATAACCTGAAAAACCATCCAGGAAACAGTAAAATTTATGACCGGATAGTCGTTCTAACATTTAATCAATGAAGGGTAAAGGAAAGTGATCTTTCCTCGTTGCTTCATTTAACCGTCTATAGTCTATGCAAACTCTCCATCCTGTGACGGTTCTTGTTGGTATTAATTCATTTTTTTCATTAGTTATTACCGTCATACCTCCTTTCTTCGGGACTACTTGGACGGGACTTACCCATGGACTATCGGAGATAGGATAGATTAGTCCGGCGTCAAGTAGTTTGATGACCTCATTTTTAACCACTTCGTGCACATTGGGATTTACTCTACGTTGTGGTTGTATCACTGTTTTGTAGTCATCATTCATTAAAATTTTGTGCGTGCACATGGAAGGATTTATTCCTTTAATATCTACAAGCTTCCAAGCAATCGCATTTTTGTGTTTTTTAAGAAGATTAACTAATTTTTCTTTTTCTACGCTACTTAATTTAGACGAAATAATTACAGGTAAATTACCATCTTTGTCTAGAAAAGCATATTCCAAACCTTTCGGAAGTTCTTTGAGCTCAAGGGGTTGGTCTTTAGGAGACACCTTACTTTGTGGCTCATCAAGATCAAGAACTTTAAAAGTTTGTTCTATGGCAACCTCTTCTTCAACAAAGTGGTCAACTTCTTCAGTTGTATCGGGTGGCTCATCTTCATCTTCAATTAGGGGGTCATTATTACCGAAAGGATATTTCATTGAACGCTCAAGATCTATGCTCCTTTTGAATGCCCCTAACTGAAGAGGTAGATTGTTAAATTTCCGGTTTTTCAAAGCTTCATGAGTTTTTACAAAAGGTTTTCCCAAGACTAGAGGAGCGTCATCAAGGATGACAAAGTCGGTTGGAATAACCATTTGATTTGTTTGAACCAAGACATCCTCAACTACACCGTTTGATTTTATTACTTTCCGATTGGATAGAAAAATGGGTATTTGAAGTGGAGCAAAATCACTAATACTTAATTTTTCAAAAATGTAATTAGGCATTATGTTAACACAAAGATCTTTATCAATGGTGACATTACTAATAAATGAATTTTGAAAAAAAACATGGAACCGATGTAATGTTAATTTCAAAAGGATCTTCTTTTATTAGTGAAGTTTGATCATTGGTTAACTTAACACTTACCATTTCTTCAATTTTAGTGTTAGTGCTTAACTCTTTTAAAAACTTAGCATGAGTTGTTACTAAACAATGATTTTCAAAAGAAGGTGACAAGAGATTAATTTCTTCAAAATTAGACTCTTCTTGAATTTTAACGTTATCGGCCTCACCTTTTTCGTTGTTTAGCTCATGTGTCGGGTTTTCACTTATTTGTTCTTCCATTTTTAATTCCTCATTTATCGTTTCTTCCTTTTTTAATTCTTCTCTTGTGCGGGACTCCTCTTCCCTTGCGCGAGATTCTTTTATGCATCTTTCGATAAATTTGAGTTTTTCTATTATCCTATCGGCTATGTCGGTGATAGAGTAAGGATCGGGATCCTCATGGCTTGAATCCGGTTGTTCGATCCTTGGTTCCTCATAGTACCCATATGAAGTAGATGGTTCACATCATTGTTCTTCATGGTTAGCATATGATGAATAAGGGTCGAAATTTTGTTCTTCATAGTACTCATATGAGGTGGGTTGTTCACGCCATGGTTCCTCATAATAAGCGTATGAAGGTGGTCGCTCATATCTTGAATTCCCAAAGTATGAGTATGAAGGTTCATACCTTGGTTCATCAAAATATGAGTATGAGGGAGAAGGTTCATACCTTTGGTCTTCATAGGATGTGTATGAAGTTGATGGCTCGTACCTGGGCTCCTCATAATGGTTGTATGAAGTGGATGGTTGAAACAAGTTACAATATTGTACCGAGTGCGGGTTACCACAATTTGTGCAATAGTCTCTCATATAATCATCCTCTTCATAGGTGTAGTTGTAGCCTCCTGAGTATTGATCCATAGGAATCACTCAACAGACCACAACTGAGTCTCGGGACCAGAAAACAAAAACAAAGACGGAAACAGACCCCGTGTTCAGTGGACACGACCCCGTGTTCAAGGTCTGTATCTGGGCGTTTTAATTAAAGTTACTGGTCTCGTTGGACACGGGGGCGTGTTCAGTGAGCACGGCCCCGTGTTTAGACTCTGTATCTGGGTATCTAACTAAAAATATGAAGCACGGAGGCGTGTTCACTAGACACGGCCCCGTGTTCAAGCTACTGTAAATGCAAACTAAACAAAAATGCAGAAAAATGTGCGCGCGTTTTGAAAAAGTTTTGAAAAACTGATTAGGCCGTCGATTTTAAGCTTTCTTAAAATCCTTGTGTCCCCGGCAACGGCGCCAAAAACTTGATGCGTGTGCAGTGTAATATATTTTAGATATATATTTTAAGCCCTTTTTACACTTTTTTAGCCAAGTTTTAAATTTATAAAACACGATATTTACTAACACTAAACACACATATGGGCAAGTGCACCCATCGTGGACGTAGTATAGTGTTGGTAAGATACTGAGGTCGTCCAAGGACACAAGAGCTTTTAGTACCGGTTTATCCTCAACGTCTAATCAAATCAAAATGTTAGAAAAAGATTTTAAACTAAGAAAATAAAACTAACTAAATGCTGAAAAATAAAATAGAAATAAAAATAAAAACAGATAGACAAGATGAATCACTTGGATCCGACTCGTGTATTAGTATAACCTTTGATTATTTTCGCAGTTTTGCACTTGTTTAAGAGATTATCTTAGTTATTGTAGTAGGCCCCTCTTTTGAAGGCGACGTTACCCTCAACCCAGTAGTTTGAGTCAGCAAGGATACAATCCTAAAGGGTCGGATTATTGAAAGATAATGAATTAAGTTATTAATGTAAATTATGGTAGGCCCCTCTTTTGGAGGTGACGTTACCCTCGACTAAGTAGTCTGTGTCAGCTGGGATACAGTCCTAAATAGTCGGGTTATAATATTAATAGTAGTTTACTTATGAGGGGGTCAAAGAGTTTGGATCCCCGCCATCCAATACCTTTGGGTATTGAAAGAGATCCTACTAAATTTGACCCAGGTCCCTTGCAGGACCTCTAAACGCTGAACAAGGGCAAGACCCTTACCAAACCGTTCCCTTAACCCCCGACCAGGTAGCCAACATACCTCCATATAGACCGTGGAGATATGAATGGTGAAAATCTTTTATTTTATATAGACAGTAAAATAATGCCAAGACACCACGGACAAACGATAAGGAAAAGTCACCTTCAACATAAGAAACTGGTTATTAAAGTCATTAATACAAAACCAAATAAAAAGTGCAAAAGATTAAAAATAAAAAGTATTTATACTAAACACTTGTCTTCACCAAGTGATGTAAGAGACTTAGGCAAACATGGCCTTGATTGTCAAGAACTCTTACGATCAGTCTTGGATCCCGAGACGACTCACACACTCTATGATGGACAATGGATGATGGTGGTGGATGATGGTGTTGTGATGGTGGTGGGTGGTGGATGAAGTGTGAGTGAGGTGGTGTGCCAAGGGATGAGTTGCAATGAAGCCAAGCACTCGTATTTATAGGCTGAACAGAGGCCTGGGCACGGCCCCGTGTCCGCTGGGCATGGCCCCGTGCCTGTCTGACACTATCTCTCCTCATTAATTGTAATTCGCAATTACAATTAATGCGCCTGCAGTACTTTGGGCACGCCCCCGTGTTCACTGGGCAAGGCCCTGTGGTGAGCAATAGAAGCTTCTACAGGTTTGTCTTTTCTGCTGCTTCTTGGGCACGGCCCCGTGCTCGCTGAGCACGGGGCGTGTTCAGTCTTCTGCCTTCTCTGTTTTGCTTGGGAGGATGCTGTTGAGGGGTCAGGCAATCCACTTTTGTTCCTTTTCTTGTATTTATGTTAGATTTAACTGTCTTTTTGCTTCTTTTGTTAATTTGAGCTCATTTAATCATGAAAATACAAAAGGAAGACAAAAACACACTTTTTCCAACATTAGTACTTAAAAAGGGTTAGTTTTATGCCTCATTTGATGTAATTTATATGTTGCATTTTACGCACATCACACTCACTGTGCTAGCTGTGCTTTGTGCATCAAGTTTGTCACTAAAGTTTGTATGTGATAAATGTTGTGACAGTAAGAAATGTGATGCACATGTATGTATGATACAGAAATCAGAAAGCAATTTAAGTCATCAGTTGTAATTAAGCACAGTCATTAAGCATAAATTAATATTAATTAAACGTACGGATGCATGCAAATTTGACAGTTGTCACATTAGAAAATGATATGCTTATTAGCATAGAGACCTCTATTTACAAAGGAGACTATGGCGAAATTTTCCAAAAATCATTCAAACCATCAACAAACATACTCTAAACAATATTACACTTACCAAGTGCAAAAACTACCCCATTTATCACCCAACATGAACTTGATGTTTTATAGAAACACGTAGTAACTCGGTGAAGTGTTTAGTGGGTTTAGTTACCCTCCAAAGTGTGTTTACTTTTGTTAAAATCTCATTCTCGGGATTTTTAGATTTCACAACTTGTGAACATATTTTACAAAAATATCTATTTACACATTTTCATGTCTTACTAGGATCCATATACTTATTTCTTTCCAAAAATAGTGTAAGAATCATGATCTTTCAAAATTCGTCTTTTTAACTGGGTTTGTTTAGAAAAATCATTCTCAAGACTTGGATTTACAAGATTACTAGTTTACTTGGTTTATTATTTTTCAAGAAAAATCATCCTACTTTCAAGTTCATGTCTTCACTAGTGGATGATTATTTCATGTACACATAATCATCTCTAACTTGTTAAACCATGTTTTTAATCATAACTTAACAAGTTTCATATGATGACTAACCATCATATTACTAGTAATCATCAAGAAATCATCAACACATTCAAACAACATCATACTCTCATTATTTCATCTTGTTTCATCATCTTTAAGCTTATGTTTCAAGATTTAAGATTGAAGTCTTTTAGAGTTCATAAGATTTCATCATAAAATAACCTTTAACCACTACAAACATGAAGTAAACAAGGATCAAAGAAGCTTACATCTAGCTTAAAGCTAGGGAAGATCAATGGGGAAAATGAGTGGATAAAAGCACATAAGAGAGGTCCTTGATGATTTGTGAGTTCCACACTTCGTGATTCACCTTTGTGCACCTTGTGAAAAGCTTGGAATACTTGAATGAAGATAGAAAATGGTGATATGTTGGAAGGGGGTGTTGGCCGTAGCTTTTAGTGGGGGAAGAGGAGTGAAGTGAGTTGTGATATTTGTTGGAGAAGATGGTGGATATTATAAACATAATCTCTAATACCCAATGGTTAAGGTGTCCTCCCAAGTACAAACATATTTAATGAAGATCTAGCCAATTCCAAGAAAAGCTTATGAAGATATAACAAGATTTAAAATAATCTTTGGTGGGGCCTTATGGGAGCCGTGAATTGGCATGGGGGGGGGGGGGTAAATTGTAAATTAAATGGTAAGTAGGTGATTTGGTGGAAGGTTAAAGTGTTAAGTATAGTGCTTAGTGTGTTGCATGTGTTATGTAATGTGTTAGTGTGCTCGGGAACCAATACTAGCTCAGAAAAAAAAATGAAACAATGTTTTTAACAATATTTTGGTGTCCCGGGTTATGTCCGGTTGTTCGGTTAGATACCGTTCCGTTAAAGTGCTAAGTTATTCCTTATGGTGTCTTTTATGTAACCTTTTGTGACACTTTTAATTCCCGACACTTAGGAAAGCATACAGGACCATTTTGCCATGTTTTTGCACATTACTAGCATATTTAAAATGCCGAATTTTGTTAATTAATGCAGAATTCTGCACTTTGAGTGAGTTTTAGGCACTTTCCGGTACTTAAGCCATCACCTAGTGACGCAGTTTTATGGTCCCTACTTCCCTACACTCCCTACTAGCGTAGTACCTTGTCTCTGGCTCATATTATGGCTTAAAACATTATCTGTCTATGTGCTGGCATTGTCAGCATGTTTCTGAGTTATCCACTCACTGTGCTAGCTGTGCTTTGTGCATCAAGTTTGTCACTGAAGTTTGTATGTGATAAATGTTGTGACAGTATGAAATGTGATGCAGATGTATGTATGATACAGAAATCAGAAAGCAGTTTAAGTCATCAGTTGTAATTAAGCACAGTCATTAAGCATAAATTAATATTAACTAAACGTACGGATGCATGCAAATTTGACAGTTGTCACATTAGAAAATGATATGTTTATTAGCATAGACACCTCCATTTACAAAGGAGACTATGGCGAAATTTTCCAAAAATCATTCAAACCATCAACAAACATACTCTAAACAATATTACACTTACCAAGTGCAAAAACTAGCCCATTTATCACCCAACATGAACTTGATGTTTTATAGAAACGCGTAGTAACTCGGTGAAGTGCTTAGTGGGTTTAGTTACCCTCCAAAGTGTGTTTACTTTTGTTAAAATCTCATTCTCGGGATTTTTAGATTTCACAACTTGTGAACATATTTTACAAAAATATCTATTTACACATTTTCATGTCTTACTAGGATCCATATACTTATTTCTTTCCAAAAATAGTGTAAGAATCATGATCTTTCAAAATCCGTCTTTTTAACTTGGTTTGTTTACAAAAATCATTTTCAAGACTTGGATTTACAAGATTACTAGTTTACTTGGTTTATTATTTTTCAAGAAAAATCATCCTACTTTCAAGTTCATGTCTTCACTAGTGGATGATTATTTCATGTACACATAATCATCTGTAACTTGTTAAACCATGTTCTTAATCATAACTTAACAAGTTTCATATGATGACTAACCATCATATTACTAGTAATAATCAAGAAATCATCAACACATTCAAACAACATCATACTATCATTATTTCATCTTGTTTCATCTCTTTAAGCTTATGTTTCAAGATTTAAGATTCAAGTCTTTTAGAGTTCATAAGATTTCATCATAAAATAACCTTTAACCACTACAAACATGAAGTAAACAAGGATCAAAGAAGCTTACATCTAGCTTAAAGCTAGGGAAGATCAATGGGGGAAAATGAGTGGATAAAAGCACATAAGAGAGGTCCTTGATGATTCGTGAGTTCAACACTTCGCGATTCACCTTTGTGCACCTTGTGTGAAGCTTGGAATACTTGAATGAAGATTGAAAATGGTGATATGTTGAAAGGGGTGTTGACCATAGCTTTTAGTGGGGGAAGAGGAGTGAAGTGAGTTGTGATATTTGTTGGAGAAGATGGTGGATATTATAAACATAATCTCTAATACCCAATGGTTAAGGTGTCCTCCCAAGTATAAACATATTTAATGAAGATCTAGCCAATTCCAAGAAAAGCTTATGAAGATATAACAAGATTTAAAATAATCTTTGGTGGGGCCTTATGGGAGCCGTGAATTGGCATGGGGGGGGGGGGTAAATTGTAAATTAAATGGTAAGTAGGTGATTTGGTGGAAGGTTAAAGTGTTAAGTCTAGTGCTTAGTGTGTTGCATGTGTTATGTAATGTGCTAGTGTGCTCGGGAACCAATACTAGCTCAGAAAAAAAAATGAAACAACGTTTTTAACAATATTTTGGTGTCCCGGGTTATGTCTGGTTGTTCGGTTAGATACCGTTCCGTTAAAGTGCTAAGTTATTCCGTATAGTGTCTTTTATGTAACCTTTTGTGACACTTTTAATTCCCGACACTTAGGAAAGCATACAGGACCATTTTGCCTTGTTTTTGCACATTACTAGCATATTTAAAATGCCGAATTTTGTTAATTAATGCAGAATTCTGCACTTTGAGTGAGTTTTAGGCACTCTCCGGTACTTAAGCTATCACCTAGTGACGCAGTTTTATGGTCCCTACTTCCCTACAATCCCTACTAGTGTAGTACCTTGTCTCTGGCTCATACTGAGCCTTAAAACATTGTATGTCTATGTGCTGTCATTGTCAGCATGTTTCTGAATTATCCACTCACTGTGCTAGCTGTGCTTTGTGCATCAAGTTTGTCACTAAAGTTTGTATGTGATAAATGTTGTGACAGTATGAAATGTGATGCACATGTATGTATGATACAGAAATCAGAAAGCAGTTTAAGTCATCAGTTGTAATTAAGCACAATCATTAAGCATAAATTAATATTAATTAAACGTGCGGATGCATGCAAATTTGACAGTTGTCACATTCTCCCCCCGTTAAGAAAATTTCGTCCTCGAAATTTGTACTACCTTAACTCCATATGGTTACGTCACATGTGTATGTATATGAATAATACCGAGGTAGATAATCACCAAGCCGAATCAGACCTTACTCACATCAGGTGAGTCCAAGAATATAACAACCCGAACCCTATGGTTAAAAGGTATGTTCTTTTAGCATTTGATGTCAAAAGGTACAAGACGTATAGTCTAGTATAATCCAGCTAGCAGGGGTTCCACAAAAGAGGAGTTTTGACTAATAAGATTCTCAAACGATCGATCGGAATATGCAAACGAGTTTTCACAAACCATAGCATCCGCTATATGAATTCAAAATAAACAACTCCAATGTAATAGTAAAATGGTCTGTCAACTTTCGAATAAATAAATGGTGAGGATTAACGTGTCGACATTTTTGAATTGCGAAAATACACCGAATGAAGTACAGCGAACCTGGTGTATCATTGTAGTTGCATCAGAACTGTTTAAATGACAAGTTAAAAGTGTATGTAGTTTTGTGTGAAGTAGTTGAGCATGATTAGCACAAGCTACAAATTCGCAATGACACCACAAGGTGTCGTAGTGACAAGATTCAGCTTCAGTGGTGACTGAACAAGTTCACCGTGTTTGAAATCAATTAAAAGCATGCTGAAACAGTCTGAAGATTTGATTTACACAATGTCATAAAGTTTTTAGTTGAATACGGAACATCAAAGAGCCACTATTTTTGATCGAGGATGAAAAGTATTAAGTACCTCAAGGCATTCGATTGACAGTGAAAGAATCGTTAGGAGGTACGTCGTGTTATGAAATGAATCTATGTACTGTAGTCTTAACACATAACTGTGTTGAGACCGTTTTAATCATGTTAAATGGAACGGATTTAGAGCAAGTCAATAAATAATTAAATCCTTATGTATAGGGTACGTAACTTAAATTAGCGCAAGCTTCAATTCTGTGAAAGTATCACCACAAGGTATTGAAATCAATCAAACGATTTAGTGGAGTCATAGATCAACCAAGTCTACTACGACTCGAAACGATAGAGTCTTTGCAAAAATATTTGAATATGATGCTCTCAATACATCATATGACGTCTTAAACTGAATATGCGAAATGGATGAGTTCAAGCAATTGAACTTGGTTCAGCGTAACCCGGCAATAAACGTATGTATTAACAAAGGAATCTCGGCATGGTCACAAAGATAAACCATGAATGTAACTCAAAATAAATGAAGTTTCAAGAAAGTGTGCTGACTTGATAGCAAAAGAGTCAATAATCACAATAATGTAGGTCATTCGAATCACAAATCAGTAATTAGTTTTAGCGTCATAATGTTTGAACTTAATGAAGCGTTTGAAGTGAGACCACATGCGTAGCAAATGGTGCATGAGTAACATATAAGTCCCCAAGTAATGAACAATGAGTACCTGCTAAGATGAAGAGATGACCAAGTATTTGAAGCAAATGTGTGTTCGCTCTCAGCGAACAAAATTTAACGTGATGCAACTATCATTAAGGGGAGTAGAGATGCAAACATCTACTCGCTAGAAGTAAAAGAAATTCAAGTACTTTCTGTTTGGTCAACTGAACTGGTATATATGTCGGGTAATGGTGTTTGCTTGAGTTACATATGTGGTTCCTAAGTAACAACCTTTGTGAATTTGGACCTGGGTTCCCAATGGCCCTAAGTACATGTTTTCTAGATTCTCAGAGTTTCGTATTCGGTGAAGAATTGTTCTGTGCATCATGTAGGAAACACCATTCTTGTGTACGTTAAAACAAATTATTTTCCCACAATTTCCCCGGTACACTTTCTTTCTGAATTCACCGCTAATGACACTCGATCGTCGATCAGTCGTGTAATAGTAGTTGGATCCCCTTAGTTAGTTAAATGAGTAATTCGTTAGTCCCCGCAAGAGTCACCGACTCTTTTTAGTTAACTCGTTCGGCCCCTGGTAGTTGATGTTCGCACGGAAATTATTGTCCTTTCTCTTGACGAGCAGAACTGGGGTTACCCAGAACGGGAAACTTGGTCTGTTATCTTCCTTCTCTCTCCACTACTAAAACTACACTGTCGATCCTTGCATTTCCAAAGGTGTAAGTTGCTAGAGTGCATTAACTACAGACGCGGCGCCTGGAATCAAATCGATGCGAAATTCGACATATTGTTGAGGAGATAATTCTGGCAAGTCTTTGGGGAAGACTTCAGGACATTTCCTTATCACAGGAATATCTTCGTGTTTTGGTCCTTCGAATCCCTTGTCCACGACATGAGTCAAGAAAGCAACACATCCTATTCGCAACAACTTTTGTGCCTTCAAGCAATTAGTAATTTGTAAGGGTGTACCCCGCTTCATGAGTCAAGATCGTTACTGTGTTCGCCATTGGGACACGGATGTCAATCTCCGCTCGATCACTTGACAACCAAT
This sequence comes from Helianthus annuus, assembly GCF_002127325.2. Lineage (NCBI taxonomy): Eukaryota > Viridiplantae > Streptophyta > Magnoliopsida > Asterales > Asteraceae > Helianthus > Helianthus annuus. Next base: position 28,178,675 of record NC_035437.2, on the reverse strand, counting down.
CCATCCAATTACCTTGTCGAAACTTCCCTATTCAACTGGCAGTAGATCAAGCATAAACTCACGTTTGTCGTTTCCAATTACATCGTTGGCTTCTACTAGCTTCCCATTAGCTGGTACTATCGAGTGCGGATTATCTAACTCACTTGTTACTAAACCAAGTATACTTTCAAACTCTAGAGATGCGAAGCTAAAATTTGCAACAGTATCTAGCAGCACAGATGCATAACGTTGAGTAATATGGGACGTACCGATACCCACACTTGGATTCCTGGTGCTCCCCTAGTTCTGCTACTGAGCTTTTATCCTTGTGCCTGATTCTTCTTAGGGCAGTATTTTCTGAAATGCTTCTTGCTCCCACAGTTAAGACAACCTCGGGTACGTTTTTGTTTGTCACTCGCCCTGCCTTTGTCGTTGTCGTTGTTTTCTACGTGATTTTTGCTGCTACCTAGGCCTCCATTTCTACGTTCAATGTCTTGCCTACAAGTTTCCTTAGGATGCCCCCTCTTACCACAGTTATCACATTTTCCATATTTACATCGCCCGACATGATAACGTAGACAATTGTCGCACTTAGGTAGGATACCCATGTAGTCTTTTCCCTTTTTGGCCTTCTTCTCGTTACTCACCCGAGTAACCTTCTTGAAATTTACGAGTTTTCTCTTGTTATCCCCAGATGACTCTACAGGAGTCTCATTTTTCTCTTCCGGAGTGGAAAATTTTCCTTGTCTAATCGCTTCTTCAGTGAGCGCCACGCTCATGTCGATTGCTTCGATGATTGTTAAAGGCTTAGATGTTGTTATCTGGCTTAGAATCCAAGGTGCCAGTCCCCCGATGAAACGTTCGATCTTCCTAGATTCTGGTTCCACCAAACGCGAAGCAACTTGTGATAATTCGCCAAATCTCTGCACATATTCAGCTATCTTTGGACCTTCCATTTTCAAGTTCCATAGCTCAGTTTCCAACTTTTGGACTTCTGCCCTAGAGCAATATCTTATACGCATTAGTTCTTTCAGTTCGCCCCACGTCAAAGCATTCGCAGCAGTCTCGCCCATTGTCTGAACATGTAAGTTCCACCATGACAGAGCCCCATCTACAAATAGTCCAACTACGTACGCGACCTGATGTTATGGGGCACATTTGCTCAATCGTAAAACAGAATTCGTCTTCTCCACCCACTGCACAAAAGCTAAGGCACCCCCAGTGTCGTCGAATTCTCGAGGTTTGTGGTTCAAGAACTGCTCGTAGGTGCAGCCGCTGGGTGGATTATTTCCTGAGGTACCTCCGCCGTGTTCAGAGCGAAGGGCCACGAGTTGTGCGATGGCCTGTGAGATGCGCCCTTGCAGTTCTGACTCTGCTGTTGTCGGCAGAGGGTTGTTGGTATCGACGTTCCCTTGTATCGACATCTTCTGAGAAGGAGATCGGTTAGGTCAGGTCTTATTCGTTTGGGGAGTGCATATAGTTGTTTAGAGATCATACGCACATACACATAACAGGTTATCATACCAACCAATCAAGCAATAGTATAATCATAGTATAACCAAGTAATTCGGTAATTATGTTTAATAAGAGCATAGCAAGTAAGCACGTAGCGTTATAATTATAGCACATACATATAGATCAACAACGTGCTTTACGAAGACATAGCGACTGAGCTTTCGCTGGTCATGGGCCACAAAGTATTGTCGCGTGTTTAATGATGATTGGGTTCTTATTATTCCCTGACCACAATTGTATTGCCTTTCAAAACGTATCACATCAAAGGGGCATAGGGTCACCCTACCCTTGTCCAATAACTACATTAGTGTGCAAAAATTACGCTATCAGATGTGGTATTCAAAAGTCTCCACAATCCCGGCTTAGCATTAATGTCTTTACCCAAATGTAATGCAATCCGCATAATCTAGAAACCAACTATACTGGTGACTGAGGTGGAGGAGGAAAGAAAAGTAAACTGTTAACATGCGTGAATTCCTCCTCGAGCTTGTATATACGTCGAAGTAATTAACTTATCTGCCGCTCGATCATCAAAACCCTGAGAAAGGTGCAATAGCAGTAGGCGAGAGTTCATAAGGAATCCTTGGTAAATGTGGGGGACCAAAGTATACTGGCAATAGACAGGGTGGAGGACGTGGTGTCAGCTCAAGCTCCAACATTATGCGGCTTATAACCTCAAACTGTAGTTGATGTGCCAGGTGTACTCATCCCGTGTGTAGCCTCCATAAAGTGAGGGATGGTAAGGGTCTAAAATCAGTATAGTGTATGATAGGAACCATCGAAATGGCTCGTCCAGCGCGGTAGAGTTGAAAGTAGCAAACGGTGCGGCCTGCGAGGTCGTAGAAAATGCTGCTGTAGCAAAAGGAATCGTTACGCGGATGCTGACCTGGAGTACCTTCCCGGGGTGCGGGTATGTTTTGAAAGAAAGCGATAGGCACGTTGGCGCAATGGGCGTCGGTCTTCACAAGAGCAACATCAGCGGGTGAAGGTGTAGGTACAAACGTCTCAACTGATAGGAAGATCATTAGGCGCAGGTACTGGGTCGAGTATAAGGGATGCATTTTCTGGTAAGTCAAAAGAAACAGGGTCATGATCAAGTAAGGGTGCAAGATCAGCAGGTACAACATCAGGCTGACCCAAAAGGAACAGGAGCTGGCTCAGAAGCAGGCTATGGGTCGTGTAAAGGTGTGTGCCTCGGGCAGGTGAAGAGTGCAGCAGTCATAGTGGCGTCGTCGTCCGAGTCAGTAGTAGAAAGTTGTAATCCGACCGTCTGTAAGGCTACAGATGTCACAAACTCAAATGAGTCTGAAATCGAGTATATGATAGAATCAGAGGATAGCTTGTTAACGGGGTCTCAAAAGTGAAATTAGTAACAGCGTTTTCGTCTAACTTCCCATCATCATGAGTGTTGTCAGAAGGACCATCAATAACATGTCAACGTCATCATCAATTATTCGTTGTGTAGCCAACCTTCGGAAGGAATGTCCACAGGAGGCGCATTGTCGAGGATCAGAGCCATGGTGTGTTCACCATCGGGATGACCAGTGATGAGGTGGTCATGGACTGAAACAAGAGTGACAGGAGAATTCTTGTCAAGAAAACCATCAGCAAGCGTAATTCATCACCAAGGCCTGGCAGCGCGGACGGTTGGAAGTCGTCCTCGTCCTTGGTCAGCATGTCAGGGTCACTCTCAGTGTCTGTCGTAAATATCTCCAGCGCAGGTACAGTCTCATCATCTGTGGTGGTGGCCGTAGGGTCATCATCATCTGACAATTCGTTCCCTGAGGAAGGTGACATGTGTGCAGGTACATAATAGTCACAGCATGCCTATTCACAGTAATCTTTAACACTTTGTGTATTGCAAACAAAGACAATTCATAATGTAATCATGTATCCACATATTCGTCCTAGTCTTCCCAGACAAACCTTCCCAGTCTCTAAGACTAACTCCCTAGTCTCTAAGACCAACTCCCAGTCTCTAAGACTAATTCCCTGGTCTCTAAGACCAACTCCCAGTCTCTAAGACTAATTCCTTGTTCTCTAAGACCAACTCCCAGTCTCTAAGACTAATTATCCCTAGCCTCTAAGGCTGATCCTCCCTCAGCCTCTAAGACTGAACCTCCCTCAATCTCTAAGACGGAATCTCCCTCAGTCTCTAAGACTGAATTATAAATATGAACTTTGAAATGTATATTTGTGCCTTTTGTTTGTAAAAATGTTTGTTCCCTGGATCTGGACATTTTGTGTATGCAATGAAAACATGTCGTAAAACATTTTCGTGAGAGCCCTAATGATCGTAGTCTAGACTCAAGAAAGAATCCTAGTTCGCTACGATCGAAGCTCTGATACCAAGCTGTCACACCCTGACTTTTGCGGAAGCGTGATTATGGTGTGACTTTCTTAATATCATTGCATTCAATCATAACATCAACTATATGATAAAACCATAGGTTTGTCATCCATTAAATAAGTGTAAAACATAACAACATCGTTTTAAAACGTAGACTTCAAATTCAAGTTTTACAAATCATACAAATTGTTTATGAGCCTATTAAAGACTCGTCAAAAGTTAATGAACAACACCAAGGTTTGGAAGACGTGTCTCGTCCAGGAATAAAACACACTAACCAAACTCAAAGACCATGGATGATATCTTTATTCTTAGCGCAGCATAAAAACTTCCAACGCCCGCCAAATCCACTTTACAAATTCCCTGAAATACATGTAGTTTGAAAAACATCAACAAAAGTTGAGCGAGTTCATGTGTTCGTTTGTGTGTATGTATAAACCTTTGAAACATTGTAAGTATGTATGTAAGTCCCTGGTATGTAGCAATAAGGAAAAAGAGATCACCAATCGTTTGCAAGGCCATTGATATGTGTGAAATGATGCAGGAAGACTCAAACCTAGCAGATTTCGCACCGGGCTTCCGGCTGTAAGACATAGTCACCACATGGTCCACTCAGCGAACTCAGGGGTGGGGCTCGCTACACCCAAATTGATCTATCACTCATGCCCCTCGGTCCTACAACGAGGATTGATGGCCTTAATCGCCCTACTCATTCACATGATCTAGTAGTAAACCCTCCTTAAGCTAACCATACCATGTATAAAAATGTCTGTAATAGTTGTAACATGTATTCCACCCCGAAGTATAAAACTGAAAATAGTTAAGAGAAAAGGGGGACAGGAACTCACAGTATTGCGCCTTCAGTATGTGTAATCCAAGTCTCCTCAGCAAACACGACTACCTATAGGGTACTAACGTCTATTAGACGAACGAGCCGTGCCTTTGCTTAGTATGAAGGTTTTTGAGTTACGTTTCTTGTGTTCCCAATATTATTCCAAGTTATAATAATTAGTTAAAATGATTATTTTAACTCTAAATTATACTTCATTTTGGAATAATTGTTAAACAATATTTCTGTATTAGTACTTCTCAAGTATTTTAACTTGTATTTCCTTCCCAAGGATGGGGGTATCTCATACATGTGTATTCGTATTTTTTTGTAGGTGTGTTTTTAGCCATGTATTGGCGTCGTATTCCGGTGTATTATTCCCATTAAAAATATACAAATATATTCCCAATATATACTTCCAAAACAATATATTTTCAAGTCTCACTTTGAAAATATATATAACTTATTTGTCAAAATAATGTATTCCAAGAAAATTTATATTTTTACTTCCAAACATATTATATTTTCCCTTGTTGAAAATATGTTGTGACTTTATAATATTTATAAAAGCCATATTTTCATTTCCTTCGTTTCCAAAATAATGTTTACCAAAAATATATTGTAACAGTATATACCGGAATATTTTGTAAGTTACCTTTTAGCGTACGATTTCACAATATCAAGTGTGAAACTTAAATATTTATTCTGAGAGATTTCTGGTATTATTTTGGAGTTGTAATTTTCCATGGTATTTGTAAGTTATATTATTTTACCCTAAAGTAATATAACTAGTTCACAAAATATGCAAATATTCCCACAAGTGTCTTAGTATAAAATATATATACTAAATATATATTTACCCATTTTTATATACGAAAACCAACCTCCGATAATTTGTATTTTTGTAACATAACCTATGGCGAAGTTTATTTTGAAAAACAAAGTTAAAACATATTTGTAAACACTTGTTAGAAAATAATTTCTAAGTGTTGGAATTTTTTTGGAAAATTTCGCCATAGTCTCCTTTGTAAATGGAGGTATCCATGCTAATAAACATATCATTTTCTTTTCCAAAAATCATTCAAACCATCAACAAACATACTCTAAACAATATTACACTTACCAAGTGCAAAAAATACTCCATTTATCACCCAACATGAACTTGATGTTTTATAGAAACGCGTAGTAACTCGGTGAAGTGTTTAGTGGGTTTAGTTACCCTCCAAAGCCTTAAAACATTGTTTGTCTATGTGCTGGCATTGTCAACATGTTTCTGAGTTATCCACTCACTGTGCTAGCTGTGCTTTGTGCATCAAGTTTGTCACTAAAGTTTGTATGTGATAAATGTTGTGACAGTATGAAATGTGATGCACATGTATGTATGATACAGAAATCAGAAAGCAGTTTAAGTCATCAGTTGTAATTAAGCACAGTCATTAAGCATGAATTAATATTAATTAAACGTACGGATGCATGCAAATTTGATAGTTGTCACAGTCAGCTTATTCAACTCCCTATAGTCGATGCACATCCGGAACGACCCAGCCTTCTTTTTGACGAAAAGGACTGGTGCGCCCCAAGGAGAGGTGCTAGGGCGAATGAAGCCTTTTGTAGGATCGTTTTCGAACCCGAACGAGTCGATCAGAAGAGTTTATCTCAGTTTCAGAGGCGGAAACTAAGAAACTGAGTTCAATTCAGCAAGCAATACACTTTAAACTGTCGTTTGATTGATAATAATGACGTTTACAACGAGTCGACACTTCGGCAGCACTTCGTGGGAAAACCGGAACAACTCGATACTGATTTCGCTCGAGACTACCCCTATATATAGCCATTCTAATTTTGCTTGAACACATTCAAGCAGAATCAGAGACAACCTTTCGAGCAGAATCATACACTACATCTCAAGCGGAATAGGATAAAAAGCTGATTTCGCTTGAAACTGACTATATGTCATTTCAAGCGAAATTACCCTTAATCTCACTTTCTCGATTCTCGTGCCCCGATTTAATACAATCTATGCAAGACTCGATACAAGACGTAGACGACAGACGGATGCACCCACAAACTTCCGCTCGGATGTTGACGGAGTCTTCAGTGTCGAGTCTTCGCATCTTCAGTCTTTATCAGTCTTCGGGCTTCTCTTTGAACTCTTTGAAGTATCTGACGCTGTAAGCATCCTCGATCTCTATCTTCTCTTTCTCTTTCATCACCAACAAACTTCTTCCTCGGATGTTGACGTCTTCTCTATTCATCAGCACCAACATATACTCCCTCTCAAGTGTTGAATCTTTAACCTTGTCAGCATCAACAATCTCAGAATCAGAACCTGGCTCTTTGCAACTGAGACTCCCCCTCTCAATCAGCTGGGATCAAAGTCTGGCTTTCACAGGTTCAGAATCTTTGCCTGACTCTAACTTTGCTTAGGATCGAAAACCTAGCTCTTACTCAAACCTGCATAAAACTCTACCACAAACATAAGTTTTATGATATTAACCTTTAACACACTCAGACACCACTTGTAGACATCATAAGATGTTTTATCTTTCAGATTCTGATGAACCATTTGCAGGAATATCACTTTCAAACCTTCTGATGACCACTTGTAAGATAGATTGTTAATACTTTAAAATCACAATCGTCCCAAACCTGTTCGTCATGTTTAGCACTTGAGATTTTGATAATCAGCTCTTCAACACCAGTTGTCGAAAATCTTTTTGAATTTTTCAAAATTTATGCTAAAACACACTAAAATCTTTCTGGGATTTTTGAATATAAGGAATGCAGTAAAGAAATATTTACAGACATATTTTTGTGAGTTTGTGTAAGAGGATTATATCAGTTTCTGAGACAGATCACCAACATCGTTAAGCTTGATTTCATTTTAAGTTCTAAACAATTCATCTAGATTGTCAGTATATTGGTCCACTTTAATTTTTCACACAAAGTTCAATTGTTTCGAGATACGATATTAGTATTTTAAGCACTTAAACTTATTCGCGTGTCCCACTACTTGAATATACTCCCGTATCCAGATCCCAATATTCAGTCTTACAGGTGAGCATACATACAGATGATATCTGTAAAGGGGTTAGATTGCAAGGGCCGTGAGAGCTCAGGTCGATACTTTCGTATATGCAGAGAGATGAAGGCTTTGACTTTAGGTGTGTCCCCTTTAGAGGATCTTTTTTACAACAACAATGATTATTAATTTTATTGTTTCATCAATTTGCTGAGGGCGAGCTTATATTTCAAAGCATTTGCAGAAAGTATTATTCGAGGACTAGGTCAGAATTTCCATTCAGCAGAAATCCCTGGATAATACCCCAGATATCACTGAGTATAAAGACCTAGTATCTCAGAAAGAGGGACCTTTCAAACAAGATTTCGGGGGTTACCCATATATCCAAGAAATGTTCCCCACGAGATAAGCAAGTTTGAAATTTTAGGTTTATATCTCGACACAATCTACTAAATGTGCAAAAACCTACTGACATATCCGCAGTAATATTGTTTATCACATTTTTACTTTACATTTCTTTAGCATGTTGTGATAGTCCATTGATGTACTATCATTTCCTCTTTTTCACAAAAAACTCATGTTTTATCATGTTTTTGGATTTTTCAAATTTTCTAATGTTTTTGGATTTTCTGAAATTTTAACTCCCCCTAAAATGCAAACACATTTAAAGAAATTTGAACACAAACTGTACAATAATCTTGACAACCGATATCAAATCGCATTAATTCACCATGCACTTGGCATAAACAATCAGAACTCCCCCTTTCAACAAACTATTTTCTCATTATGATTTCAAAACACTTAAGTTTGTTTTAATCAAAATGGTTTTTCCGGAAAATAAGTTTAGTTGATTTTACCAATTGTAGGGACGGGGATGTGGTTCATCACATTGTCTTCAATCACTTGTAGGAAATCAAGTAAAAATTAATGTCCCTGATTTACCACTTGCACGTATGCACAAACAAACCTTTGTACCACTTGTACAACAAACAATCAAATACTAAGAAAGATGCCGATTCCTGATCCACGATTACAAACTTGGGATCTCCGGCAAGTCAGGTTTTTCATTCAAAGAAAATATCCACCCAAGCCTGACCAGCCTTGAGTGTTACCGAGTCATCATTACTCGGTTTCTTACCTTTCCTCTTCTTCTCATAGAACTCTTTAACCCCTTTGACTTTACCGTCAATCATTTTAGCAAAGATGTGTTTCACTTTGGGGTTAAAGAACTTTTCAACATCGAAAACCTTTTTGTCATCATAAAATTGGTTTGAAATCTCCACTTTACCAATTTTCTTCTTAAAATTTTCAGCACTCAATGGTGGAAAATTTTCATCATCCATCTGAGTTACTGACTTTTCACTTTTTACCTCAACCTGTGGCTCCTCTGATTTTGTGGAAGCAGATTCATCGCCAGAAGATAGCTCCTCTGATTTTGACCTATCAGAATCATCGCTATAACTATCAACAGACTTTTTAACCACCCATTTCTGGTTGTCAGATTTAGCCCTCTTGTTGTAAAACTTGTTTGAACATTCACCAATTTCAAATTTTGAGTTTTTGAATAATTTGGTTCGGTCAATTGGTGGTTCAAACTCAACCACTTTCTCTTTGAGTTTAGAAACTCCCTGTTTGGTTTGAATTGCTTGCGAACAATTCACTGCAAGATGTCCAATTCTACCACATTTGAAACAGGTTCAAGTTTTCTTTCTCTGATCAGCATTCTTCATCTCTTCTTGCTTCTTTGCAAGGAACTCTTTGTTTGATTGTCTCCAAAATGCTTTCTTTTCTTCTTCTTCTGATGAAGTACCTGAAACAAATGTCATCTTTGCTTTAAAATCACGAACATATTTTTCATTTTTCTGTTTTTCTGTTGGAGTAAAACCAAGACCTTTCTTTTTGAAATTGCCATGGTTAGGTTTCTTTTGAAAACCAGAACCATAACCTTTTTTTCTTGTTTTCTCTTTGCTTAACTCTTGAGGTGTATTTTTTAGGTTTATCAGTAAGATTTAAATCTTTTATTTCAGAAATATTAATTTCTGTAAGTTTGAAAACCTTCTTTATCATCTCAGTTTTGACACCTCTTATTGGAAATTCCTCATCAGAATATAATTTGTCTGAATCATTCAAAGTATAAGCCACTTTAAATGTTTCATCATTCAAATTAGATTTTGATAACAAGAATTCATTACTATAAACTCTTTTGCCCTGTTTTTCATTTTGACCTGGAGTGTTGGACTCAGACTTTGACTCCGACATTGACTCCGACTTTGACTCCTCTGTTTCATCGTTATCTAACACATGATCCACCACTTTCTTCATCAATTGAGATTGTTGATCAGTGTCAGACGATGTAAACGTGATATCAATACAAATTGACTGTAGACTCCGACTCCCATTGCAAATTTGTTGCCTTTTGGACTCTTTCAGAATTTGGATTTCTGGGCAAATATACATTTTCCAGCGGGGGTGGACACTTATTGTAACTGACACCTTGTTTCTTACCAGAATTTTTCTTGTCAGCCTTTTTCTTAGTGTCTTTCTTCTTCTCAGTCTTTTTCTCTGGAGCCTTTTCTTCAGAAACCTTTTCAGCATTCTTTTCTTCAGTCACTTCATCTTCTTCAAATGCCTTCATGCCTTCAACAGTTGGATAAATCCTGTCAATGACATAAGAAGTACATGAGTAACTTTTCAACAAACGGCTTACTCTCTCAGTCTCAATTCTTTGTAATTCCAATTTCTGTTCAAGAACAGCATACTTCTCGATGTAGTTATTCACTACTTTCTGTTTGATCATGAACGCTCCTTGAAGTGTCTTCATTGCTGTTGCCTGCTCTTCATTGGAATCATTATACATGTTCATTGCTATGTTCAAGACATCATAAGACTCCTTCAACCTGTTCATGTTGTTTACCAACTCACTGTTCTTCTTTTTAATGATCTCACAGGTTTCACAATTCACAGGAATCTCTTTTGCAATAACATCTACATTAATCTTGAACTTTGGTACTTCTTTCATTTTCCTTCTGACCACTGGAACATCCTCATCATCACTGCTGACCGGTGTCTTTATCTTCTTTTTTTCTGCTTAACTTTCTCATCTTCACTATCGCTTGCTGCCATCATCTTCAGATGTTCTGCCATCCTTTTTGCATAGTATTCAGCATCATCATCACTATCTTCTTCAATTCTAGCAACAAAAGCTGTGTGAACAGGAGCTTGGTCGGGAATATAATCATCCCAAGTGAAATTCTCCCAGCTAAACCCTTCAGGTAACTTATCATCATCTTGATCAATCACACAAACTTTAGCATCAGTTGGAATATATTTATCCCAGCTGAATCCTGTTGATAGCTTCTTCTCATCTTGATTTACCATACATGCTCTCTTTGAAGATTCATCGATCACATTTCTTCCATGTGCAGTTTGTGCTTGGTGTTGATGCTGTTGAGTTGGTTATTGAGCAACTTGATGGTAGATGGCCTTCCGATAATAATCATTGTTGTTGTTGAAAGGATTCTGAGCTCCACTTGCTTCGCGGTTAGTGCACTCCCTCTTGAAGTGTCCTTTCTCCCTGCATCGAAAACAAGTGACTTTAGATTTGTCAAAACCTAAAGTAGAAACATTAGCCTCACGAAGATCATCTCTTCCGGTGATCTGCTTGATTTTCTCAGCTCTCCTCAACACGCTTGCCAAGCACCATTTTATGTCCATCAATTCCATTTCTTCAGCATCGATTTGGTCGTAATCCTCTTTAGTCAGCATTGGAATCCCGATTCGACCTGCAACAAAACTACCATAAGATTCAAGAACAGTTCCCAACAAAGACATATGGCTTTTAGCTAACTCCTCAGAATATTCCTGATCATTTTCAATATTCAATACAATATTGCATTGAAGCTTTTTGACATTTCTTGTTGTTGAAACATTCGGATCAAATGATAGAAATGATGAGAAACTTGTGCTGCTGTTTGATCCTTTTGATGAACTTCCAGATGAGTTCTTTGCATTGTATGCGGTTTCAACTTTTGGTGACAAGTTGGTTGTTTTCTCATTCAATCCTGCTTTGTAGTACAAACCGATGTCTTGTTCACCATCAAACACTTTCATTCTAGAAATTTTTATCTGTTCCATCTCTTGAGCTTCCAATTTTTCAATGAATTTACTCAAAGTTAGCGTGTTAAATCCTTTCTTGTTTCTAAGCATCATCAAATATGTTCCCCATGTTTCATGTGGCAATGCATCCGCAAATTTTTCAATCAACTCTTCATTATCTTTATTGATACTCACCCTTTTCATGTTAACCAACAGATTGCAGTATCTTTCGATAATCTGCTTTGTGCTCTCGTTCTTCAAACCTCGAAACAAATCAAACTCTTTCTTTAGAAGTGATTTCTTGTTCTTGACCATTTCCTGACTACCAACAAACTTTGATCTTAGAGCCTTCCAAATCGAATAAGAACTCCCGTTATGTTGCAATAAGACCATGATATCTTCTTTTACAGCTTGTTGTAGTAGACTTAGCATCATTTTCTCATTTTTATATTTCTTTCTGTCATCCGCACTCATATCCTTGATGGCGATTTCCACTTCATCGTCATTCAATGGTCTTACATACTTTGTCTCAACACATTCCCAAGCATCTAAATAGTTTGCTTGTACCCAGTTTTCAAAACGACCTTCCCAACCCTTATACTCCTCAATATTCATGAGCTTAGGCGGTTTTTGCATAGTCCCCATTTCGTTTTCCAACATCTTGTTCTGTGCAATAGTGATCGAGGAAACCGGAGTAGCGAATGCGTTATAAAAATCATCGTCCATGTTTCGGATATCAAGAAATTCTCAAAACAGACTTTCAAGCGAAATAGCCACACTTCAAATAATAACTGTTCAAGCGAAATCACTAAACACTGATTCAAGCGGAATCAGTTAACACTTTGTTCAAGCGAGACCTTTGTTCGAGCGGAATCACAAAGATTTTTCAAGCGGGATCACTAAGTAATTTGAAGCGGAATAACTTAACACGTTGAAGCGGAATCAAGCTTAACTTCCAAGCGGAATCTCAATTTTCAAGCAGAACCAAAAGAGATTTCAAGCGGAATGCTGATTTAGAGCGGAATCAGGACCAAATCTCAAGCGGAATCACTGTGACGTCATCATTGAATCGAACCTTTTCAAGCGAGATCACTAAAATCACAAGTTTTAGATCGAATTTTAACTTGAAACTTTTAAGGCTTTGTTAATATGTAATTCCGAGTGCACTGTGTGAATTTGAGCCAATTTTAACCGTGAAAAGTTTTGATTTTAGAAAAAGAATGGTGAAGAAACAGAATTCGCAGCTTAATTGTATAGAACTCTTCTTCCTAAGCTCTGATACCACTTGTAGGATCGTTTTCGAACCCGAACGAGTCGATCAGAAGAGTTTATCTCAGTTTCAGAGGCGGAAACTAAGAAACTGAGTTCAATTCAGCAAGCAATACACTTTAAACTGTCGTTTGATTGATAATAATGACGTTTACAATGAGTCGACACTTCGGCAGCACTTCGTGGCAAAACCAGAACAACTCGATACTGATTTCGCTCGAGACTACCCCTATATATAGCCATTCTGATTTCGCTTGAACACATTCAAGCGGAATCAGAGACAACCTTTCGAGCGGAATCATACACTACATCTCAAGCGGAATAGGATAAAAAGCTGATTTCGCTTGAAACTGACTATATGTCATTTCAAGCGAAATTATCCTAAATCTCACTTTCTCGATTCTCGTGCCCTGATCTAATACAATCTATACAAGACTCGATACAAGACATAGAAGACAGACGGATGCACCAACACCTTTATCAAGCAATTCCTGGAGCTGACTCGAGAGTTCACGCATTTCGGACGGAGCGAGGCGATAAGGGGATTTAGCAACAGGGTTGGCTCCAGGAATGAGGTCGATATGAAAATCAATATCACGACTCGGGGGTAAACCAGGTAGATCTTCAGGAAAGCCAAGAGGGAAATCACGAACTACAGGCACCTTGTCTATCTCCTTAACTTCCTTTTTCTCTGCTAATACAATGTGCGCCAAGAAAACTTGGTATTCCTTGCGGAGATACCTGCTAGCCTGGACACACGACATGAGTTGGAGTTTCTTCGACGCGACTTCACCATAAACACACAATTGATCACCATTAGCGAGCGAGAAGCGAATCATCTTATCAAAGCAAACAACTTCAGCATGGTTTTCGCGAAGAAAGTCCATGCCTACTATGACGTCAAAACTACCGAGTTGCATCGGAATAAGGTCGATGGGAAAGATGTGATTGTTGAGTTCAAGAGTACAATCACGAAGAACAGAATTGACAGCGATGGTTCTTCCGGTGGCAACTTCAACATCGAACGTTGAGGGGAGATGGGCGCGCTTACGATTAAGGAGCTTTTCGAATTCAAACGATACAAAACAGTTATCGGCTCCAGTATCAAATAAACACGAAGCATAAATATCATTCACAAGGAACGTACCATTGACCACGTTGTTATCGGCTTGAGCTTGGCGGACATTGATGTTGAAAGTACGTCCGCGGGCTGCTGGCTGATGTTGCTGCTGTTGTTGCCGTTGTTGGAGCTGCTGCTGTTGTGGCTCTTGCTTCACCACTCGATTCGGGCACATGTTTGCGAAGTGGTTGGGATCACCACAAGCAAAGCAAGCTCTAGCATGGATCGCGTGTGCAGGAGCCACTTGCTGGCCTTGAGGAGCAGGAAGTAGAGCTTGTTGAGCAGGAAGTAGAGCTTGTTGAGCAGGAAGTAGAGCTTGTTGAGCAGGAGCTTGACCCTGAGCTGGAGCTGGAGCTTGACGTGGACCTGTACGGCAGTTAGCGGTGAAATGGCCGTACATATTGCAGTGCACACAGTATCTGCAAGCGATTCCCACTGGATGGTGATAAGTACAAGTAGGGCAAGTCGGATGAGGACCTGTGTATGCACGCTTTGCCGGCGGTGCATGGGTAACCGGTGCCACTACTTGGCGGTGTTGAGGCTGCGGTTGAGCAGGTACTGACTGGAGCGGGGCAGCGGTGGTGACAGCGCAATTTTTTCTACTGTTGTTATTGTTCTTCCTCTTGCGATGAGAGGACTTTGAAGACTGCGGAGCGGCGGCGGTTTCAGCGGTAGGAGCAGCAGTAGCTTGATGTAGATTCTTGGAGGCTTTATCCCAGTAACCAGCCTTGACTCGCTTATCGTTTATCTCAGCAGCAAGTAGAAAAGTTTCCTCGATGGTTGATGTCTTTGCAGCTTGAACGAAATCAGCCACGCAATCCAGAAGAGCACGGATATACTTCTTGATGGTGATCTCGGGCGTAGTAACTTGACTAGGACTAATTATACTCAACTGCTTAAAGCGAGCAGTCAAACCAGCGTTGTCGCCATCCTTTTGCTTGAAATGCCAGAACTCGTCCTCCAGCTTTTGGCGTTCGTGGGGAGGGCAGAACTCTTGCATCATAACATCCTTCAACTCATCCCACGTCAGCCCGTAAGCTACATCATTTCCGCGCTTGTTTCTCTCAGCCGTCCACCAATCTAGAGCTCGGGATTAGAAGACGCTAGTGGCGTTAAGAGTACGGAGATTATCAGGACAGCCACTCTGGCGCAGGGTGACTTCGATAGAATCAAACCATTGAAACATGGTCGTAGGACCATCTTCGCCGGTAAATTCCTTCGGACCGCAAGCTTTGAACTGCTTGAAGCTAAAAGCAGACTTTGGCGAATCAGTCCGAGACTCTTCAGAAGACTTGCTAGCGTTCTCATTCAACTCTCTAACAATCTGGGGGATAACTTTCGCCATTTGCTTAGCGACGAGGGTGGCGATGCGTTTGTCATCATGATTGCGGCAAGCAAAACGGGAGTGAAATGATCCAAATGACGACATTGTCTGCAACAGACATCGCCGTAGGATTCAAAACGCTATATAATCGAATCTCACCTAATACGTATTACTACTAAAGCTCAAGAAAACATCTAATCACATAAGCACATAGGCACACATAATCACAGAAGCACCTAAGCACATAGAGCACAGAAACACGTACGCACGTAGAGCACCAAAGCACATAAGGCAGTTAGAACACAGAAACCATGCTATATTTTGCACGTATTCACCTACATTTGTCTTACCGATTCACCTATCATTCAAAGTCCGCGAGTGCGACAATAGCGATGGCGATTAGCGAGTACATAGAAGCGAGTAATATAGAAGGCGATTTGTTAGTGTTTTGACATGGATGTGCAGTGCGAGTTGTGTGTGTCGATCAAGGCGAAAAGCGTATAAATTACCAAAAATCGAAACACATAAATAGATAAAAACCACAATAAACACTTAAATCCACATAAAACGACAAATATCAGAGTCAGCAGTTGCGGGCTCAGAATCGAAACATATAAAATCAGTGATTGCGAGGTTGAAATCAAAAATAGATTGTCTAAGGCTTGATAGACGTCGACTACCCAAAGTGATTCGACTATTCACAAGGACTTTTGGTACACACTTTGGCCTTCAGGACTGTGCTCTCGCCTCGATTTTGGGCGAACGGCACGCATCCTTCTAGTTACAGCGTGACTTCAAGTCGTTGGAGTCCGTCGATACTTTGCTGAGAGTTCTGTAAAACCAAAATAAAGGACGGAACAAGTCGTCGAGATTCGGGTTTCATCCCTAACTTAACGACTTCGTTCCTGGTCTGATGAGATAGAGAGGAAAATTGGCGTTAAAGTATGGATTTCACTCCTGATTCAATGCAAATTCTCTTGTTTATAGATAAAAATGTGGGTCGAACAAACGATTCAGTCGAGAGTTTGCGGTTTTCACAGTTCATCTTCTAAAATAGTGTGCAGTGATAGTGTTTGGCGAGTGCGAGCGAGAAATAGCAAGTACGCTCGTACAAAATCCCTACAGGGTATGCACAAGTTGGTCTGCTGGTACCTAGACTGTAGACTAGGTCGTTTCTAAGACATCGACCCGGACTAGGTCGAGTCTTGCCTAATTCCCTATAGTTATGGCTCTGATACCAATGTGTCAAACCCCAACTGATGGCGGAAACATCGGGGCATGGCACTGAGTGAAACAGATTGTCCATGAGTATCCATAACAACTATTCATTACCAGTTAATTTAAACGCCATGTCCCATAACATAACATATCTAAATAAACAGTTATTACAAATAATTGCCTCATAAACCAAATACTGTTCCGACAACTCCGATTTTATTTAATTCGTTTGTTTCTAAGACTCCATCCTAGCTTGATTCCCACATAGCAGCAAAACATCCTAAGCACATGTCACATACGTTAAAACAGCGGTCAATACATATAGTGTAAAGGTGAGCATACAAGTTTGTTAATAGTAATAGAGTTCGAAATCGTACACGCATAACCAGCATGTAACATGTATAAAGTGAAGGCAAGTAGGTTATCGACAAAGAAATATGCACAGACGTGACTGCGAGTTGTAGAATGCGCAACACATATCCCCACTGGGACATGTGAAGTAAAGCCCTTAACCACACCTGTCCACGACAGGTGCTGAGTCCAAACTATAGTACTATCGTTGCTAAGGTGTCAGGCAACAATCACTGTGTTAACATAACATACAAGCATTCATCGAATAACACGTAGCATGCAATAACGGTCAGCGTATAAATAGTGTTTGCGTTATGTGTCGATTGTGATTTAGAATAGGTAACGTATGTAACACCCAAAAGTGCGAAAAGCAAAAAGGGTTCGAGTATACTCACAGATCGTGTTTAGCAAGTAAACACTCTCTTGGATTGAAGGGAGCGCTGAGAGATTAGCCTGAACAGTAAATGATAGCATAACGATGAGCGGCGCGTTAAACGATGAAAAGTGATTTAGTGTCGAGTGGCAACCCGATCGGATAGCTATCCAATCGGTTGACTATTCGATCGGATTTCAATCCGTTCGGATGGTCATCCGATCGGATGGCCATTCGATTGGATTGACACTCGTTTGGTAAGAATGTGTTTGTGTATGATGGCTTTGAAGTTTTCGTTGTAGCATTTTGAAAACAGAGAAGTACCTCTACCCTTCAGGTTGATCGATCCAGCGGTCGTTCGATCAAATAGCGATCCGATTGGTAGGACACTTAGTGAGAACAAGTTCACAGCAGGATTGTCACTCGATCGGATAGCAATCCGATCGAACGCAATCCGTTAGTTACTGATGATCTTTGAAAATTGTGAAAATGATTAAGTGTCGAAGTTCCAAATGTCACATGGTTGGATGGTTGTTCGATCGGATGGCTATCCGATCAGATTTCCATTCGACGTTCAGAGCTTTAAAGGTTTGAAGAAAAGTTTTAGGTGTGAATCCAGGTGTAATCCAATCGGATTGCAGGTCGATTGGATGGCAATCCGATCGGATGGCGATCCGTCCCGCGATCTGATCTTCTGGCAACCTTGAAAGTTGTTAAGTTTTAGGAGGTTTTGCGGTTTGATCGAGACGGTGTAACAACGTGCTAGAAAACAGAAACCCCATCATGACCCAAATTATCCTATCAAACAGGAATCACCCAAATCCGATTAATTTACTGGTTCATGACGGTTGTTCATGTTTAACCCAAAGTCGGATGTCTCTTTGATAGAAACCAGATCTTGAACCAACACATCACTAAGAAAGAGTAGAAGGTCTGTGCAAGCTCCGATTCTATCGGTTTTTAGTGCATTGAGTGTAAAAGAGTTGAAAGAAACTTAGAAACCATCTTTCAATCCTTTTAACCATGAATATGTGTAGATCTATGCGAAAACATCGTTTAATCATGTGGAAATCCTTCAGATCTGAGTTGTTCTTGGTGGAATGAGGCCAAAACTTGAAGTTCATAAGAACTCCATGATGACATCATCCTAGAACACCTCAAATCCACTGATTTCACGGTTAAAAGTTAAGATTCAAAAGAGAAAATGATGAAGAAGTACGTGTAGATCATAGAAACCAGATCTTGAACCAACACATCACTAAGAAAGAGTAGAAGGTCTGTGCAAACTCCGATTCTATCAGTTTTGAGTGCATTAAGTGTAAAAGAGTTGAAAGAAAGTTAGAAACCATCGTTCAATCCTTTTAACCATGAATATGTGTAGATCTATGTGAAAACATCGTTTAATCATGTGGAAATCCTTCAGATCAGAGTTGTTCTTGGTGGAATGAGGCCAAAACTTGAAGTTCATAAGAACTCCATGATGACATCATCCTAGAACACCTCAAGTCCACTGATTTTACGTTTATAAGTTAAGATTCAAAAGAGAAAATGATGAGAAGTGCGTGTAGATCATAAAAGTACAAGATTTAGGTTGAAGACTTACAAGAATCGCAAGAAATCGAGAGGAATGAGGACTTGAGCGAGTTGGTCGAGTGGAGGAGCTGTCACATCACAAACGATGTGACAGGATGGTATTTATAGGGTTTCCAATAGAGGAAAGTGCACAAGGGTCGGATTGGCCACTGATCGGATGGCGCCTCGATCGGATGGCAATCCGATCGGAGGGCCGCTCGATCGGTTGGCCATTCGATCCAAGTATCCGGCGTGTTGAGTTTTGTCGTTTCGATTCACGTGTTGAGCGTTGCGATGCGTTTTGAGCGAGCGATGCGATAGAATTACCCATTAGTTATACAAATAACCTAACTACTATATCTAATAAACAATCACTATAAATAACTTGCGTTTAGCGTCTGCGATTAGATTGCGATAGAGTTGCGATTGCGTTTCAATTAATCACCATAAACATAAACATAAATAAACATGCACAAGTAACACATAAATAGCACACACACGTAAAACAATATCCAGAACACATAATTCGAGTTGCGAATGCGATTGCGATGCGATTAGCGATTAAGCGATAAAACACGTATCCAGAACGCATAATTCAAGTTGCGAATGTGATTGCGATGCGATTAGCGATTAAGCGATAAAACACGCGATAGACATCGATTAAATCTCGATTATTAATAGATACTTCACATAATACAACTAAAGTAAACAAAATAAAAGATTCGATTACAAGTCAAAGAAGTCAAGTCAGTAATTAAGCAAGGAGTGACAAATCGCAATTAGCAATCTTTTCTTCCTTTGACTTCAATCTTGACTTTGACTTTGACTTTCGAAACACGGGGTGTCACGGCCCCCGACCCGGTTTGACCCGTATCAGGATAAATTTAAGGCGACAGCGGAAGTCTTTTTTAAAACAGGATCTTTCAATAATTTAAACTGCCCGTTTTATAACTGAGGGATAAAATCCCATAATTTACAATAATGTGATTTCTCTGGGAAATCTTTATTTTCAAAACATGTTTCTTTTATTTATTTACAATGAGCCACTTTTCTAAGCTGGGAGTGCTTCACGGCACTTCTCTTTCTTTGCTCACAACATATCACCTGAAACATGTTTGAAAAAGGTTTTGTCAGCGGGGAAATACTGAGTGAATCATTCATTTTTACTAAAACGACACATTAGTTATAATTCACAGTATTAAGAGCGATTACAATGTTTCTGATATCAAACCAACTACCCACGGTACTTTGTCACTCGACCCACTGGCCCACCTGTCCAGTGGTGTCTGTGATTATGGTCATATCACCCATTGGCTGCCCCAATGTTGAAGATTATCAAGTAATGTATACAAAACCCCACATACCGGCTGTAACTTGGTGATTACAAAGACTTAATCCCTGTAATTATAACTTTGAAAATAACTTGGAGTTTTGTAAAACAGTTGATAAAAAGAGAATGACTCACATTGCATATTTTACGAGCAGAGTTTAAGCCTTACTGATTTGCCTGTGATTAACCTAATTTAAATAAAATGCACACACACAAACGGGTTAGTAACTAATTCAGCAGTTACGTCAATTCACGAGATTAAACCCTCACAACAATTAATAAGTGCAATACTCAATAATTCAATGGATTCACCACGAATGACAGAGCATAGTCCGAATTCAAACAGCACTCAAACATTCAAGTCGAAATCACAATGAATAACAAAGTATCAGCTCAATTTGTGCAGCACTCAGACAATCGTTGGATAGTTATAATCGATCGGACGTTGAATCGTAATAGCGATCGAGTTATTACCCTGATTGCGGCAGCACCTCGTGATCGTGTGTGTTTAATTGTAGTATAACGATTCTAATTCGACGTACACAGAGAATCTGGGCGTCGTTTTCAGTGTTCTGTTCATGTCCCAATGTCTTCTATTTATACTAATTTTTGGGACACTCTTACGGACCGTAAGCCGTTTCCTTTGCGGTCCTTAAGCTAAGCAGTCTAATTCATAGGCTGCCTAGGCTCGGGTATAGCTTGGGTGATTCAAAATTTCAGCCAATCAGATGCTAGCAACGTTTATTTTAGATAATTATTAAACTAGGGTTTGCCCCCCTCGAGTTTTAGGGGCCCTGATCCTGATTCCGATTGTTCTGAAAATTTTAGGGCTAATGTAGAATTATTTGGGTGTCTCAATTAGGGTTTTCTTATTGACTAATTATCGTCCTAATTATTGCTTTTGGTGACAGTTGCTACATCCTCCCCACCTTAAGAAAAATCTCATCCTCGAGATTTACTGAAATAGATGAGGGTACTTTCGCTTCATTTCTGATTCCAGTTCCCAAGTGTACTCCGGTCCTCTTCTGGATTCCCATTTGACTTTCACTAGCACTAGTCGTTTGTGTTTGAGAAACTTAATCTTCCGGTCTTTTATTTGTAGGGGTTTCTCTACGAATTTCAGCTTTTCATTTACCTCTATATCTTGAAGAGGTACTACCAGGGATTCGTCTGATAGACATTTCTTGAGATTGGATACATGAAACACATCATGTACTCCAGTTAATTCTTCTGGTAGTTGTAAACGATAAGCTACTTGTCCTATTCGTTGGATCACTGGGAATGGTCCAACATATCTTGGACTCAGTTTTCCTTTGTTACCAAATTGTACCACTCCTTTCCAAGGAGAAACTTTCAAAAGTACTTTGTCTCCTACCTGAAATTCTAGTGGCTTGCGGCGATTGTCTGCATAACTCTTCTGACGATCTCTAGCAGTCTTCAGTCTTTCCTTGATTTGCGATATCTTGTCAGTGGTTTCTTGCACAATCTCTGGTCCTGATAATTGACTTTCTCCTATTTCTGCCCAACATACGGGAGTTCTGCACTTGCGTCCATACAGTGCTTCAAATGGAGCAGCTTCGATGCTCGAATGATAACTATTGTTATAGGAGAATTCAATTAATGGTAAATGGCTATCCCAATTACCACCAAAATCAATTACACATGCTCGGAGCATGTCTTCTAGGGTTTGTATCGTCCTTTCACTTTGTCCGTCCGTTTGAGGATGATATGTAGTACTTAAATTGAGTCGAGTTCCCATTGCCTCCTGGAAACTTGTCCAGAAACGGGAAGTGAAACGACTATCTCTATCCGATACAATGGAGAGTGGGACTCCATGTAAGGATACTACTTCATCTACAAACAACTTGGCTAACCTTTCCATGCTAAAGGTTTCCTTCATTGGTAGAAAATGAGCTGATTTGGTTAATCGATCCACAATTACCCAAATAGCATCATTACCTTTTCTGGTTTTGGGTAACTTAGTAACAAAGTCCATTGTTATGAGTTCCCATTTCCATACAGGCATTTCTAACTGTTGTAGTAGTCCTGAAGGTTTCTGGTGTTCGGCCTTAACTTGCGAACAGGTAAGACACTTGGTTACATATTCAGCTATGTCCTTTTTCATTCCTATCCACCAGAAATTATTTCTTAAATCTTGGTACATCTTATTGTTTCCTGGATGTACAGTATACCTAGACTTATGTGCTTCTTCTAGAATTTTATTTCTTAATTCTCCCTGCTTAGGTACCCAAATTCGTTTCTTGTGGAATCTCCATATTCCATCCTTTCCTTGTTCTAGTTCCTTTAGGTAACCTTTCATTCCTTCGGCATCGTCCTTGATTGCTGTTCCCTGAACTTTCTTTAATTGTTCCATTAAATCTAATTGTAGATTTAACCTAAGAGCACGGACTCGTTTTTGCTTTTCATGATACTTACGACTTAAGGCATCTGCTACTACGTTTGCTTTCCCTTCGTGATATTGAATATCACAGTCGTAGTCACTTAGGATTTCCATCCACCTTCTTTGTCTCATGTTTAACTCTTTTTGCCCAAATAAATACCTTAAACTTTTATGATCTGTATAGATAGTAAACTTACTTCCGTACAGATAATGTCTCCAAATCTTAAGGGCAAAAATTATGGCTCCTAACTCTAGGTCATGAGTTGTATAATTTTCCTCGTGCTTTTTCAACTGTCTAGAGGCATACGCAATTACCTTGTTGCGTTGCATCAATACACATCCATATCCTAATTTTGAAGCATCACAGTATACTTCAAAATCTTCGGTTCCTTCGGGTAAAGCTAAGATTGGAGCATTCGTTAATTTGTGCTTTAGAATCCTAAAAGCTTCCTCTTGTTTAGGTCCCCATTCAAACTTAACTGCCTTACAGGTTAGCTTAGTCAAAGGTATAGCTATCTTAGAGAAATCTTTAATAAATCGTCTATAATATCCAGCTAATCCTAGAAAACTTCTAACTTCCATAGCCGTTCGTGGAACCTTCCATTTGGTGATTGCTTCTATTTTAGCAGGATCTACGTGAATTCCTTCGTGATTCACCATATGACCTAAAAATTGTACTTCCTGCAGCCAGAATTCACACTTCGAGAATTTGGCATAAAGCTTTTCCTTTCTTAACAAGGTTAAGAGTGTATGCAGGTGTTCACAATGTTCTTCCTGACTTTTGGATTAAATTAGTATATCGTCAATGAACACGATTACAAATTTATCCAAGTATGGTTTACAGATTCGATTCATCATGTCCATAAATGCGGCTGGAGCATTTGTTAATCCGAAGGGCATGACTGTAAACTCATAATGACCATACCTAGTTCTGAAAGCAGTTTTAGGTATGTCCTCCTCTTGCACTTTTAGCTGGTGATATCCAGATCTTAAGTCTATCTTAGAGAAATACCTAGCTCCTTGCAATTGATCAAAAAGATCATCAATCCTAGGTAATGGGTATCGATTCTTGATTGTAACCTTATTTAATTCCCTATAATCGATACACATTCTCATCGATCCATCTTTCTTTTTCACAAACAACACTGGTGCACCCCAAGGGGATGAACTAGGTTGTATAAATCCTTTGCTTAGTAATTCATCTAACTGCTTTTTCAATTCTAGCATTTTAGTAGGTGCTAATCGATAAGGTGCCTTAGCTATTGGTGTAGTACCTGGAATTAGATGAATTCTAAACTCTACTTCCCTATCCGGTGGTAACCCAGGTAATTCTTCTGGGAAGACGTAATGGGTATTCTGAAACTATAGGGATGTCCTGGAGTTCCTTACTTTTAGTGTTAATGATTACAGAAATCATATACACCATTTCTTGTTTCCTTGAATAACTAGCCAATTTCATTACTGAAATGAATTTTAATGGCTTCCGAGGTCTATCTCCTGTAATTAAGATTACTTCTCTTGTGGGGGTACAGATTTCTACGGAATTCTTATCACACAGGATTCGAGCATGGTTGGCGACTAACCAATCCATTCCTAATACTACATCGAATCCGAGTAAATTCATAGGTAACAGGTTTGCAGAAAACTTATGGCCTAACAGCTTTATCTTTCCTTCTTGCAATACTTTGTCTATGTTGACAGAATTTCCATCTGCCGTTTCGACTGTAAAAATCTGCCTAAGGGTAGTTAAAGGTAGGTTAAGAGCTTGGCAAAATGAAGTATTAATGAAACTTTGGTTTGCACCAGAGTCAAATAATACTTTTGCATAGACGTTATGTACTAAGAACGTACCCGCTATCACGTCTGGAATGAGTTCGGCTTCTTGAGTGGTCAGCTGGAATGCGCGAGCATTTTTCTTGGTTGTCCCTTCAGCTTGTTTGCCTTTATTATCTGCGGTTTTAACCAATTTAGGGCATTCTGTTTTGTAATGTCCGGTTTCTCCACAGTTATAGCAGACTATGGCTTTCTTTTTGCAGTTATCTTCACTATGTCCTATTGATTTGCAAAAATTGCAGGTTATATAGCATCTTCCAAAATGCTTTCTCTTGCAATTTCTGCAGAATGGCGGGGTTGAGGATTGCCCTGTTCCTCTTCTTTTAAAGCGGTTATTATTACCCGTACGAAATCCCTGGGTAATCTTCTGAGCCAATTCCTTCTTTCGATCTTCTTCTCTTGTGCGCACCAGTTCATCGGTTAAGGTGTTGGCTAACTCTACAGCATCGTCAATAGTGCGTGGTCTTGCAGCTTTAACGATGTTACGGATTTCTCCGATTAATCCCCAAATATAACGGGAAATGAGTACCAGTTCTGGCGAAGCCAGGGTAGGTACCACTCTCGCATATTCGAAGAATGTCGAAGTATATCCTCGACAGTCGACGCCTATCATACGATGACTCAGGAACTTGTTTGCCATTTGTTCCTTTTCGTATTCGGGGCAGAATTTTCTTTCGACAAGACTCTTAAATTCTTCCCAATTCATTGCATAGGCCACCCTTCTTCCTTTTGCTTGTAGCACTGTGTTCCACCATTCTAGCACCCCTTCTTTGAACAGGTTTGATGCATACATCACTTGATCTTCTTCAGCACATTTACTTATTGCCATTACTGCTTCGGTTTTCTCTAACCATCGCAGTGTTGCAGTTGCCCCTTCATTACCTGCAAATTCTGCTGGTTTACAGGCAAGAAATTCCTTGTAAGTGCAACCAGGTGTAGCATATATGCAAAATGCACAAAAATGCTAAGTTAAAACTTTGGAACAAAGTTTAACAAACAAACATTTTTATTGCACACTAATTTGTACAAACGAAACACACTCAGATTTATTTATTTATTTACTGGGAAGTACTTATTTCTAGATTTAGAGTTTAAAGATTTGCATTTTCTGCTAAGGTAGCGAGCAGATACAAATTTTCCCATTTTTCATCTAGGTTATTTTCCCCTGGTGGATTATTGCTAATTTCCTGAATCTCCGGGTTAAACCTCACTCTCTTGGTTTGGGGTTTCTTTTTCTCTTGACCCTTCCTAATAATCAAATTCCTTTTCTCCGGGGTAAGAGGATTTTCATAATTTGCCTTACGGACAAAGATTCCTTCCTCTAACTCGGTGGGAGATTTGGAGGAAGAGGTTCCCTGTTCTTTAGGTATACTATCTAACTTGCGATAGATAGCAGAAATCTTTTGTTTACCTATACTGTAATTTCAACAATTAATAAATTAATGCACATATAGTCACAGAATGACAATTAAAACTTTTCCTAATTATTTTTCAATAGGCTTAAATCAATTAGAACAGTGAGCTTAATCAGTAAGCTTAAAACAGTGGCTCTGATACCACCTTATTTCTGTCACGCCCCTCGACCCGGTTTGACCCGTTTCAGGAGCCGCGGAACAGAAATCCTGCGGTATTTAAATTTAAGGCGACAGCGGAAGTCTTTTTAAAACAGTATCTTTCAATAATTTAAACTGCCCGTTTTATAACTAAGGGATAAAATCCCATAATTTACAATAATGTGATTTCTCCGGGAAATCTTTATTTTCAAAACATCTTTCTTTTATTTATTTACAATGAGCCACTTTTCTAAGCTGGGAGTGCTTCACGGCACTTCTCTTTCTTTGCTCACAACATATCACCTAAAACATGTTTGAAAAAGGTTTTGTCAGCGGGGAAATACTGAGTGAATCATTCATTTTTACTAAAACGACACATTAGTTATAATTCATAGTATTAAGAGCGATTACAATGTTTCTGATATCAAACCAACTACCCACGGTACTTTGTCACTCGACCCACTGGCCCACCTGTCCAGTGGTGTCTGTGATTATGGTCATATCACCCATTGGCTGCCCCAATGTTGAAGATTATCAAGTAATGTATACAAAACCCCACATACCGGCTGTAACTTGGTGATTACAAAGACTTAATCCCTGTAATTATAACTTTGAAAATAACTTGGAGTTTTGTAAAACAGTTGATAAAAAGAGAATGACTCACATTGCAGATTTTACGAGCAGAGTTTAAGCCTTACTGATTTGCCTGTAATTAACCTAATTTAAATAAAATGCACACACACAAACGGGTTAGTAACTAATTCAGCAGTTACGTTAATTCACGAGATTAAACCCTCACAACAATTAATAAGTGCAATACTCAATAATTCAGTGGATTCACAACGAATGACAGAGCATAGTGCGAATTCAAACAGCACTCAAACATTCAAGTCGAAATCACAATGAATAACAAAGTATCAGCTCAATTTGAGCAGCACTCAGACAATCGTTGGATAGTTATAATCGATCGGACGTTGAATCGTAATAGCGATCGAGTTATTACCCTGCTTGCGGCAGCACCTCGTGATCGTGTGTGTTTAATTGTAGTATAACGATTCTAATTCGACGTACACAGAGAATCTGGGTGTCGTTTTCAGTGTTCTGTTCATGTCCCAATGTCTGCTATTTATACTAATTTTTGGGACTCTCTTACGGACCGTAAGCCGTTTCCTTTGCGGTCCGTAAGCTAAGCAGTCTAATTCATAGGCTGCCTAGGCTCGGGTATAGCTTGGGTGATTCAAAATTTCAGCCAATCAGATGCTAGCAACGTTTATTTTAGATAATTATTAAACTAGGGTTTGCCCCCCTCGAGTTTTAGGGGCCCTGATCCTGATTCCGATTGTTCTGAAAATTTTAGGGCTAATGCAGAATTATTTGGGTGTCTCAATTAGGGTTTTCTTATTGACTAATTATCGTCCTAATTATTGCTTTTAGTGATAGTTGCTACACGGGGTGTTACAACTTGGGAATTTCCCATGTGTTTAATATTATAAAAATATGGTATTTCACTCTAATAAAATATTTCCTAACTACGGTCCTGATGTAATTTCCGCTGCCAAATTGATAAATACCGATACCACCATCTCTGAGTAGGTCGCGGCCGCCCGCCTCCTGAGGCAGGGGTCTGGGGTTGCGACATGCAATCACATGTCTCTCACGTTCATGAAACAATCCATCAGCACTGCAATTCGAGGAGCCATTCTTGATTCTGATGAGACTAAAACCTACTTAGCTTCTGTAGAGGAGCAATTCAAAGGGACGTCTAAGGCGCATGCTAGCACTTTAGTTCTCAAGCTAGTGACTACAAAGTATGATGGGCGGCATTCGTGAACACATCATGATGATGAACGACATAGCCCATTAGTTGAAGGGATTAGACATAGAGATCAGTGACAGTTTTCTCGTACGCTTCATCATGACATCTCTTCCTCCATCCTATGAAGCATTCAAGATCAATTACAACACTCAGAACCACAAATGCACAATGAGTGAATTGATTGCCATGTGCGTGCAGGAGGAAGAGCGTATGAAGATGGACAGAACTGTCGATGTTGCTTACTTTATTGCCTCCAACTCCAAGAAGAGGAAGATCAATAATTCAAGGAAGGAAGTTTCTAAAGTCCAAAAGTCTAATCCAAGTGCACCTTCCAGCTCTAGGAACTCCTTAGGCAAACCATATTGTAAGTTCTGCAAAAAGACAGGACATAAGCAGAAGGAATGCCCTGACTTTAAGGAGTGGTTGGCTAAGAAAGGTAATAATCTTTTCAAGATACTTGAGTCCTATAATTTAAATGTTCCTGCTACTTCTTGGTGGTTTAATTCTAGTTCTATTGTTCATGTGACCAAATCTACTCAGGGATTCCTTACAATTCGGAGGTTGGGAAGAAACCAAAGAACAATAAAAATGGGGAATGATAGGGAACTAGAAGTAAAGGTTGTGGAAACATTACAATTATTTATGAAAGTTGGTTTATGAATTAAACTTTATGATACCTTCTATGTTTCTGAGGTTACTCGGAACCTTGTATCAGGACCAAAGTTAGACATATACGGTTTTGTTGTTTCTCATGGTCATCACAAACTCTCTATTCTTTATAATTTTGTTGTTTATGGTACTGCCATTTTGGATGGTGGTCTCTATAGATTAGAACTAGATGATGGGTTTTCCAAATCTTTGTTCTTATATAATATTGATTAATCAATCACAAAGATGAAGCAGACACGAGACTTAGAGACTTCATCCATGTTGTAGCATTAACGTTTAGGCCACATCTCAAGAGAACGATTAACTCGACTCGTAAAGGATGAAGTCTTACCACCTCTCGATTTCAATGACTTTGCAAAATGTGTCAAATGCCTTAAAGGTAAAATGACATCAGTGAATAAGAAAGGTTCCACTAGGAGATCTAATTTGTTAGAACTCATTCATACTCACATTAGTGGTCCTTACCCCATCGCTGGCATAACTGGACATACTTCATTTATCACTTTCATTGACGATTTTTCCCATTACATGTACATTAAGGAAAAAATATGAAATTACAACTTTTAAAGATTATAAAGCTGAAGTTGAAAAACAACTGGATCATCAAAGTAAAGTTGTGAGATTAGATAGAGCCGATGAATATTTTGGAAGACATATTGACGTGGGTGAAGCTCCTAGTCCATTTTCTGAGTTATGTAAGGCTCAGGGGATCGTGAACCAATACACCATGCCGGGTACACCTCTGTAGGATGGTGTCGCTGAACGTAGAAACTTTACCCTAATGAACATGGTGCGCAATATGTTAGCCAACACTGATATACCATTATTCCTCTGGACTGAAGCATTAAAAGCGGCTTTTCATATACATAATAGAGTTCCTTCTAAGTTTGTCCCTAAAACACCTTATGAACTTTAGTCAGGGAGGAAACTACGTCTTAGATATATGAAAGTATGGGGCTGCATTGCTGAAGCAAAACTTTACAATCCTTTCCTAAGAAAACATGACCCTAAAACGGTTACTTGTTTCTTTATCAGGTATCCTGATCACTTAAAGGGTTATCGTTTCTATTGTCCTTCCCACGTCACTCGTATTGTAGAAACCAAGTGTGTCGCGTTCCTGTAGGATTTTAAGGTCAGTGGGAGCAGTACCAACCCTTACGAAGAATTGCAAGAAGTACAAGACGCAGGGGAGAGACTCATCGCTTACAGATGTGTGCGAAGTGTGTTATATTTTAGGTATATATTTTAAGCCCTTTTACACTTTTTAGCCAAGTTTTAAATTTATAAAACACGATATTTACTAACACTAAACACACATATGGGCAAGTGCACCCATCGTGGACGTAGTATAGTGTTGGTAAGATACCGAGGTCGTCCAAGGACACAAGAGCTTTTAGTACCGGTTTATCCTCAACGTCTAATCAAATCAAAATGTTAGAAAAAGATTTTAAACTAAGAAAATAAAACTAACTAAAATGCTGAAAAAGAAAATAAAAACATATAGACAAGATGAATCACTTGGATCCGACTCGTGTGTTAGTATAACCTTTGAATATTTTCGCACTTTTGCACTTGTTTAAGAGATTATCTCAGTTATTGTAGTAGGCCCCTCTTTTGAAGGTGACGTTACCCTCAACCCAGTAGTTTGAGTCAGCAAGGATACAATCCTAAAGGGTCGGATTATTGAAAGATAATTAATTAAGTTATTAATGCATAATGTGGTAGGCCCCTCTTTTGAAGGTGACGTTACCCTCAGCTAAGTAGTCTGAGTCAGCAGGGATACAGTCCTAAGTAGCTGGGTTAAAGTTTTAATAGTAGTTTAACTTATGAGGGGATCAAAGAGTTTGGACCCCCGCCATCCAATACCTTTGGGTATTGAAGGAGGTCCTACTAAATTTGACCCAGGTCCTTTGCAGGATCTATATACTGAACAATGGCAAGACTCTTACCAAACCGTTCCCTTAACCCCCGACCAGGTAGCCAACATACCTCCATATAGACCGTGGAGATATGAATGGTGAAAATCTTTTATTTTATATAGATAGTAAAATAAAATCTAGACACCACGGACAAACGATAAGGAAGAATCACCTTCAACATAAGAAACTAGTAATTAAAGTCATTAATACAAAACCAATTAAAAAGTGCAAAAGATTAAAAATAAAAAGTATTACACTAAACACTTGTCTTCACCAAGTGATGTAAGAGACTTAGGCAAACATGGCCTTTGATTGTCAAGAACTCTTACGATCAATCTTAGATCCCGAGACGACTCACACACTCTATGATGGACAATGGATGATGGTGTTGTGATGGTGGTGGGTGGTGGGTGAAGTGTCAGAGAGGTGGTGTGCCAAGGGATGAGTTGAAATGGCTCCAAGCACTCCTATTTATAGGCTGAACAGAAGCTTGGGCACGGCCCCGTGTCCGTCTGACACTCTCTCTCTTCATTAATTGTAATTCGCAATTACAATAAATGCGCCTGCAACATTCTGACCACGCCCCCGTGTCCACTGGGCACGACCCTGTGGTGAGCAGTAGAAGCTTCTATAGGTTTGTCTTTTCTGCTGCTTCTTGGGCACGGCCCCGTGCTCGCTGAGCACGGGGCGTGTTCAGTCTTCTGATTTCTTTGTTTTGCTTGGGAAGATGCTGTTGGGAGGGTCGGCATATCACTTTTGTTCCTTTTCTTGTAATTATGTTGGATTTTGCTGTCTTTTTGCTTCTTTTGTTATTTTGAGCTCATTTAATCCTGAAAATGCAAAAGGAAGACAAAAGCACACTTTTTCCAACATTAGTACTAAAAAGGGTTAGTTTTAAGCCATTATTGATGAAATTTATATGTTGCATTTTGTGCACATCACTTACCATAACCCTGTTTACTCTTCTTATACCCAATGCAACTCCGTTAACTCTTCTTTGGCCTAGTTTTAGGCTGTTTTCAGGCTTATTTAGGGTTCTTATAATTGTTTCAAACATCTTCTAACGATTTTTGAACGTCGGAATTTTATTGAAACTTGGCCTGAAAATGCCCCTGAGAGTCTGTAAGTGGGGCTTTTGAAGCGAAGCATCAAATTGGACAATGCCTGAAAAGTGGATATAGGAGCGCGTGCCCGGGCGAGCTTTGACAACAAAGTATAAAACTACTGACACGAGTGCCACTTGTGTAAAATAGCAAATGGGGCGTCGCTTCAAGTTGTACGAATGCAACGTTGTCTTAGACTACGAGGTGTGAGGCTCGTCCCAGGGCCGGCGAGCAACGTCCACACTGGCCCCCTCCATGTCGTGTAACACCCCAAATTTCGTATGTCATAATATAGAATTTTAATTGTAAGGTTTTGATGATAAGAAATGGTAAATATAGATTTTTACCTTTTTTTAAAGTGTTATAAGTTTTAGTAAATCTAAATCTTATGCATACATGAAAGTTAATTAGGTTAGTATGTAAATGTGAGGAAAGTTGCATGTTCTAAAAGAATGAGGGGGTGGAAATGAAAATTTTGGAATTAAAACACTTAACAAAATTTTTTGTCAGTATGTTAATGTGGGTGTGTGTGCGATCGAGAGAAAGGGGCAGGGGAGAAACCCTTCATCCAAAAATACAACAAATTGACCAAATTGAGAAGGTTCAAAGCTGAATTCTAAATGCATGAGTTAGGAATGTTCATCCCCTAAGTGAATTTGATATCAAGTAAGTTTAATTTTATGTTTTTGGTAAAGTTTGATAAAGTGGGTTGTGGAAGTTGTGATTATGTGTGGAATTAAACATGTATGTTAGACGATATGAACAATTAGGAATGTAAATTATGCTTGAAATTGTCTATAATGATGATTTGGGATGAAACCCATTTAAATGAACATGATGATATGATAATGGAACTTGAAATTGTCAAGAACTTAGTTTAGGTTAATGTATAGTATGATAAATGGTAGATTTTAGTAATTAATCATGATGCAGATGCAATGGTAAAGCGATTTTGTTGGTTATAATGGTTCTTGATATAAATTGGGAAAAAGTATGTTTTAATTGCTTGTACCCATGGCTGGAAATCTTGTACGCACGCTATGTGTTCGATGAAATGTCTAAATAGTGATGAAATAGTTATGCATACATAATGCTTTGCAAAAATGTGTAGTATATAAAATGGATGAATAAAAATGACATAAATTAAGAATTATCATTTAAGAATGTTGGTTGGGAATTGTAGGATTTAACGAAGGCGGCTCGAGTCAACTGGGACGCAAACAAGACAAGACAAAGGTAAGTTTAATACTTACTCAACTAGTAGGAAATACAGATATTAACGTTTGATTGTGTATTGATGTTGTTTTGGGATATTGATGGTATGTTGGTATGATCATTCCGTATGGGCGGGTCGTACTAATGGAATGTATGTTGGAATGTTATGTAGTCGAACCGTATGAACGGGTTGTACTAATGAAATGTATGTTGGAATGTTATGTAGTCGAACCGTATGAACGGGTCGTACTAATAGAATGTATGTTAGAATGTTATGTAGTCGAACCGTATGAACGAGTCGTACTAATGGAATGTATGTTGGAATGTCATGTAGTCGAACCATGTGAACGGGTCAAATTAATGCAGGATGTTATAAAGTTAGACGGGTCTTAGATCAAGTCTTAGTGTGTGAACTTGGTTTGATCATAAAGACCCGTTAGATGGAAAAGTATGTATGATTAAAAACAAAAGAATGATAATTGTTGAGATAAAAAAGAATATGTTAGATTATTGTTTTGCATATCTAGTTGACTTGATAAGAATGATGTAGGTAAGTAGTCCTTTGGAGCAAATCTTGGACCAGAGGAACGAACACACATCGCGTCGTTTAATCGCTTCCGCTCGTCAAGTTCTAAAGGGTGATAGTGTCTTTTGGTTAATGGATGTTTTAATTTATTATGATGTAATGGTTACAATTTTTATGTCTTTTGAAACGTGTCGTAGAATTTAGTATTTGAATGATGATTGTTAAAAGCAGGGAATCACTTATAGTACGAACGGGTCATGCCCAATTTTTGTTAAATTTAATACGTCATTAATTTTATATTCGAATGTGAATTAAGGGCGTTTCAGGTCGACACGTCACCAACTTCTACCTCCTGCCGCCTGCGACGCTCCTCTTTCTTCTTTATACCACACACACATATATATACACACACACATATTGAGGCTCATCCCTTTAGGCTCACCCCCACACCCGCTTACGTGGACGCCTACGTGAAGGATTATCCTTTTAGGACTACCCTCCTCCACACCCAATAGCGTTAGTTATTTGATGTAATTGCATCTCATGTCAAGATATGTTAAAATATGCTCACTTTTAGGGATGGCAATCGAACCCGAACCCGATGGGTAAACCCGAAACCCGACACATCTGGGACGGGTTTGGGGTCAGTTAATGGGGTTTGGGACTAGTTTTTATTTTTTTACGTGGGTTTGGGATGGGTTTGGGATTTGGTGATATACCCGTTTACCCGACCCAATTACCCGATAAAGTAAACCCGTTTATCCGATTGTATACCCGATATAATTTCTTTTATATTTTCAAATATGTAAATATATAATACATCGTTTTTTTCTATACACATAGTTATTTTATCTCGTATACATTATAGTTATTTGATATATTTCTTTAGTGATAATACTAAATGTAACAGTTTTGGGTCGGGTATACCCAACCGGTAAACTTTTTAAAACTAATGGGTTACCCGAAACCTACGGGTATACCCGATACCCAATGGGCATTTACCCGTTAGAAACCCAACGGATTTTGGGACGAGTTTAGAACAAACATATCTAATCGGGTTTAGGGTTGGGATTACCTAAACCCGTCCCAAACCCAACCCATTGTCATCCCTATTTTGTTCAAAAAGTTGTAATCACTACATTTTTAACAGAATTAAAATAATAATCAATAAACGAATCAGTAATTGATGTGATTTCCTAATAAAAAAGCTTCCTTATACGATTGTATGAAGAACATTTTTGTTAAATGTTAGGTAAAGCAGTACAGTTCTATATATATAGAACATTGGTTTGCAAATTCTTGTCACTAATGCTATTTTTATAAAAGTTTTTCACGTAGTTAATATAATATGTTATATAAGAATATAAATTTGTTTTTACATATTTTATATTTATGTTCTTTTATATTTCTATATAAAATCTATACATTAAACCAGGAGACATACTTTTGGATTAAAAAATTTACGCGAACAAGATGAAAGCAATATTTTGAAGTTAACTTAGCAAACGGTGAGAAAGTATGAACATTAACACAATTATAAACTATTGAAAATGTATAAAATTGAGTTAAGAAATTTAAAACATGAGTAATAATATATCACATCGAGAAAATAACTATTCTATGATTTTCTCCTACTTTTAAACTATGACTAATATTATCAAAAGACTATTAACCATTCTAGAGTAAAGATCAAAACAGTATCGCCATGTTTGATGGTTATCTATCAAATTTAACTAGTGGGAAACCCGCACGTTGCAGCGGTGACGACAGTATAAGGGATGATAGCGTAAGCCTTAAAACAATAAAAGAAAATCATATGTATGTATGTATGTCTGTGTGTGTGTATGTGTGTGTGTGTGTATGTATGTATGTATGTATGTATGTATGTATGTATGTATGTATGTATGTATGTATGTATGTATGTATGTATGTATGTATGTATGTATGTATGTATGTATGTATGTATGTATGTATGTATGTATGTATGTATGTATGTATGTATGTATGTATGTATGTATGTATGTATGTATGTATGTATGTATGTATGTATGTATGTATGTATGTATGTATATAAAAGCACGCACCCATGCATTGCAACGAGGTAAGTTTTCAATGCCTATAGGAGAGAGACTAATCAGATTGTCACATGCTTTTATGAAGCCATTCAAATTGTTTGGATCTAAAAAACCAACAATAATCTAAGTGTAACTAACTAAAGCTTTTCAATAAAAATATTCTAGAAGACATACCACCATTCCAAGTTATGAAATTAATACTTTAGCTAATATGATATATTTTACATTGCATTCATTATGTATATAAATATTAAACCAAATAAGGAGACTGTCAAAAATGAAGATGTGGTACAAGATAGAATGTAAGAAATGAACTCCGCACTAAACTTAATAGTCTCCACAATATCATTTTCCTATAAATTACAACAAATAAAAGCATTAGATATATAATAATATGTCAAAACAGAACCACAAATGAAATAAACTTACCTTTATCTTTGTGTCAATATTATGAGTCTTGTCCCCACCAAAATAACCAGCGCCAAAATAACCTCCCCACCTGATGGGCTTTTCTCAGACCCGGATCAAGTTGGAAGGCGGAAAAAACTACCCCGGCTCAAAGCAGAAAACCATAGCCCAAACATATCGGCATACAAATGAAAAAAACTTTTGGCTCGGACAGCAGCAATAACTCGGACCCCTGACAGCAACAAAAACCCAGGCAGCAGCATATACTCGGACGACAAAAACAAACCTGGAAGCCAAACTCCATAACACTTCCAGCCAACACTTACGCTGCCGGAAGCGAACGGTCACTGCAGCGTAATCGATCCCGTCTTTTTTGTCGAACTTGATGGTGCCATCTTGAGATACTTCAAACGGGCCCTCAATTTCGTCAAGAGTTTAGGTCAAACGGGTCATCAGTTTGTTTTTGTTTTTTTGGAACTCTGGTGTAGAGTTCTTGCTTATTGCTATGTTTTGTTCAGATGTGTTGATTGCTATGTTTCACATCACGAGTTATGCGAAATTATAGTAGCTTATCCCACTTAAATCTTATTAAAACGCATCTTGTATCAAGCTTAAAATACGTTTAAAACGTCATAAGCGAAACAATATTAGCATATATTATACATCTCCGGTTACATATTCATACCGAAAGTTTTATTTGATTAAATGTTATATTACATTTCACAAAACAAAAATGATATACCAACAGCACGAAACACATTGTCTTCCAACGTTATAATTCATTTTTATCCACTTTTCATAACCATCAATCTATCCTGCCAATATACAAGTACAAAACTTTTGTTATGATCATCAAAAGTTCAAAGCTTAAAATTTTGGAAACGATTCACGAACGACACTTGACCAGTGGTGTTGTTTACTTCTAAAAAAAGAACGATGATTACCTGCAGTAGATGTAGCAGTAGCTGCCGCAACAGATGCAGTAGACGAAGCCGTCTCAGAAACTGCAACCCCAGGCCACGACCGACACATACAATGCTTACCCTTTTCTATACCCCCATACACCAACTTCACATGCTCGCCACAACCTCCCCACCCGAACTTCCCGCAGCTCTTGCACACCCCCCTATAATACATTGTACTTGTTTCAATATTCCGCACGCGATTATTCTTTATTTATTGTACTTGCTTCTATCTTCCAAATGACTTATCAGCAACTACATATTTCCACAACAACTACATCTCTATCAAAAGATATATTCATATTTCCACGCCCAAATATTATTATTTCATCACCAATACTCTCCCTTCCAACATACGGTTCAAAATGTTTATAACGTTAACATGAAGTTTAGCCTGATGGTATATTCCACATCATATTCCAGATGTAATCTCTGACATGGGCTTATGCTAGACCAGAAAAATATATTGCAAAAATGTGATTAAAGTAGATACAATACAACCATCAATAGCATTATTGTAACTTTGGGCATTTATAAAATAATGCCTTACAATACATACCTTTCTTCCTTGAAGGCCTCAAATCTTCGATTTCCGTATCCTCGTATGAGTTAGGTTGAACAAGCAGATCAAGAAGGGCTGGTTAACCAAGTGATTGACAAATTTCACATATGCCTCCACTAAAACAAAGTAAAAAGTAAGCGTTAACGAACATTGAATAGGTAATCAAACATAGCATATATTTACTTGGTTAAGTTTTACCTGTATCTGCATATATTCCTTATTCAGTGGCGTCTCTTATTTTCCCTGTCATGTGTGACCATTAATATTCTTATGACACCACCAAGATGATTCTGACTGGGCTGCAACTCTAATAACCGAAAAATAATCAAAGAGTTAATCCTAGAGAAATATAACTTTGGTTTTTGAATTTGATCTTTGAATCTCACTTAACAAGATTTGATGTTAATAAGTCTTATTAGTTTCATTGTCATCATAGAGTAAATTCTAGTGTGCGAC
The DNA here is from genome assembly GCF_002127325.2 of Helianthus annuus. Classification (NCBI taxonomy): domain Eukaryota; kingdom Viridiplantae; phylum Streptophyta; class Magnoliopsida; order Asterales; family Asteraceae; genus Helianthus; species Helianthus annuus. The sequence continues at coordinate 28,140,830 of NC_035437.2, read as the reverse complement.
GCCAAATAAGTATTCAATACATTCATAAACACTTATATTACAAATAAAACAATAAAAAAGATATTTAACCTATGTCATTGCGATCATTTGGATGCTCGCCTGCCATAGCCTTCACATGTGTCCCTTCACACACAATAAAAAAAATACAACATACACATACCAAGTTATCAAATTAAAGAGTGTTTGTAATCTTTAAATCTGCGAGACATCAAAATTGTAACCCAGAAACAATTTCATTGTCAGACACCAAGAAGAAAACAAAAGAACTTCAAGTTTGCACTCCTTTGACTTGCATCTGAGGAACGGTTACCACCAAAAAAGTAAAGAATCGACCAGATTGCAATTCAAAAACAATAAGTAATAAAACAAAATACCTAGCAAATGCTTCTACATATCGAATCACAACAGCAAATTAACCAAAACCTAGAACTCACTTTTACTGAATTTCTTCCCTAGGGCCTGCTTGTAAATCGATCTCGCTTCCAATTACCAATTGCTTGAAGGACGAAGGGTAGAACACATGAAAATGGGATTAAATTGAAACACATAAGGGGTTCAATCGCCGATAAATCGAAGGGATAGGGTATACTGAAGCGACGAATGTGAAACATTCAATATCGTATTTATTTCATGATTAATTGTTCCCACAGTTACATTCGGTCTTCAATTACACAGGTTTGTTCGAAGAAATAATTGGGATGGCAATGAATGGGGGCAAAATTGGGAGTAGGGTATGAAAACTGGGGAAATAAGCTTGACCTTTGATATGACGTCTTAAAATTTGTGAAGGAAATTACAAATTTGTACATGGGAAATGCTTATATATAGTATATAGATATAGATATATTATTATTATATTATCTTATAATAATAACAAATAAGGGTGCTAATAAATAGTGATTTTTTCAGTTTTTAGTTACTAACTAGTAATAACGCCCGCGCGCATTACAGCGCAGGTACATCACAAACCTCAAATGGATTAATAAATGTCTAGCGGTATTCGTTGAAACAAAGACTATGAATAACTCAAAAGTACATTTCGTGGGATTATAAGTAGCAAATCCAACAATGATTGTGTATGATGGCAATTTACTATAAGCAGTTTTGCGTTTTGCAATATCTATAAACCAAGGTGGTCTTTCTTTTTTTAAAGAAAAACTCCTGTTTCACTATAAAAGAGTATTATTCTCAATCCATCCTAATTAAACAAAAGTTAATGTAATATTCCAAAGATGTTACGAAATCAAGATCACATAGCCAAAAGTTGCAACCTGACATGCAACTTCGGACAAACGAAAGCAAAATTTTTTTTTTATTTTGCCGTTTAGAATTGTATTATAAGCATCATGAACAAAAGTGTTACCACTTTTAAAAACGTCAACCAGAAACAAATTATAAACATTTTGAATCGATAAGAAGCCAATATATACAGTTTTGGCATGACCATTTTTTTAAATTTTGTCAATCAATGAACAAGAAAAGGTTGCAACTTAAAATGCAACTTTGGACATATAAAAGCAAAATATGAGCATCGTGAACCAATATGTTATACACCACTTTTAAAACGTTAACCAAAAACTTGAACCGATAAAAGGCAGATATATATAGTATAGTTTTAGCAGCCAACTGGAGCTAGCTCAGTTGGTAGAGGCTCTTGCCTCTTAGTGTGAAAGTCTTGGGTTCAAATCCATACAAAGATGTAAATAAAAGAATTTTGGCTTGAAGATGGGGTCTAAAGAAAAAGAAAGCATATAAAAAAAGTTTACCCATCAGCAAATTAATAAACAATGCCTTTAAAAGGATCTAATCACCGTTTATTCAAATAAAACCAACCATTCATACATTAAGTTTATTTAAAGTACAACTCAAAACTGACAGATCAATTTGTAGATAAGAAGCAACTAAAAGCCCCAAAAGACAATTAAAAAAAAAAGAGTAAAGTGTAATTTTACACCCTGAGGTTATGGGTCATTGGCATGTCTACCCCCCTAAGGAAATAATTGCAATTTTACCCTCCACTGTTTGACCTTATGTCGCACTTTTACCCCCCGGCGTCAAAATGGGTAACAGAACTGTTAAGTCTAAGTTGAAATGACTATATTACCCTTACATTTTACCCCCCAACATTCCTGTTAAGTCGCACAATTACCCCCCACGGGTAAATTACTAATTGTCCTTTTCTCTTACCCCCTGTACTTTATGTTAACACACAACATTACCCCCTGAAATTTACAAAACCCTTCCCGCCAAAATCAAATACCTGTTCTCTGATCTAAAACCTAACAAGCAAATACCTGTTCTTTGAACACGTAATCTGAAACGTAACAATCATACCTGTTAAAAAATCTGAAACCTAACAAGCAATGACTCAAATACTGGTAAATTACTAATTCTGAACCTGTTCTAACAATTTTACATTTATATGCAATCAGTTATTTCTATAAGGTGTTCAAACCAACAAGCAAATACCTGTTCAACCAGTGGGAACAAAACAATCATACCTGCAATGTCAACATAATGTGTGTATACATCCAGAATCATAATTGCAGTACATAAGTGTATACATCCAGAATCTGATTAAGCCACTGTTGAGTGTGCTGCACAATTTGTAGCACATAAGTGTATACATCATCAACCAGGTCAACATAATGAGTGTATACATGATCAACCAGGGTGTGTTCTATGGCCGGTACAATTTGCAGCACATAAGTGTGCTGCTAATGTGAACTTATGGCACTGTTGAGTATGCTGAGTGTAAACAAGTTGCAAATGCATACAATCAAACAAGCTGCAAATGCATACAATCAAACAAGCTGCAAAACATAATGAGTGTGCTGCTATTTCATTCACACTGATTAAGCACACCCTGCAAATGCACATGATTAAGCACACTGATTAAGCATTCACACTGATTAAACACACCCTGCAAATGCACATGATTAAGCACACTGATTAAGCACATGATTATGCCCAAACTGTGACCAACCTACAACCAGTGTGTGTTATGCCCAAACTCTGTTCAACTTATGCCTACAACCTGCAAATGCACATGAGTGTGCTTCCTAATTTTTATCAAACATAATGTCAACAAAAGCTAAATAAGTTAAGTTAGTTTAACCTACATATTACACAAAAGGTTAGATTAAGTTAAGTTAACCTACATATTACACATAAGCTAAATAACATCCATCCGCTCAACTCTCCGGTGGTAGATGGAAGTTGAGGACAGGCCTCCCAAACACGGAGACCACCAGGTGGAGCACCAAAGATGAGCTTGATAAGCTCATCGTCAGGTCAACTGTAGAAAAACCAACAGTGAACCAAATCAGACCCTAAACCCTGTTTTATAACATAATAATGACTAAATCTGACACTGATTAACTAACATTGGCCGATTATACCTTTGGTGTGGCGGATGATATAGCGGATTATCCAAAAGACCGGCATTTCCACTGAGAATGAAGCTAGCGGCTGTGGTTATTGTGATCCGACGAGGAGAAGAATGATCGGACGAGGAGCAGAATGATCGGAATAGGAGATGTCGTCGTCGCCGTCGCCGGAGAGACACGGATCGCCGGAGAAGAAGGTAAGGTCGATTGTGGGAAGGTTGGGGGGTAATTATGCGGTGGTATGATTCTTATAGGGGGTGGTGTATCAAATAAGCTTGACATAAGAGCAAAATGACATTTATACCCTTTGACCGTCAGGTTATTATGTTGTCTGGTTACCCATTTTGACGCCGGGGGGTAAAAGTGCGACATAAGGTCAAACAGTGGGGGGTAAAATTGCAATTATTTCCTTAGGGGGGGTAGAGATGCCAATGACCCCTAACCTCAGGGTGTAAAATTGCAGTTTACTCTAAAAAAAAAAAGAAGAAACCCTAGGCTATCAATTAATAGGAACGCGCAAAGCAAAATTGATCTAAACAACAAATTAAAGGTCCTGGCAAGCTGCAACTTTAAAGCCCTCTACATGATTTGAAATTCTAGAGGTAAAATGCTAAACCCTTGCCCATTTGTGGAATTCGTTCTAGAGTTAGTCAAATTGGATGATTTCTTGATTTAAGTGTTCTGGAATTCCGATTGTTGTAATTTGAGTGAAAGATGGTAGAAAGCTTTTGAGTAAACAGTGGAAGAAAGCCCTTCAACATCACATCAAAAAGCAAAATCAAATGTGTAAAAACCATGGTCAATTTGAAAACAAAGAAAAGGACCAAAAGCTTAAATGTCATCGATTTTCTGATTTAAGAGATATGATAATTTTACCTACGTTTTGACATGATTTTTCGTAATTTGTTTTTACACCGACCGTTTGCTTTAAACGTTTTCTTGAAGTGTTCGGTTTTTTAAATCGACCGACACTTATCTCAGAAAACACCATTGTGACGTGACTATCAAATGTACCATCATGCCGTGGTTTTTTATGGGCACGTTTGTAGTTTGTTTTTTTCTTTATTTACATTTTGAACCAAAGCATAGGTGATAGATAAACCACTAGTTTTTAATATAGTAGAGAGATGTGTGGTGTTTATATAAAAACGACAACTATTCCCTTTCAATCACAAGTTCACAACCTTCCATGAAACTTCCCCTTTGAATATTAGAGAGTTGCGTGGTGTTTATATAAAAACGACAACCATTCCCTTTCAATCACAACTTCACAACCTTCCATGAAACTCCCCCTTTGAAAACTGCTCATATGTTGTCTTATATGTGGTTCTTTGAACATGATAAAGTAAAAACATGGTTTAAACTCTCAAAAGTGCACAAAACTCAATTACTAAAAAATATATGCATTTATATGCTGTGAAAATTAGGGTTATTGGATTTTATCATCCAAAACTATTGGCTATTGGCCGCTGCCACCCCCAACTATCACTTTGACGCCCCCCACCCCCAACTTAACACTTAGTGTGTTATGTCACCATGTTACTATACTTTTGTGGGGTGTCCTAAGATCCCTATGACACCCCAAAAAGTATAGTAACCTAATCAATAGTTAGTGTTCAGTTAACGACGTGGTGACAGAACATACTAAGTGTTAAGTTGGGGGTGACGGGCGTCAAAGTGATAGTTGAGTGTGGCAGCAACAAATAACTGATAGTTGGGGGTGATAAAATCCAATAACCCTGAAAATTAATAAAAGTAATATATACAAAAGCATATAATATATAGGCTTTAGAAATTTCTAAATAGTTGAAGATTGAGACAGGTGTATATAGCAGGAGCCATAGTCATCACCTAGTCATCTACTATGCTCACAATTTTATTTCTAATCTAATAATTTAATCGTGTAGTAATTGTTATCAAATGTCCAAAAGCAAAAGGTAAAAACTATTGTCGTCAAATCTAGGGGTATTCATCGAATCGAATATCGAATTTTCGAATTATTCGAATCGAATTATTCGAATAATTTTTATTTTTCCTTGAATTCGTATTCGATTAAAACCTACAGAATTCGAATTCGTATTCGAATAAAAAACCCAATTCGTATTCGATTAAAAATTCGAATCGAATTCGAATAAATTCGATTTAATTTAGATTCTTAAAAACATGTAAAAAACTTTCAAAATGAAACATAAATTTTAAAGCAGTCATAATGCACGATATCATCTTAAGAAGTTCTAAATAAAGTACCACAAGTCTAAAATTCAAAACGAGAAGTCGGGAATAACCACTCCACATTACAAGTAAATATTTTTACGCTTAAAAATCTATTGATAGATTTGTTACTTAGGTTTTAGTAATGTGCCATGTAGTGGGTTTGGTAATTGGTAATTTTAATACTTGGAAAAAAATTTTGAAAATAATTTATAGTATAGCTTAATAAAAGTTATATATGTATTATATATAAAAATAATAAATAAAAATGTATATTTTTTATTCGAATTTCGAATCGAATCGAATTTGAAATTATAAATTCGTATTCGATTTACTTGACTCGAATTGAATCGAATTCGAATTCGTATTCTTATAATCGAAACGAATTCTTCATAATCGAATCAAATTTAAACGAATTTCGAATTTTTCGAATTCGAAACGAATTCTGCATACCCCTAGTCAAATCTAAAAATTGGAAACGTATATTGTTCCGTTGACTTTTATGAATTAACTAGTAACTAGTGTGACTGCTCTGCACTACGCGGCGAGAATTCGGTCGGTAGCTACTCGGTTTGTTATTGTACCAACATTTAGTATAATTACCAAAAATAACGGCATCATGGGCCCAAAAGGACACCGATACGTCTTTTTAATCAATCAAAAAAAAAAAAAAACACAAAGACAAAAAACCATACTGGTTCCAATAAAATCAACACCGTTATCGATATTATCTGGTATGGTATCGGCATTCGCTATAGCTTACAACTCAAAAAGTAATCTATTTTGAATAGAATTCAAAGAAAAACTAAATATATACTATTTTTCATGCTAGTCGAATATAATTTATAAGTACTTTATTTTGAATAGAATTCATAGAAAACCTAAATATATACTATTTATCATGCTAGACGAATATAATTTATATATGGAAATGTAAATAAAAGTAAATATGTTTTAATCATGTTTTCATAATTTTATATAACATAGACTTAAAAGAGGAAAAGAGAATGTATTGAAAATTAAGAATTGTACCAAATTAGATGTCTGATTACTTATATCAAAATGAACATTTAAATTGAGCCCTTCAGATTGTTATAACAAAGAGAAAAAGGAAAAGAGAAAGTCCAATGACCACTGTTCATCAAGATGTTATCAATTAATAGATATATACAATAAGGCTACGCGCGTTGCGGCGCGGATACATCACAAACATCAAATAGATTAGTGCAAGCGTTATGTAATGTGTCAATCATATAAAAACGTGTGTTTTGACGTATCCGATATAAATCAATGTAACTTACATAAGCATTTAAATCAAATAACAAAATCCAAACCGGGTTGGTTCATTTAGTGGGGTTCCACCTAATTACTACATAACTCTTACATTTTCATTAAGACTTAGTGGCATCAATACGCCCGCATAGTGACTCGTACGTAAAATCATAAACCAACTAAAAACGTACATAAAAATAAGCACGAAAATGTATTATATTTGACCATGTTCATTAACATGAATTTATATTGACATGTACATATAAAAATGAGCATGTGAGAAAATAAAGTGTTTATATCAAAACCTATAACAACTTAAAACATACATAAAAATAGGCATGAAAACGTATTATATTAGACCCGACTCATTTTTAGGAAAACTTTAGGTCGAAACGTAAATGTATACTGTTTACGTCCAATGCCGATACATGAATATGTATCGAAATGTCCATAAAAATAAGCACGTAAGGAAATATTTTTTTAAGTTAAAGAATGAAAATAAGGTGCTCGCGCGTTGTGGCGTGACATTTAAGGGCACATTATCGTTCGTTAAGCGCGTTGGCACAGTGACATTAACGTGTTTAAGCACACGAAAGAAACGTATAAAGATACGGTACGATTAACGAAATGTATTAAATTGTGACGAACCAACTACCCGTTTCGAATTTATAGCAACATGTAAACGTGATATAAACTAAAAACACAAAGGGAAAAAAAGAAAAAAAAATTAAAAACCAAGGAAGTAAAAGTGAAAAGTTCGAAATTTAGATGATAGATTTGTTATTGTGTAAGTTTTAGGAGGAAAATAAATTAGTTAAAAAATGAGGGAGTCAAAATGGAAAATACCGAGGGAGCCAAAATGAGAGTTATATTAAAGGACAAAATTGTAATTTGAGGTGTGATGTCGATGGCTGTCTTTGTGTTTTAAGTTAGTACTAGGAATTACACCCGCGCGCATTGCGGCGCGGCACAGGTACATCGCAAACATCTGATCAACGTATTACGTGTTCATTAGGCTTCATTAAGTAGAGTCGATTGCATTATATTAAAAACTATAGTTTACATACTTTATATTCTTTTAACATTAGTCTATGTCTCTTTCTTTTTTAATACAAAAGTTATTGCCTTTGTTAATTAGCTCTGTAGTCAATCCCAGTTTTGTTATTGATGCCAAAATCCCGCTTGTTGCTAACACTGACTATGTATGCCGTCGAAGGTTGGGAGGAGTCGGTGAACGCAAAGCGTGGATATCTGGTGGTGACGATAACAGTGACCCGTATCTGGAAAAGTGTGTATGTTTGACCACATCTTGAAACTACAAAATACCTGATATGATGTTGCTAGACAAAGACCACCCTTCAAAAGTAAAGTACCAAAATACAATTAAATTAAATTTGACATAGTTGTAGAGTATTAAAAAAATATCAGTATGACTTTTGTTCCAGGATTTACCATATCAACAACTAAAACAACATTACACCACACCAGCATCTTGAAACCCATATTTAATTTTTGGACAAATAATTCAAGATAACTTAAAGGAGGTCACACAGATGAATAGATTGCTAGTTTACCCTTAATAACAAACTCTTAAGAGTAGAAAATGCAGAGCAAATAGCACAAACTAAACAATTATTAATGTTATCCTACTAAAAGAAATACCATAAACTGAAGACATATTACTTTTAAAGCCAAACACCCAATAGTATGCAGATGACTGACCCACTTTTGTATATTGAAAAACATAACATAAACAAAACCCATCAAAAGGAAGCAAATCACTCTCTGTAAAAACATAAATAAGTAAGGCAGCAGATACATGGCAACAATAAACACCGAGGCGCACCAGGACAATGCCTAAGGTAACCGGAGAAATGTCAATAACCACAATACTTTATACGGTAACACAAAGATTTCATAGCTTGCCAATTCTTTGGCTGCCAAACTTTAAAGGGTTCACATTAAAAGTCATACAGATACTTTAGGCTTAAAAAATTCTTATATTCGAACTTCAAAGCTATCAATCTTGCATCGATTGCACACAAATTTATAGCAAATGATCCTTGTAATCATTCAAAACTCATAGCAAAAGATATCCATGGCCGAAAACATCGAAGAAAAACTTACAGAGAGCTTCGTTGACCGAACCTTATGAATTTCGAAAGAGATATATGTCGTCCGATATGACTCCTATCTGCGGGACGCAATACGCCGTGCTCCATTCAGCCACTTTTACTGTTCTTCTTCCTCTTTGTCTGGGGACAACTCAGAGAAGATAAGAAATATAGAGATAAACGGAAAAGCAATGAGTATGTATGACATTACCAACAAAGCAGAGAAGCGCATTACCAAATTTGCGTCGAAACATGAAAATGCAAAGTTTAAAAGTTGAGGTGTCGGTATAAAGTATATGTGCCAAAAACGTAGATTACCAAAGTATAGGTAAAAATGCAAGTTCTTTAAAAAACAAATTAGTGAACGAAAGTTATTGAACAAATAATAGGTTAAAAACACTTATTATATATATGGTATAGGAGTAAAGTTGGAATGTTAGAAACCTGTAAAATGGCGAGCGACATATCGCATTGCGATACTCATTTTTGGTAGCTTTATTATTCATATAATATTTATTGTAGCAGAAATCAAAGAACTCCCGACAAAGCTAGACGAACCAAAGATCAATTTTAAACACAATCTGTGTAACTGTTTTCCCAACCCGAGAAGCGTTGTGTTACCGCAAACTCTAATAACACTCGTAAACGTAAAATCATTAACCTCAAATCTCTCAAACAAAGCTTGTTTAAACAACTGAGCATACCCATAAATCATCCCATTCCAAGACACCACATTCCTCACAGGCATTTCATCAAACACCTTACGCGCATCTCCATTCCTCCCACATTTAGCATACACATCCACCACCTAACTCGCAACAAACACATCGGCATCGTAAGCAATCTTCACCGCATAACAATGCACACACCAACTCGAAAGAATCGCAACTGATGTGCTTTAGTAGCACTGGGAACTATATGATCAACAGGACGAAGACCAAAAGCAATCATTTTTTTTTTTTTGAAATATTGTAACGCAAGAACCGGGAGTTCGTTCTGGGCGAAAGATGAGATAACAGAACTCCAAGTGGTTGATGATTTGATATGGGTTTCTTCAAAAACTTGTTGTGAGTCGATCGGGAGCTTGGTTTTGGAGTAGAAATTGATTAAATAGTGGGAAATGAGTGGTATTGTTTGGAGCCCTAGTTTGATTATTTGAGCATGGAGTTGTATTCCCTCACGGAGTGTTCTTGATCTGGTTGAGGAGAGGAGGTTGCTTATGTTTTTGTAGTTTTGTTCGAAGGTGGATTGTAGAGTTGGGTTATGTTTTTGTAGAGATTGTTGTTGAATTGTAAGCATATTTGAAGATTTGTAGAGATTGTTGTGTTCTTGATTTGGTTGAGGAGAGGAGGTTGCATATTTGTAAGAGTTTGGTTTGTTATATTTGTGCAGAGGAAGAAGAAGGGGAGGCAAAGCTGGTGGTAAACCCACCGACTTTGTCTTTTAAGATAGTATATAATACAATGAATGATATATAAAGTTTATAATATATTTGCATGTGGCTTGCTACGTGGAACAAAAAGAGATGGCTGATATACTTGATATTATGTGGTATTGAATTTAGTATATCATATTGACAAAATTGTAATTTGAGGGTATCATATTGACAAAACTGTAATTTGAGGGGTGATGTCGGTGGCTGTTGCCGCCGACTTTGTGTTTTAACTTAGTATATAATGTGTATATATACACAATCTAATAAAGGGGTTAGGGGCGGCCATCACCCATCCGTCACTAATCACTCACAACTTCTAATCGAGTTTCGCCATGTTATCAAGCATTATTCCATCACTAGTGATGGATTTTAGTAGAAATGCTCATCACTCACCACACCCAACAATTTCCCTCACAATCCAACAATTTCCCTCAAGTTCTTCAAATTGTTCACGCGTCAAAAACATCACGCGTTTAAAGGTGACGCGTCAAAGAAATGGGTGGCGGCGGTGTTCTCTGGTCTTCCACGCATGGTGGAGGGGCGATCACGAGGGCGCCCCGTCCCCCCTAAAAGCCCATGGCTTTATAGCCTAATTGGTCCTGGGTTCGATTCCCATAAAGAGGTTTTTCCCATATTTATTAGGTTTCCTCCTGAATTGGTGTATAGACATTATTGCCTAGTGGAGATGGATATGATCGGGTGGTTCCGCTAGTGATACGATGATACTGCAATGTCCATCAGTAATCCAAATTTTTCGTTCAAAAAAAATAATTTAATTGTGTAGTAGTAATTATTATCAAGTGCCCAAAGGCAAAAGGTAAAAATTATTGTCGTCAAATCTAAAAATTCGAAAAGTATATTGTTTGGCCGACTTTTATGGATATATATATATATATATATATATATATATATATATATATATATATATATATATATATATATATATATATATATATATATATAGGGTAAGGTTCACACGAGAACCACCTTTATTGCGAGAACCGCGAGAACCAATGTGAACACAACCTAAAATAGCTAAAAAAAACCTAAAAAAACCTACCCCCCCTAAAAAAAAAACCTAACCCCCCCCACCCCACCCCACCCCACCCCACACCCCGCAAAAAAAAAAAAACCTAAACCCCCCTCCCTCAACCCCCAAAAACCTAACCCCCCCTCCCCCCCTCAAGCTAAAATGCTAAAAACTAAACCTTCAAAAAACCTAAAAAAATCTAAAAGAAATCTAAAAAAATCAAAAAAAATTTTTAATATTTTTTATGTTAAAATCGCTACTTTTAGTAGCCAAAAATTTTTTTTTTTAAATATTTTTTTTGGCTACCAAAAGTAGCGATTTTTTTATAAAAAAACTATTAAAAAATTGTGTGTTTTTTAACTATTAAAAAATTTTAATATCTTTGTCCTATATATATATATATATATATATATATATATATATATATATATATACATATATATATAGGGGGCTGCTAGAACGAGAACCACCTCGAGTTGTAAGAACCGCGAAAACTACTTGATCCGGGCCGAGGTGGACCAATTTTTTTTTTCAAAAACGTAGATGCATGTATCATAAACACATTCGTAAAAAAATTTTTTAAAAAAATGCCGTGCGTGTAGTTTTTTACACCACAAGTTTGTGGTTTACGAGTTCCGTATACGGAACTCGTAAACCACAAACTTGTGGTGTAAAAAACTACACGCACGGCATTTTTTTAAAATTTTTTTTACCAATGTGTTTATGATACATGGATCTACGTTTTTGAAAAAAAAAATTTGGTCCACCTCGCCCCGTATGGTGTGGTTCTCGCGGTTCTTACAACTCGAGGTGGTTCTCATTCTAGCGCTCCCCTATATATATATGGAACACCTTTAAAAATCCAACTTAACATGTTAAAGATCAATTTTTTTAACATTTTTCAACGCCTTTCCTTATAAATGCATGTAGACGCATTTTTAATAAAAAAAACTCAAAAACTAAAAATTTTAAGAAAACATTTAAAGCAGACAGTACCGCCCCTTTGTCGTTTAGTTGACATTGATGGCCCCTAAGAGCATTCACATCCATTCCACTATATTTTCACCCTAAATTACACTAAAAAACACTACATTTTCTCTCTCCTTTTCAATTAAATAATATTTTTTATACCTTTATCATTACCTTTTCTCTCTCCTCCACTCACAACCACTTTCAAAATATATTAAAAAATTATAGAGGATGAACAGTGTCCCCCCAAATATACAGATGAACAGTAACATTTTCTCTCTCCTCTACTCACAACCACTTTTTATACTCTTTATATTATAAAAACTCCACACACAGAATCTGATGGGTTGGATGTGAATGCTCTAACCAACTCAAGATACTTCAAAACTCCCTACACGTAACAGAATTTTGAAAATAATAATGAAATTCTAATCAATTCTATATTGAAAACATACACCAGTGGACAGGCAATAACATTTTTGGGTAAATTATATTTTTCGTACTTTATGTTTGTATCGGATTGCGATAGATGACCTTTAACTTCAACAATTATAGTCACAGTCCTTTATTTGTAAAACTCAATACACTATAGGTCCTTTATCACTAACCAAGTTAAAATTTTTAGTTAAGTTTGACATGTGCAAGGCACATGAGGGTACTTTTGTAATTTTACCCATTTAATACAAAATTTCAAAACTAAAAGAACATAAATACATCACCCTGTTCCTCTACTCTTCTCTCTCACTCTAGGGATTTCAAGAAACCTTCTGTGATTGAAGGGTGAATATGATGTGGTCGCGATTTCAAATCAAGTACACAAGAATCATATTCAACCTACTCTGTCCCCAATTCATATTCAACTCTGGCAGTAACCCCTGTCCCCAAATCAAGACAACGGAATCATCAGATTCATTTTCAATCAAACCCCGACCACATCATATTCAACCTACTTTGAGGAACTCCGGCAATAACCCTACGACTAACAGCGGTCCAAGGTCCATGGCTGCAGCAGCGACAATGAGTAATATAGTAGATCGATGGCGTTATGGTCTCCGATGGTGGTCGTTCTCAGTTAGAGCTGTTGTGGTGGTTTCAGATTTGGGGCAACAACAGGTCTCCGACGAAGTGAAGAATTGAAGTTTTTTCAGAAGGCTCAGTTTAAAGGTTGTTATAAGATTTGAAGGTTATTTTTTTTTCTTTATTTTTTGTCTTGTGTAAATATGGGTAACAAATTTCAAGGGTATATTTGTGTTGTGTAAATAGAGGGTAATAGATTTGAAGATTTGAAGGTTAACTTTTTCTTTATTTAAAGTTTAACAGATTTAAAGGTTGATTTCAGCAATCAACCCTTTTCTAAGCCCATAACCGAGATCTCATGAAGCCTTCTACCTCAGCTCGAATTAGAAGGGAAAAGAAACCTTCTGTGATTCCGGTGTACTTAATTTGGGGATCACCGTTGGCAACGATTTTGGTTTTAACTTAGAAGGGAAAAGAAAAAAGGGATTACTAGGTTTTATACTCATGGGTGCCTTTTGAATATCCAATTTGAAGTTTTTACATTTGATGGACTTGTTTTTTAGTTGTATATGAATCTTCTGGACATGGGTATTATGCTTCTGTTATGGAATGGACTGTGGGACCCTCCCGTACACTTATCTCCGCCACTGGTGGTGGTGGGTGGCCGGTGAGAGAGAGAAAGAGGGGAAATGTGAGTTGAGATGAAGAACATGAGTTTAGATGAAGATGAAGGTGGAGGTAAAAAGACTTTGTTGCCCTCACATGCCAAGCACATGTCAAACTTAAATAAAAATTTAAACTTGGTTAGTGATAAAGGACCTATCGTGTAATAATGGGTTTTACAAACAAAGGAATGTGATTGTAATTATTGAAGTTAAATGTCATCCATTGCAATACAATACAAACATAAAGGACGAAAAGTGTAATTTACCCAACATTTTTTCTTAACCAAATGAATTACAGTACACTTAAATCAACTTAGCTCAATTTTCTTGCTTGATTCATCCACATCCTCATATGCCATCTCATTTTCCTTGCTGATTTTTCCTTTTCACCCTCTGTCTACTCTTCTCACTTGTGTTCTTCTTCTTCTTAGGGTTTTTGATGTATTACTATAAATAGAAACAAAGTAAATTGAGAGAAAATTGATTAAAACCCTAATTTAAAAACTCACAATTCAATTTCAAATTACTTCTAGAACTCTTCAATGGCGATGTGTAAGGTCACTTTGGCCTCCCGAACACAAACTTTTCACTCGAACACACGCACGCGGTGTGCGAAAACCACCATGCGCACACACCGTGTAGGTAAAGAACAAGAAGGAGTAGAATATAGAGAAGAACACAATCTGAGAATACACATAGTATTCTTAGATAGGCAGCCAACATACAGTAAGAAAGTAGGGTTTCTCTCTCTTGGTTTCTTGCACAAGAATGTTTCCCAAAAAGTCTGCATATCATTGCATTATCATAACGCATATATACAATGACTAAAATCCGGAATACATCAATATCGGATTACATACTTACAAACTCGGACAGACACCAAGTAAACACATCACTCAGAGTTTACATTTAACAAACTTGGAATATTACACGACTTACTAAACTCGGAATGTTTACATCAAACACATAAACTCGGAATGCATAATTAATCAACTATTACAAGTTTACAATAAAGACCCTAACTCTTCAAACATGATAAATCTAGCACTTCATCATAATTTAGTGCATTTACAAACTCCCCTTGATGAGTGCGGATGTTCAACAACTTGTAATAATCTTCAATTCTGCTTCGAGAATGAGCTTCCTGCACTGACCTGATTCTTCACATAGAATTATAGGACTCTGATGTATTGAACAACCAGCTGCCGATCTTCTTCAAGGTACTGCAAAGAGTGTCTTTTTAGCTTCCTCAAATCTTCCAGCTTAAAGTTTACGTGCCACACCGGATCCAAAATCCTGATGATTTCATATGTGACTTTCTTCTTGGTAATCACTGCTTCACCCGTCTTCCCATCAACATACCAATACTTGATTCCTGCCAAGCCGTCAAGGTTAAACTGACACATCGGAATCTTCCTCAACGCATCTTGCAGGTTTGTACACCATCTTGTATATGTGTTTTCCCGTAACCTTATCTCTACTTTTCACACGCCTATCGACAGCTGGTGTGAACATGTTCCACCTGCTATTACGACTTCGGCCACAGGATTGTTCTTCAAACCATTCATATTAGCATTAGTGGTCGCATGATTCAGATCTAGCTGAGCCAGATGATGTAGATCACGCGCAGGAAGAGTCTTCAGGTATCTTGCACGGGGTTTGAAGTATTGCACACCGTCGGTTCTGTGACACTTCGGATTTTCCCGGACAACCTTTCGATGTAGCATGTGTGTACGTAAACTATTAAGTGAAAAATTATGAATTGAATTGCTCATTATTGTGTGTTGTGTGCATACATGTACGTATAGATATATTTATATATATGTGTGTTATATATATAGGAGCCGAAACCCGACTCGAGACCATGCCCGGTCTCGAGTGAACAGTAGCAGTTGGGCCGGTTAGGGCCTTGTGACCGAGAACCCAACCCGGAACCCCCCCTAGCCCAACTCGGTACATTATATAAACCAACCCTCCCCTCCCTTAACCATTTTTACAACACTCTCTCTCTCTCACTCACTCTTTCTTCTTCACTAAACCCTAAAACCCTAGCACAACACTACAATCCCTCTCCTTCTTCTCGGGTTCAACCAACATCAAGAACATCCTCGGCTTTAGCTCGGAACCACCAACCGGAAGCTCACTCATCGATCCATCATACCCACACACCTTGAATCTCTAACGGTTAGTGTTGTTGATTAATATGGTTCTTGATTATTATTAGTGGTATGTTAGATAGCATGGTTATTGGTTAATGCTTGTTTGGTGATAAAAGTGGTTGTTTGAAATGAATTTTGTGCCTTAATGGAAATGATCCGATTTTGTGATAAATGGTTTTGCTATTCGGTTAATGTTAGATGCTTGTTTGAATGATTTTGGCCGAATAATATGTATGTTTTGCTTGATCTCATGGGTTGTGATTTATGATGAATCATGCTAGACTAGGAACCAAGTATAATAATGCCGATTATGCTCATTTGTGTTAAAACAGGTTGTGTTAAATGTGTGTGTTCTTTGAACTTATAGTTTTGTGCTTAAAGGATGAATATTATGAATGCTTTGATGAACAATTTGAATATATTATGAACATGATGAATATTTGAAATTCTGCTTGTTTGATCCATTTTAGACAAGGGTTAGACAAGGGAACATGTTTTAGTGGCATAGTACACCGATTTCATGAAATTGCAATATCATTGGATAGTACAGTTTGCAGGTTCTAGAAGGTCTTCATGTGCACGTAATCACGGTTGCGAGTCGGAACCTTTGGTTGCTACTCGAGACCACACCAAGATTTGTCGAGACCTCCCGGTTGCGAGTCGTAATCAACACGTATCGAGTCCGGTTGCGAGTCGAAACTGCTGGATGCGAGTCGTAATCTCTAGTTGCGACTCGCAATCAAAACGTGACGAACCGAGACCTCGGTTGCGAGTCGCAACCTTGGTTGCGAGTCACCTTTGTCTCGACTGGGCTGTTATTGGGCCAAAGAACTTGTTGGATTATCTGTTAACTGGACTGCTTGTGTAACTGTTACTGTTTAGGCCCAATACCCCAACTGTTTGTGTATTCGCATGTTATACGTGTTTGCTATATGTATTGCCATACGTGTTCGCTATGTGTTTACTTGTACCCGACTTAACCCATACTTGGTAACCATGTTAGGACGTGGTGACCAACATACTTAACCAAGTAACGTATCATACCGAGCAACCCAAGGTGAGTTCACAACTTAAAAGCATGCGTCCCGGTGGTTTGGGACACGAGACTAAAACAACCCTATCCCCTTGTAAAGGGGATACCGTCTACATTCCTTCCCTAGTTATTGGGAACAAACTTACTTTATCTTCCCTTGTATTGGGAAACCTTTTTAGTTAATTACTGTTTATACGGAATGCAACCAACGGCACTAAACGCAACTCTATCACTCAAGTCCCTACTACATAATACCGATTAGTCGCCGGTGCCAGGCGAACGGGTTATTAGTTGATAGCGCTATTTAGGTCTTACCAGCCTCACACCGTGCCATGGTATGGGATCGGTCGTGAACTAATGTACTCAGGCATCCGTCAATGATGATAGAACATTGACATCGGGGCATCCTGCGGAAACGCAAACGGTTACCTAGTGTTCGGTATTGGAAAAACAGTTTAGTCGCTAACTTTTGGGGTAGCTCCCCATGGCATGTATAAACGGATAAATTAACTGGTGAAACAATTTTCGGTAATTAAAACTGGACAACTAGTGAACTCACTCAGCATTATTGTTGACCCCTTACTGCATGCTTTGCAGGTGGCCAGTGACTGGAGCAGCTGCTTGGGATGTGTAGTGGTCGTCTGCCCGTGTGTTGGGCATTTATCATGCTTACCTTATGAACATTGTTTAAAACTGTTTATTTATGCTTTCGCTACTTATTACTGTTTAAACCTGAAACTTTAAACTCTGAACTTGATATTTGCTAATCTTATGGTTAGTAAGTATTACTTTTCGTTATCAATTTAATTAGTCAAGTATAATTGGTGGCTGGATCCTGGTCAGTCACGCCCTCGAAGCGGGTGTCATCCGCAGGTGGATTTTGGGGGTGTGACAGATTGGTATCAGAGCCATTGGTTATAGTGAACTTGGTTTTAAAAAGGGGAAAAATCTTTTTGAGAAAAACCAGACTATAACCCGTGACTCGTGACGACACTACACTCCAAGTGCAAGGCTCGACTTATCTGACCTCATAGCTCGGACCCATATTTACTTGCTTGGTTGTCTTATGCTTTCTGCTTTACTATACGTACTAGTTTGCCTGATTAGATAGATACGCCCCCCCCCTTCTATCTCATTCTCGCTATGTTACGACACCACACTCATACTATGTTTTCTGGTTATGAAGACAATGAGTGGACGCGGACGAGGAAACGTCAACATGACTCAGGCTCAATTCACTAACCTGCTCAACACTGTGGCTGCAGCTTTCGCAGCTCACCCTATAGGTAAACTCGTTGTTTTAGGATGTTTAGATCCTACCGCCACATCGTCTTTTCGCCTCTAAACCTATTTCGCTTCACTCCTCACAACAGGTCAGCCTGCACCTGTGCAACCACGTGTTTGTACCTTCAAGACCTTCATGGATTGCAAGCCTCTTCCGTTCAGTGGCACTGAGGGTGCCATAGGACTCCTACACTGGATCGAGAAGGTCGAAGCTGTCTTCGCTGTCTGCGAATGTCCCCCTGCTAATTGGGTGAAGTTTGCTACTGGTACTCTAGAGGGAAGCGCACTTTCATGGTGGAAGGCGCAAATTCAAATGCTTGGTTTGGAAACTGCAAACGCTACTGCATGGGAAGATTTCAAGGACATGATCAAGGAAGAGTACTGTCACAGGGATGACATCCACAAACTCGAGGACGAGTACTATGAACTCAATATGGTTGGGTCAGAGATTGAGACCTACACCAAACTGTCCAACGACTACGCTGCTCTTTGTCCAAACTTGTCCCGACCCATGTACCGAAGGATCGAATTGTACATCAAGGGCTTAGTCCCAGAGATCAGGAGCCATGTAACCTCGGCTAACCTCCCTACTATACAGCCTGTGGTTCGTCTTGCCCACAAACTCACCAACCAGGCCGTGGAGGAGGGCAGGTTGCCCAAAAGGATCAGTGCTGCGGAAGGAAGTTCTAGTGATGGCAAACGAAAGTGGGATGGAAATCAGGGCAAGGATGCTAACCCTACTCAAGCCCCAGCTTAGCAAAGGAAAACTGACAACAACAAGGGTACTCAGCAACAGGGTGGCTACCGGGGAAGCTACCCCAAGTGCAACAAGTGTAACAGGCACCACAATGGGGCATGCAACAAGGGACAGTGTCAGCGATGCCACAAGATGGGGCACGAAGCCAAGGATTGTAGGAGTCAGTTCCCAGCAAGGCAGAATCAGCAACAACCCCAACAGCAACAGCAGCAGGGAAACAACCGGGCATGTTTTAAATGCGGGGCAACAGGGCACATGCGAAAGGATTGCCCTGAACTGAATCAGAATCGCAACAACAATCAGGGAGCTGGGAACAATGAGCAGAACAACAATGCTGGGAATGCAAGGGGCAGAGCTTTCGTGATTGGAGCTGGAGAAGCAAGGAATGATCCCAACGTCGTGGCGGGTAAGTTCCTACTTGATGATCGTTATGTTTCTGTGTTATTCGATTCCGGTGCCGATGCCAGTTATGTATCCCTTCGCATTAGTAAGAAACTTAAGCACTCGCCCGCATTATTAAGTTCTAAGCACATTGTCGAGATAGCTAATGGTAAGAACATCGAGGCCACGCACATGATCCACGACTGCACACTAGAATTGTCTGGTCACACTTTTAGTATCGATCTTCTCCCTGTCAAACTTGGAAGCTTCGATGTCGTCATTGGTATGAATTGGTTGTCCAAACATCGCGCTGAGATCCTCTGTCAAGAGAAAGCGGTTCGTATACCTCGTCGTTCTGGCCAGCCCCTCATCGTCAAAGGCAACAAAGGTGGAGAAGTCACAGGCATTATCTCGCTTTTAAAAGCCCAGAAGTGTTTGCAGAAAGGGCACACCGCTATCCTCGCACTCGTCACCAACACCCACGAAAAGGAAAAGAGGATTGAAGATTTTCCTATAGTACGTGATTATCCCGAGGTATTTCCTGAGGAACTACCTGGACTCCCTCCCCACCGTCAGGTCGAATTCCAAATCGAGCTAGCTCCCGGAGCAGCACCCATAGCTCGTGCACCGTACCGTTTAGCCCCTGCAGAACTGAAGGAACTCTCTACGCAACTACAAGAACTACTGGATAAAGGATTTATCCGTCCTAGTTCATCACCCTGGGGAGCACCAGTACTCTTTGTCAAGAAGAAGGATGGCACATTCCGAATGTGCATCGACTATCGTGAGTTGAACAAGGTTACCATCAAGAATCGTTACCCTCTCCCGCGTATCGACGACCTATTCGATCAGTTGCAAGGATCGAGCTACTATTCAAAGATTGACCTGCGATCGGGCTATCATCAGCTGAGAGTTCGTAATGAAGATATCTCTAAGACTGCATTCAGGACTCGTTATGGTCATTACGAGTTCCTCGTCATGCCTTTTGGGATGACCAACGCGCCGGCAGTGTTCATGGATCTTATGAACCGCGTATGTAAGCCTTACCTCGATAAATTCGTGATTGTGTTTATCGACGACATCCTGATTTACTCGAAAAGTCAAGAGGAGCATGAACAACACCTACGCCTTATTCTGGAACTCCTTCGCAACGAGCAGCTGTACGCCAAGTTCTCTAAATGTGACTTCTGGCTTCGGGAAGTCCATTTCCTCGGCCATGTGGTTAACAAGAATGGAATCCATGTTGACCCAGCTAAGATCGAATCGATAAAGAACTGGCCTACACCTAAGACCCCCACTGAAGTTCGCCAATTCTTGGGATTAGCAGGTTACTACCGCAGATTCATTCAGGGATTCTCAAAGATTGCACAACCCCTCACTACACTCACTCAGAAAGGCGTCGCCTACAAGTGGAATGAAGCACAGGAATCTGCTTTTCAGAGGCTTAAGGATAACCTCTGTAGCGCTCCTATTCTCTCGTTGCCTGAGGGCACTGACGACTTTGTGGTTTACTGCGATGCGTCTATTCATGGGCTCGGTTGCGTGTTAATGCAACGCGAGAAAGTTATTGCCTACGCCTCACGACAACTCAAGACGCATGAAAGGAACTACACAACGCATGACTTGGAACTCGGAGCAGTGGTATTTGCTCTTAAGATGTGGAGACATTACCTGTACGGTACCAAGTGCACTATTTACACCGATCACAGGAGTCTCGAGCATATCTTTAGGCAAAAGGAATTGAACATGCGACAACGTCGATGGGTTGAACTCTTGAATGACTACGAATGCGCCATCAAGTATCATCCGGGCAAGGCCAATGTCGTGGCAGACGCCCTCAGCCGAAAGGACACTATACCAAAACGCGTGCGAGCATTGCAACTTACCATCCAGTCTAACCTCCCTACCCAGATCCGAAATGCTCAAGTTGAAGCATTGAAGCCGGAAAACATCAGGGCTGAGTCTCTGCGAGGGTCGAGACAGCAATTAGAACAGAAAGAAGACGGTGCTTACTATGTAACAGGGCGCATCTGGGTTCCACTCTATGGAGATTTACGTGAACTCGTGATGGATGAAGCCCACAAGTCCCGCTACTCAGTACATCCGGGTTCGGACAAGATGTACCACGACTTGAAGACTACATATTGGTGGCCTGGTATGAAGGCCCACATAGCAACATACGTCAGCAAATGTTTGACTTGCGCAAGAGTCAAGACAGAATACCAGAAGCCAGCAGGTCTACTCCAACAACCAGAAATCCCGAAATGGAAATGGGAGCAAATTTCCATGGATTTTGTTACAGGACTACCTAGGTCTCAACACGGGAATGATACTATTTGGGTAATAGTGGATCGACTGACCAAGTCCGCGCACTTTCTGGCTATTAAGGAAACAGACAAGTTTTCTACCTTGGCGGAGATTTACTTAAAGGAAGTAGTTTCGAGGCACGGAGTGCCAACCTCAATTATCTCCGACCGAGACGCTCGTTTTACTTCGGAATTGTGGCAAGCTATGCACAAATCCTTTGGCTCACGTCTGGACATGAGCACCGCGTATCACCCGCAAACGGATGGACAGTCCGAACGCACCATCCAAACCCTAGAAGACATGCTTAGAGCGTGTGTGATCGATTTTGGCAAGAACTGGGAGAAGCATCTACCGCTAGTAGAGTTCTCCTACAACAACAGCTACCACACTAGTATTCAGGCAGCACCTTTTGAGGCATTGTACGGTCGTAAATGCCGGTCACCTCTCTGTTGGGCAGAAATCGGTGATAGTCAAATCACGGGCCCAGAGATGGTGGTGGATACAACGGAAAAGATTGCCCAGATCAGACAACGCATGGCGGCAGCTCGTGACCGTCAGAAGAGTTACGCTGATAAGCGTAGGAAACCCTTGGAATTCCAGGTCGGTGACCGGGTTCTACTTAAAGCCTCCCCCTGGAAGGGTGTGGTTCGCTTTGGTAAACGGGGCAAGCTTAATCCGCGATATATTGGACCATTCGAAATTACCGAGAAGATCGGTAAGGTTGCTTATAGATTGAACCTGCCTGAAGAACTGAGTGCGGTGCACAACGTTTTCCACATATCCAACCTGAAGAAGTGTTTGTCGGATGAAACACTTGTGATTCCTTTTAAGGAACTAACTATTGACGAACAGCTACACTTTACTGAGGAACCGATTGAAATCACTGATCGAGAGATCAAAATCCTCAAACGTAGCCAGATACCTCTTGTACGAGTCCGTTGGAACTCGCGACGTGGCCCAGAGTATACCTGGGAGCGGGAAGACCAGATGAAGCACAAGTATCCCCAGTTGTTCCCAAACGAAAACCCCAGCACTGAAGCTACAGCCGAATTTCGGGACGAAATTCCAAACTAACGGGGGGATGATGTGACACCCCGTTGAAACATTCTCACTTACGCTAGCTTGACAGTGGCTGCCTTAACTTTCGGGACGAAAGTTCCTAAAACTTAGGGATAATGTGACACTTCGGATTTTCCCGGACAACCTTTCGATGTAGCATGTGTGTACGTAAACTATTAAGTGAAAAATTATGAATTGAATTGCTCATTATTGTGTGTTGTGTGCATACATGTACGTATAGATATATTTATATATATGTGTGTTATATATATAGGAGCCGAAACCCGACTCGAGACCATGCCCGGTCTCGAGTGAACAGTAGCAGTTGGGCCGGTTAGGGCCTTGTGACCGAGAACCCAACCCGGAACCCCCCCTAGCCCAACTCGGTACATTATATAAACCAACCCTCCCCTCCCTTAACCATTTTTACAACACTCTCTCTCTCTCACTCACTCTTTCTTCTTCACTAAACCCTAAAACCCTAGCACAACACTACAATCCCTCTCCTTCTTCTCGGGTTCAACCAACATCAAGAACATCCTCGGCTTTAGCTCGGAACCACCAACCGGAAGCTCACTCATCGATCCATCATACCCACACACCTTGAATCTCTACCGGTTAGTGTTGTTGATTAATATGGTTCTTGATTATTATTAGTGGTATGTTAGATAGCATGGTTATTGGTTAATGCTTGTTTGGTGATAAAAGTGGTTGTTTGAAATGAATTTTGTGCCTTAATGGAAATGATCCGATTTTGTGATAAATGGTTTTGCTATTCGGTTAATGTTAGATGCTTGTTTGAATGATTTTGGCCGAATAATATGTATGTTTTGCTTGATCTCACGGGTTGTGATTTATGATGAATCATGCTAGACTAGGAACCAAGTATAATAATGCCGATTATGCTCATTTGTGTTAAAACAGGTTGTGTTAAATGTGTGTGTTCTTTGAACTTATAGTTTTGTGCTTAAAGGATGAATATTATGAATGCTTTGATGAACAATTTGAATATATTATGAACATGATGAATATTTGAAATTCTGCTTGTTTGATCCATTTTAGACAAGGGTTAGACAAGGGAACATGTTTTAGTGGCATAGTACACCAATTTCATGAAATTGCAATATCATTGGATAGTACAGTTTGCAGGTTCTAGAAGGTCTTCATGTGCACGTAATCACGGTTGCGAGTCGGAACCTTTGGTTGCTACTCGAGACCACACCAAGATTTGTCGAGACCTCCCGGTTGCGAGTCGTAATCAACACGTATCGAGTCCGGTTGCGAGTCGGAACTGCTGGATGCGAGTCGTAATCTCTAGTTGCGACTCGCAATCAAAACGTGACGAACCGAGACCTCGGTTGCGAGTCGCAACCTTGGTTGCGAGTCACCTTTGTCTCGACTGGGCTGTTATTGGGCCAAAGAACTTGTTGGATTATCTGTTAACTGGACTGCTTGTGTAACTGTTACTGTTTAGGCCCAATACCCCAACTGTTTGTGTATTCGCATGTTATACGTGTTTGCTATATGTATTGCCATACGTGTTCGCTATGTGTTTACTTGTACCCGACATAACCCATACTTGGTAACCATGTTAGGACGTGGTGACCAACATACTTAACCAAGTAACGTATCATACCGAGCAACCCAAGGTGAGTTCACAACTTAAAAGCATGCGTCCCGGTGGTTTGGGACACGAGACTAAAACAACCCTATCCCCTTGTAAAGGGGATACCGTCTACATTCCTTCCCTAGTTATTGGGAACAAACTTACTTTATCTTCCCTTGTATTGGGAAACCTTTTTAGTTAATTACTGTTTATACAGAATGCAACCAACGGCACTAAACGCAACTCTATCACTCAAGTCCCTACTACATAATACCGATTAGTCGCCGGTGCCAGGCGAACGGGTTATTAGTTGATAGCGCTATTTAGGTCTTACCAGCCTCACACCGTGCCATGGTATGGGATCGGTCGTGAACTAATGTACTCAGGCATCCGTCAATGATGATAGAACATTGACATCGGGGCATCCTGCGGAAACGCAAACGGTTACCTAGTGTTCGGTATTGGAAAAACAGTTTAGTCGCTAACTTTTGGGGTAGCTCCCCATGGCATGTATAAACGGATAAATTAACTGGTGAAACAAGTTTTCGGTAATTAAAACTGGACAACTAGTGAACTCACTCAACATTATTGTTGACCCCTTACTGCATGCTTTGCAGGTGGCCAGTGACTGGAGCAGCTGCTTGGGATGTGTAGTGGTCGTCTGCCCGTGTGTTGGGCATTTATCATGCTTACCTTATGAACATTGTTTAAAACTGTTTATTTATGCTTCCGCTACTTATTACTGTTTAAACCTGAAACTTTAAACTCTGAACTTGATATTTGCTAATCTTATGGTTAGTAAGTATTACTTTTCGTTATCAATTTAATTAGTCAAGTATAATTGGTGGCTGGATCCTGGTCAGTTACGCCCTCGAAGCGGGTGTCATCCGCAGGTGGATTTTGGGGGTGTGACAGGTTCTTTTTATCACTATCAACCTGTGTCGTTCATCGAAATCCCAACTTCTTATCTAAACATAATACTCACCTCTTGTGTTAATGTATATTTTCTTGAGTAAGATCTGGTGGATGTGCCTTTAGCCACTTATGTAAAACTTTTCTGGATTCCTCTAGGACCTCTTCAGGGTTGGAAACTTCTTCAACAAGTTTATCAACTACACCAACATTTTCCATGGTGTATGCAATATATTCACCCTTTCTGAAACCGGTTAATCTCTTAACATCATACTTAGTTAGAATAGATTATTACATAGCGGTTATAAAGTACGAGGACCAAAGATGACAAAGACAAAGATGGTAACTACCATCATTAACCGAAAAGGTGTGTCTCTTCCTCACACCATTTCCGAATCGGTACAAGGCACAAGGAAAGAAAAGACGCACCAATTGGATGAACGGACAAGAATCATCACACCTCTTCAAAGATTGATCACAACCACACATCCAAGAGACATGACTTTTCACGAAGAGACGCGTCTATTCACTCGTACCCGTAGAAAACTATAAATAGGATCATGTAGTTTCATTTGTAATCACTTACTCACATTCGATTTGTACATACATTCAAGTTATTGTTTATGCAAGTTTATTATTCACGCTCATTTTAGAGATCAAGATCCATTTTGGGCCAATAAATTGGTATCAGAGCATCAGGCTCTAAGCGTGGGAATCGCAAGGCATCGCAGGGAATTCGCGATCAGGTTTCATCTTCGTTTTAATTCGCAAAAGTTCATTTCAGAATTTTTTATTTTCGGTTCTTGTATAATCGGTTGAACCGAAGGGTTAGGAATCTAGGGTTTGTTTTGATTACGGGGTTTAGTGCGAATTAGATTGTTTTGGTTGTTTGATTATTACACGATTCGGGTAATCGTGGGTTTGTGAGATCTATTGAAACCAAGAAAAAGTTTAGTAAAAGTGAAGATTGTTCGACAAGAAGACATGTCAGGAACATCCGGACAAAATCCGATAATAATACAGAAAGAAGGAAATTCTCTTTCCCAGTTTCAGTGTCCGATTCTGAAACCTACAAACTATACGGTTTGGGCTATTCGTATCAAGACGATTCTTGAAGCGAATGGTTTGTGGGAAACAATTGAACCGGCAGAAAATGCAACGGTAGACACCAAGAAAGATAAGTCTGCAATTGCATATCTGTTTCAAGCAATACCAGAAGACGTTGTACTGCAAGTTGCAAGTTGTAAAACTGCAAAAGAAATTTGGGATAATTTAAAGGTTAGACACGTTGGTGTTGATCGGGTACAAAAGGCGCGTATGCACACGCTATTATCAGAGTTTGAATTGTTGCAAATGAAGGATGACGACACTATTGATTCTTTTACCACAAAGATTAATAGTATCGTTACCCGGGCAACTGAAGTAGGAACGACATTGAGTCAACCGACTCTAGTACGCAAACTTCTAAATGGCATACCGGATAAGTTTACTCAAATCGTTGCCTCCATGGAACAATACTCTGATCTAGAAACTATGACGCTAGAAGAAGCGGTCGGAAGGTTAAAGACGTATGAAGAACGACTCAGGTTAAAGAAAGGAAATCAAGGAGAAAGCCAAGATAGGCTTATGTTCACACATCATGATAACAACAGAGGAAGACAATCTGGAAACCGCGGACGTGGTAGGTTTAATCAAACGCGTGGAAATTGGCGAAACAACGGAAATAGGCAAAATCCCAAAAACAAAGGATCTACATCTAGACCTAGAAATGGAAATTCTAGATATTGGAGGAAGTTTGCAAGAACCGACCTAAGTAAGATTCAATGTTTCAAGTGTCAGAAGTTTGGACACTTCAAGAAGGATTGTTCTGAGCAAGACGAAGTACAAGAACATTCAAACCTCGTCGAGGAAGACGAAGCACCCGTATTGCTAATGACAATACAAGAAGAAAACATTGTTCAAGAAAGGGCTCTGCTAAACGAGGAACATATAAAACCAACAAGTTACGTCTCAGAAAAGGAAAATCTATGGTACTTAGACAATGGGGCTAGCAACCACATGACAGGAGTGCGAAGTCACTTCAAGGAATTAGATGAAACGGTGACAGGGCAAGTACGGTTCGGCGACGGGTCGCACGTAGAAATTAAAGGCAAAGGTTCAATACTGCTGGAATGTCTAAACCAAGAACAAAAGATTGTTTCACAAGTATACTACATTCCAAGTCTGAAAAGCAACATATTGAGCCTCGGACAACTTACAGAAATCGGTTGCAAAGTGGTTATGGACGGAGATTTACTGACTATCCGAGATCGAAATAGAAAGCTGCTAATGCGAGTCAAAAGAATGAAGAACAGGCTGTACAAAGTCAAACTGAAAACTGAAAAACCAATCTGCCTACTCTCAAAAACCGAAGACATAGCATGGTTATGGCACGCAAGGTTAGGCCATCTACACTTTGATGCTATTAAGGAAATGACTCGTAAGAACTTGGTACATGGAGTTCCCCAAATAAGTCATGCTAGTCAAGTCTGTGACGCATGCTTATTAGGAAAGCACAGTAGGGCACCATTTCCAAATCAGGCAAAGTTCAGATCTTTAAAACCTCTGGACTTAGTCTATGGGGATTTGTGTGGTCCTATAACCCCACCAACACATGCTGGGAAGAAGTATATATTCTCACTTGTAGACGACTGTACTCGCTACATGTGGGCATATTTACTAACTTCCAAGGATCAAGCATTCGAAACATTTAAGGAGTTCAAAGAAAAGGTTGAAAAGGAAGCGCAGACCAAGTTAAAAATGCTAAGGACGGATAGAGGAGGTGAATTCACATCGGCTGAATTCAACAAGTATTGCAAAACCAACGGCATAGCAAGACAGCTTACAGCACCATATTCCCCACAGCAAAATGGAGTAGTAGAAAGGCGAAACAGGACGATGTTATCCACTACTCGCAGTATGCTAAAGGCAATGAACATGCCACAGAACTTTTGGGGTGAAGCAATACGACACACGATATACGTACTAAACAGGGTTCCAACAAAAGCCCTGGTAAACAAGACACCATATGAAGCATTGAAAGGAAGGAAGCCAAATCTGGAACACTTGAAGGTTTTTGGCTGCACGGCTTATGCTAAGGTATTACCACTTCAACAAAAGAAGCTAGATGATAGAAGTGCACCTATGGTTTACCTTGGAATAGAAGAAGGATCAAAGGCATACAGATTATATGATCCAGCAAAGAACAAGATATGTGTCAGTAGAGACATAAAGTTCATGGAAGGTCAACCATGGAACTGGGATAATTATATGGAGACGGTAGATTCAGGAAATCCCGAATGGACAAACTTTGTCATTCAAGAAGATGACATACCACCAGAGTTAGAAGAAAATGAACCAAGTAGTCCTGGCAGTAGCGGGCCACAACATGATAATTCAGGAGTAGATCAGACAGAAGAACAAGATTCTTATGTAACCCCGCCAGCATATTCATACAATCAGAACTCAGCAGGAAGTTCAAGCAGTTTATCAAGTAGAGGTCCATCTACCTCTGAAAGTACAACAGAGAGTATTAGTGACACTCTAGTAAGACTAAGAAGTCTCGAAGACCTGTATGAAGAGAGAGAAGAAATTCAAGTAGATCCACAGGAATTACTACTTGCTGAAGAAGAACCAAGGAATTACAAGGAAGCATCTAGTGACAGAAAATGGATTGAAGCAATGAAGGTTGAGTTAGACTCAATAAACAAGAATAACACTTGGAGTTTGACGGAGTTGCCAAGAGATCACAAGGCAATAGGTTTAAAGTGGGTATTCAAGACTAAGAAAGATGCAAGCGGAAACATTGTCAGACACAAGGCAAGGCTAGTTGCAAAAGGATATGTTCAGCAACACGGAATAGACTTTGACGAAGTCTTTGCACCAGTAGCACGTATGGAAACAGTACGACTAATGTTGGCTTTAGCAGCATATCAAGGTTGGGAGGTACATCATTTAGATGTGAAATCTGCATTCTTACACGGAGACCTCAAGGAGGAAGTCTATGTATCACAACCAGAAGGATTTGTAAAGCCAGAAAATGAAGGAAAGGTTTACAGACTATCAAAAGCATTGTATGGATTGAGACAAGCACCAAAAGCTTGGAATAGGAAGTTAGATCAAACCCTAAAGTCACTTAACTTCAAGAAGTGCACTTTAGAGAACGCAATCTATACAAGAACAAGTGAAGCTTCTACGCTAATAGTTGGAGTCTATGTTGATGACTTGATAGTCACTGGAACATCAAAAAAGGAGATAGATATCTTCAAATCTCAGATGAAGAACAAATTTGATATGAGCGATCTAGGATTGCTAGCATACTATCTGGGAATAGAAGTAATTCAAACAGGGGGTGAAATAGGCATCAAGGAGACAGGATATATCAACAAGATACTCAAAGATGCCGATATGTTATCCTGCAATGACACAAAGACACCCATGACTCCAGGAACTCAATTAACAAAGACTGAAGAAGGAGATCTAGTAGATGCAACACACTACAGAAGCCTGATAGGTTCTCTCAGGTACTTATTGCACACAAGGCCAGATCTATGTTACCCAGTCAGTCTACTTAGTAGATTCATGCAAGAACCGAAGGAACAACACTTGAAAGCAGTAAAGCAAATACTACGTTACATCAAAGGAACTAAAGAGCATGGAATCATCTACAAGAAGCAAGGAGGTTGTAAGATCACAGGTTATAGTGATAGTAGTTTTGGAATTAATACAGACAAAGGAAAAGGAAAAACTGGTCTGGTATTCTACTTTGGAGAATCACCTATAACCTGGTGTACACAGAAGCAACAAACAGTGGCACTATCATCATGTGAATCAGAATTCATGGCAGCCACTGCAGCAGCATGTCAAGCACTATGGCTTAAAAGATTGTTAAGTGAAGTCACAGGATGGAAAGAAGAGAAGATAACACTCAGAGTAGATAATGTTTCAGCAATAGCACTCATGAGAAATCCAGTCTTTCATGGAAGAAGCAAGCACATTGACACACGCTATCACTTCATAAGAGAATGTGTGGAAAACGAGGATATCACTGTGGAACACATAAGTGGAGAACTACAACGAGCAGATATACTAACAAAGGCACTAGCAAGGATAAAGTTTGCTACAATGAGAGAACTGCTCGGGATTCAAGACTTAAAGCAACTTATGGATGTTCGAGATTAAGGGGGTGAATGAAACCGGTCAATCTCTTAACATCATACTTAGTTAGAATAGATTATTACATAGCGGTTATAAAGTACGAGGACCAAAGATGACAAAGACAAAGATGGTAACTACCATCACTAACCGAAAAGGTGTGTCTCTTCCTCACACCATTTCCGAATCGGTACAAGGCACAAGGAAAGAAAAGACGCACCGGTTGGATGAACGGACAAGAATCATCACACCTCTTCAAAGATTGATCACAACCACACATCCAAGAGACATGACTTTTCACGAAGAGACGCGTCTATTCACTCGTACCCGTAGAAAACTATAAATAGGATCATGTAGTTTCATTTGTAATCACTTACTCACATTCGATTTGTACATACATTCAAGTTATTGTTTATGCAAGTTATTGTTTACTCACATTCATGCTTATTTTAGAGATCAAGATCCATTTTGGGCCAACACTTTCCAATCTCCATGTAGTTGATATTAGCAACGACATCATCATCATACTTCCAAACCTCTATTATTCCTTCAACCTCATCATCCTTATCAAGATTGTCATTCATTAGATAATGCTCATCTGTTGTATCTTCATCATCCGATCCATCAGACAAGCTCGACAAACTAGCTTTAGACTGAACCAGATTCTTGCCTTTATCACCACCAGCTCCACTACCGGACTCCCCCTCAACTACAGCATCGGTTGCAGTTTCTGTAGCTTGTGTGCTACTTGGCTGCTCCCTCTGCTGCAAAGCGTTGGGATCTTTGTCTCGGTCAAGATCATCTTGTATCTTTTTAAGCTCGTCAAGTTTGCACTGAGCTTGAACTTGCAGTTGTCTATTGATAGTATTCTCCCCTTGAGCAGCAAATAGCTCCACAAGCTCAGTAACTATTCTTCGTATTTGTTCGTTTGCAACAACAAGTTCTTGATGTCTTGTAGAAGAAGCGACATCACGCTGAATGAGAATAGACAACTGGTCAACTTGACGATTCAAGGTAGCAGTCATCCAAAAAGGTGTTTTTCATGATCAGATCTTGATTGGCACAGATAATCTTTATTTGTTCAGCCAAGAATTTGTGAATTTCTGTAAATTTATTATGCACATAGACACGAAAAGTTGGGCGTTCAATATTACTAGGTTCAGCTGCAGCACGTGGTCTTGGTGGCGTTGTTGTAGGTCTCGGACTTTCAGGTCTTGGAGTTGGAATTCTTGGACTAGCAGCAATTTTAGGACACACGCCATGTGGCCTTTGAGCAACTTGTTTCTTTAACCTAGGGTTGGACAACCTCTAATCTCTAGGATGCACAAAGCGTTGAGGAGAACCTAGAGGCATTCCAACAAACACTGGTGGAGCAGAAGTCATGAAATGAAAAAAAATTGTGCGGTTGGAATAGCAGATGTATTCATGGGAGAAGCAGTACTTACAGTACGGTGTGCCTGACTAACAACACTTGTAATAAAAACAGATTCCACTTAGCTTGGAACATGAATAGCAGTAGTGATGGGAGAAGTAGAAACTCCAGCAGTCGCAACACTATTATCGTAGCTGTAGAAGCTATATCAGACACAACTTCTACACTTGTAGTTCTAGGAGGATCAGAAGAACTTAAACTTTCACCAACTCTATGACGCTTATAAGTCTTTATCTGTTTCTTCTGACTAACAGTAGCAGCAGCATGACGACTTTCATCATCACTGTCGGACGAGTCAGATGACAAAGGAACAAGATCAATCAATTTATCATTCCAATTGGACAAGTGCATAGCCGACTCAGAAGAGGGACTGAGTGATTCAACTTTGCTTCTAAACATAGTAAGTTTAGCTTGACTTTATTCAGACAATCTACCACCTAATGTTAATATGAATGGTTTGAAGAACAATCCTGTGGCTGAATAGTTGGTTCTTGAACATTACTAACCTCACCGGCATCCACATGACCTTCTTGAACTGGTTCGTGAAGCTGTTCTTGTACAGGTTCTACAATGGCAGGTTCACTGACCACATGCTCATTTACAACTAGTTCTTCTGCAACTGGTCCGTCTATGACAACCGGTGGTTGTTGAAGATCAACCGGAGGTTGAACGTTGGTGAATGTGAACTAGAGCATCCTCATCTTCAGCCGCCTCAAACAATTGTACAACTCCATTCGAAATTTTAATCCAAGTTGGGTCAGTTGTTGGATCATAATTCTCCTCTTGAACAATTGCACCAAGCAAAGGAGTATCCGTTGGAAGAGCATTAGGGTGAACAGATGGAGTAGCTTTCTTACAATCCGTGAAAATACATCACGCCATTTCATTTGGTAATCACTATCTGATAACCGTCTATCGTAGCTACAAAAGTGTCATTTTGAACCTCAGCTGTTCTCCAAAAATCCTTTATGTGTGAAATGACTAACCGCTCTTTGGTTGAAATAGCATGAAATCTTCTAGACCTCCGAAGGAAACGGATTATCTGCCAGTAATCTGTAGCTCCTCTAGCATTTTCTTTTAGCAAATCAACTAGGTTGTGCATCGGGTAAAGGTTATGAACAGCTACTGGGGAAAGTTCGGCCATATCTGATTTACACAAACACCAAAGTGAATCAGCATAAAAAAATATTACAGTAAGCATACACTGTTTCACAAAGCTGCACAATTGAAAACTTAATAAAATTTGCATTTGGAAAAATACAGAAAGAATCAAAACAAGTTTATATATACCGGAATTGTTAGATTTATTAAACTAGTTATGTTTATGTTTTATATGTTATTCGGATATACTTTTATATATTTAGAAACACTTATAAGATTAGTTAATGATAAGTTTATGTAATAATCAAGGGATAAGCGGGAAAGCTTTTCAAATAACTGTAATGGACAGTTACCCGCCAAAATTCCCGAACCGCCAAAATGTTTAGTATAAATTGATGTCACCGGAATCAATGTCCGGTACCAAGACATTTCAGTTATACTTGAATTGTCCATACGATTCTGTTTTGTATTTCCTGCATTCTCAATTCTCATTCCTGACATTCATTTGTTCCAATCAATCATGAACATGAATGTATCCATGTCTACAACTTCCGCTGAAAAC
Source organism: Helianthus annuus (assembly GCF_002127325.2). NCBI lineage: Eukaryota > Viridiplantae > Streptophyta > Magnoliopsida > Asterales > Asteraceae > Helianthus > Helianthus annuus. The sequence goes on along the minus strand of NC_035437.2, from coordinate 28,106,942 downwards.
ACGAGTTCTCTCCCCCAACATAGTGGTATCAGAGCCGTGTTGGGAAAGATGAACAAAACCGAAATTAAACCAAGTTCTACGTTACTTCCCTGTCAACACTGCACGGATGAGGCAAGAGAAAAATTCAAACGAAATCTAAAAGAAAAGATATGTTACTACTGTCGACAGCCGGGGCACAAGATTCACGCGTGTAAAAGAAAAGAAACCGATGAAGCGACACAATTGATATGGCAAGCAGTAAATGAAGGAATACAGAGACAAGATGGAGATGTCAACAATCATCAGGAAATGATTGTTGTTGGTACCGAAGGAGGGTTATGGAATGACATTTGGTACGTAAGTTCTGTATTTAAACATCATATTGCCGGGAATTTAAACGTGTTCAAACGAATCAAACATATAATCGGGGTTGATACACGCACTGGTGAACATAATTTTTTGTTTACACGGGGGGTAGGATCAATAGAAATAAAAACCGGAAATGAAAACATGAGAATTCAAAGCGTCTTTTATTCACCGGAACTCGATCGAAATGTATTGAGTTTAGATCAATTGACGTTGCAAGGATTTACGGTCAAAAAGGCTGGTGATACTTGTAGAATTTATCCAATGATTTCTTGTCCGGTGAATAACTTGTTCAATGAAACGAGTGGGATGACACGAGAAGAAGAGTTAGGGTTACAGGAGAAACAAAAGATTATTGAAGAGAATGTTCTTGATGAAGAATTCAAGCAACGGTATTTAAATTCCTATTTCGAAGACCTTAATATGTCTTCACAAGAAACAGATTGGAGTGTCATGATCGTCAATGCTATGGAGTTCAAAGAATTCGAAGATTGCAGAGCCTTCATGAATCTATTGGACGATCGAGATTTTGTCATCAAGTATAAACATATACTTGATTCAAAATTTGAGGAATTGGTTAAATGGTTCTTGTTCAATTACATGGGAATAAGAACCAGACAGGTTCCGCCAATGGATTCATATAAGAGGAAAGTTAATCTACTGAGTTTGTATCTACTTGTGGCCATGGACGGTGGTTATCAAAATATAACAACCGAGAACACTTGGCCTGCAATAGCCGAAGATATGGGATTCAATTATGAAGATGGTGACTACATGAGAGCCACATATGCCGCATATCTTGATGTCTTAGAATATTACTACAATTTCAAACATGTGCAACAGAATATGCAGGACAAGAAGACAATTCTGGAAGACGGAACATCCTCCAGTTGTAATCAAGAAGGTTCGAAGAATGCAGGAGTTGGCAAACAAAATGCGGTCGAAATGGAATCTGTTGCTTTATTTGCAGGAGTTGACGATGATGACTGGAATTAAGGAAAGCGAAGAAAGCGTTTTAATTTCAACTATGCAAAATGGGCAATGGATGAAGCAAATCGAAGCGTACTGGATCAAGCTCGTAAACATAACCTAGTTTAAGGGGGGTTATTTTAAATTTATTAAACAAGTTATGTTTATGTTTTATATGTTATTCGGATATACTTATATATATTTAGAAACACTTATAAGGTTAGTTAATGATAAGTTTATGTAATAATCAAGGGATAAGCGGGAAAGCTTTTCAAA